>NC_057767.1:17107859-17457953 GCF_010389155.1 Erigeron canadensis | reverse complement strand
CCTGCTAATAATTTTGATTATGATGGTGTCTTCACTTCTTTTCGTGGTCCTGTTTCTTTTGCAGGTGTTCCAACAGTGGAGGATGTTGTTACTCTTCATGATCCTCTGGATGGTGGACCGGTTTCTGGTTCTTCTTCTGTTTCCTCACCAATAGTTGAGCCTACTTCTGAATCTGGAGAATCTAGTGGGACAAAAGTAGCAGATTCAACCTTAGAGCCTGCTCCTATAGTTCCTATTGATCCTTTGCATGTACTTCTACCTGATTCTCCTTTCTATGATACTGATGACACGGAAGGTGAAACTCAGGAGGAGCCTAAAACTCCAGATTATAAAACTCCAGAGCAACATGTGCAGACGAATTTGGGAGATGATCTTTCTGTCGGTAAGGTTCCTCAAACTAGAGTCAACAAGGATCATCCAGTCAAGCAAATCATTGGTGATGCTTCTGCCTCTGTTCGCACGAGGAATCAATCTAAGAAACCGTCGTGTATGTTTGTTGAAGTTAAGGATACTGGGGCAATTACTTGGTACTTGTATTACTGTTTTATCTCTCAGGTTGAGCCTAAGAATGTTGGAATGGCTCTTAAGGAACCGTCATGGGTTGAGGCGATGCAAGAAGAATTGGCTCAGTTTCGAAAGCTTGAGGTATGGAAGTTAGTTGACTTACCTCCGGGTGAATCTCCTTTAACAACGCGTTGGGTTTTTCGTTGTAAACGAGATGACAGAGGTGTAGTCACTCGAAATAAGGCTCGATTGGTGGTTAGAGGATTTGAGCAACAAGAAGGTTTTGATTACGATGAGACATTTGCACCTGTAGCTAGACTTGAAGCTATTCGATTATTTCTGGCATATGCTAGTTATAAAGGTATTAAGGTGTATCAGCTTGATGTAAAGAGTGCCTTCTTGTATGGAGACATTAAAGAAGAAGTGTATGTAGAACAACCTGCGGGTTTGAGGATCCAGACTTTCCTAATAAAGTATATCGTCTCGATAAGGCTTTATATGGTTTACATCAGGCTCCTCGATCGTGGTATGAAAAATTGTCCACACATTTGAAGGAAAGTGGTTTACCAGAGGTTCTATAGACAGCACGTTGTTTATTAAATGGAAAGGGAAGGACTACTTGCTTGTACAGGTTTATGTCGATGACATCATTTTTGGTTCATCTGATGACAAAATGTGCAAGGAATTTGAACAGAGCATGAAGGCTAAGTTTGAGATGAGTGCTATGGGGGAATTAACCTTCTTCCTTGGCCTACAGGTGGATCAACTGAAGGATGGCTTCTTTATACATCAGACCAAGTATGTCAAAGATCTTCTTACTAGGTTTCGAATGTCTGATACTAAGGATGCTGTTACTCCTATTAAGACTAATCATTGGTTGTGTCCTTATAAGCCTAATGATCCATCCGTCGATGCCACTCAATATCGCGCTATCATTGGATCCTTGATGTATCTGACAGCCTCACGTCCAGATATTACCTTTGTTGTTTCTATGTGTGCTAGATATCAGGCTAACCCGAAAGAGTCTCACTTGAAAGCTGCGAAAAGGATTCTTCGTTATGTGAAAGCCAGACCTCGTCTAGGTCTTTGGTATCCCATGTATGGTTCCTTTGAATTCGTAGCTTATACTGATTCGGATTATGGTGGTGACAACTCGGATAGGAAATCAACGTCAGGTGGATGTCAGCTTTTAGGGGGGAGAATTGTATCGTGGCAGTGCAAAAAGCAGACATCTGTTGCACAGTCATCTTGTGAAGCAGAGTACATTGCTGCTGGATATTGCTGTTCTCAGGTGCTTTGGATACAGCAACAACTGCGCGATTATGGTATGAATGTCTCCAATACTCCCATTTGTATTGATAATAAATCTGCCATAGATATTACCAAGAATCCGAAAAACTTTAAAGTCACCAAGCACATAGATATAAAGTATCATTTCATACGTGACTGTTTTGAGAAAAAGCTTATTCATTTAGAAAAGGTTATTACTGATGATAATCTTACTGATTTATACACTAAAGCTTTTGATGGACCTCGTCTTGAGTTGTTATTTCAACTCAATGGTATGAAGAATGCCGAGTAGTTTCTCTCAAAGAACTTAAAATTATTTTTTGTGTGTCTTTGTAGTGTAAGTCGTACATAGATAGAGTCATAAAAAAAATACAAAAAGAGTTGTCTTAGTATAAGTTTGTATATATCTAGTGTTAAAAAAATACAAAAACATTGAAAAAATAGAAAATCCAAAAATATGAATAAAGTAAGGTTACTGCGCTAAATGATGAGAAGTGACGATACTTTAGCTTTTAAGCCTGCTTAATCGTAATATAACTGATTAGTTCAGTGATTACAATTTGGGATATATCGGTAGACACAAAGTACCAAGGTTTCCTTCAATCTGAACTTAAATTATATAATGTTCTTGTGGGAAACATATTCAGATATATGGCTGAGATTGCTTGCTTTTCAGTAATGAATTGATCTAGTCCTTAAATTTTGTGAAAGATCTAGCATTACTATAAGATTTGTTCAATGAATAGGCACGAACCTCTACCAATCATGAGCATAAAAGTAAATGTGATATTGTTATGCAAATCAATTAAATGCAAATTAAGGGGCTAATATGGTCTTTGAGATTCGGACAAGTATGTCCTCGGGGTATCTTTGTATACCTAGCCTACCTAAAGCTTCCAACTTGGGATAGGTTGTCAGAAAGTTCGCTACATGGATCTCATAGATAATCACGGGTTCCTTATAAATCATGAAATGTAGAAGCAAATATGTGAAATCACAAAGTAATTCAATTCAGTTATCCACAAAGTGTCTCATGATTGGTTAAGGATGTTCTTGAATATATTGAATACCTTTTATTTTAGTGCTTGTATCGATTACGAAAGTATATCTGAATGTGGGTTACATAAGTTCGCAAACTATTCAAGTGGCATATTAGGCTACTCGGGTTACATGGTGACTGTCCTTGGCCAGGGTATGTCGAAAGTGTCATAACTCAAAGGAAACTGGACGTACTGAGTGTTTAAGAGGACAAACATACCGGTAATCGCTATTGGGTCACGGTTCATAACGTATAATAAGAGAATTATTTCTCACCCGCAGGCTTTTGTAACATGCTAACCTGATCTAATCAGCAGTAATCACGCTTAATGTGAATAATGTATAAAGTCTGGTTAATTAGAACTTAGATTAGTTTATTATTCTGCAATTTTTATTCTGTGTTATTTTTCTTTTTAATTGAGTCAAAATAGTATTTTTATAAGTTCTTATTGCACGAGAGATCCTATTCAAATTCTGAGTATATGTTTTGCTGAATTCCTTCATGTGAATTTTTAATGAGGTTGTGTAGATTGTTTACAAAGAAGATTTTCTAATATGGACATTAATTTGTTTAAAGTTTAGAAAATGATCTTTTCAAGTGTAATGTGAAATGTCAAAGTCATTTGAAATCTCATGATTTTCACTTGTCACCAAATTATTAATCGGGTTTGTTTTAATCTGTGTGGTGACATTTTAGGGTTTGACAAGAAATGACCTCCCTTGATCTTTTGTTAGATTTTTTAATTATTTCATATTTGTTAACCCTGATTGAGTGTGATTGTAACTTGAATTTTCTGCATTATACTGTTTGTTCTCAATGCGTTGATGAGTTCTGTGGTAAGTGTGCAGTGTTCAGGTTAAGAAGATAACGTTGGAATGCTGATTTCTGTTACTACATTGTTATTTACACGGATGATATCATGATGATAAGATCCTTGGTGTGTAGTGATAATATTTGTGATGCAGATTTGAGCATGTGAAGGCTGAATACATGAACTGGTTTTGGTTTTTGGAATAGTTATTTATTTATGATTCATGTATTTAATGAAAATAATCAAATTTGACATTAGTTTCTTTTGAATTTCATGTTGTGATTTATGACAACCTTTTGGATATTTTCCTAAGTTCTTCAGTGAATTTGTGTTGGATTGTTCATTGTTAGTTTTGTAGACGGCATCTAGTATGGGACTTAAGTGTTTCAAGATGGTTTGCTGTCATGCATATCTATGATCCAAGGAAGTTCTCGGTGTCATAATCAAATTGGTAATGAGGTTCATATTTAAATTGATTATTTTCAGGTTTGTTTATGGATAGCGTTTAAACCATGGGTTTTCATTCAAGATTATAATGTTCGGTTATCTACTTACATTATGATTATGAATTTGGGTGCTAAGCACGTTTTTAGTACAAGGCATGAACAGGTTGCTTTCTAACGAGTTTTTGCTATGTACAGATTGTGATAAAGGGTTGTGTTTTGGAAGATTGCTTGGATGAAAATCTGAAAATTTTTCAGAAACTTGCTGAAATCTGGAATATTTTCTGATTTGTTCTTACGAAGATAACTGCTATCTTTGTTCGAAACAATTTTGTTCAAACAAAGAATATCTTCGTTTGGCTAACTTCGTTTGTAAAGTTAAGCCCGACCCATTGTTGGCCCATTGTTATTTCACTATATAAACGGGTTTTTCTTCGTTGTTACTTCATCAAACGAAAATTACTTTTATTTTCAAGCAAAACCTTAAAACCCAAACTCTTTTCTTTTCTCTCACTTTAATTCGTTTTCTTGATTCGTTGTGCCAACTGTGATCTAAGTAAGTGTTTAATGTTCTTTTCATTCACGAAAACGATTTAGGTTTTCCATGTATCTTCGATTTGATTTGTTTTGATTATGTTTATAAATTCTTGTAATCATTCACCTGGTTTACTCAAACGAATTTAGACTTGTGTGAACGAATTTAGACTTTAGTTCAAAACGAATTTAGATGTGTGCACATGGACTTAGATTTTGAATTGAACGAATTTAACTTGGGTAGAATCGAAGTTACCTTTAGATGATGCCTTACGAACTTAGACCTAAGTTGATAAGGAACGAACTTAGCTAAGTTTAACACCCTTCGGTTTATTCAAACGAACTTAGACTTCGTTTATAAGTTACGAACTTAAAAGATAAGTTTTATAACTTACGAACTTGCATGTACAGTTTAGTCTTTACGAACTTAAACTTCGTTAGGTGTAAATTTAGATTTAATTCTTACGAACTTAAGATCTATTTTCGTTTGGACATTGCTTACGAATTTAGCTTCTATCTTCGTTCTGTATACTTAACGAACTTATTGTTTATCTTCGTTCAGTCTTATTTTGCGAAATTAAGGATTAGGGTTTTTCCAATTAGGGTTTTTCAATTCTGCAATTCATTTATCGTGATTATTTATATTTGTTTCGATATTTTGGTTGGTTTTGCAGAAATGGCTCTCGCTCCACGTCAGTTTGTGAAAAAGCATAATCTTGCACTGAATCTAGATCCCGATCAGCACAAGTGCGAGCATTTTCATGACATGTTCAACTATATTGCTCGCTCGCGATTATCTTTTGCTTTTTGTGATTCGCCAAGACTGGTTAGGCAGTATATTGATTCTTTCTGGTCCACTGCTCACAAAGTCATGGTTGAAGGACAGAGTTTTGTACGTGCTACTGTTGCAGGCACAACTTTTGATTTCAATGTTGCTTTCAAAGGATGGGATTTGTTGGACAGGTCAAGCTTCCTTTCGAAAAAAGTGGGTTTCAAGGACGATGGCGTTATCTAGCATATGCATTGCTCGTCTGTTTGAGCAATCGCAAGGCTGGATTTGATCAACTGTCTGCTTAGATTGCATCGCAGATGGTTGCTTTGGTATATAATCGACCTTATCCTTTCTCCCGATACTTTTATCAAGAGTTTATTGATCAGATTAACACTAGGGGGAGAAAGCGATTTCTTTTGTATCCTCGCTTTGTGATGGCTATAGTTAGACATTTTTGTCCGGACTTAGAATATGACTAAGGTCCTCGCTACGTTCTTCATGCTTGGCCTTCGCGTCTTTTTGCTGATCTTGAAGCCAATACGAGTAATGTGGCTGGTCTCCATGATCCACCACTTTTTGGTCACCTGATTAATCCAAACTATCGATCTCGTCTTAAGAATGATATGTTTGTGGATGATGTTGATGCCGATTCTGATTCTGGTTCTTCTGAGAGTTCTGTTTATGGTTCTGATGATGATTCAGGGGATGAGTCTGCTGGTTCGGATGATGGACATGATGGAGATGATGTTGATAGTTCCGACGGTTCTGCGGCTACAAATGCGACAGACACAGATGATTCTGCTGCTGCTGAACGTCGAACTAAGATGATTCATGATGTCGCGGCTGCTTCTGCAAGTGATCATTCGCATCAGTCGTTTGATCAAGAGGGTGTTGCGTTCCATAGAGAACGTAGAAGCAAGACTTGTCATGCTATTCCTGCTCTTTCAGATTCAGCTAACTCCACTCCTGCTGCTGCTGCTGAGATTGATCCTGATGTTGCAGCTCAGCATGATTCTGAATTACGTGAGATTTTTGAGGATATGGAAGATCCTGTAAACAGAGCAAGTTCGGTTAGTCCGGCGAAGAGGCACGGGAGTATTGATCTTCAATATACCAGAATTAAGCGTCGACGTGTTGTTGAAGCTTCTTCTGTAGCAATGCCTGATCCTCCAAGACCGACTGCTGCTGTTGCTCCTGTTCTTGGTCGTCGTGTTGATCTTTTGGAGACCAGAGTTCGCACTTTGGAGTCTGATCTCACTGATAGTCGCGCTGCCTTAACCTTTTTCATCAACTGGGTCAAGAATCAAGGGGGAGAAGTTCCTGAAGAGGTCTGCAGATTGTCAGCGGTTCAACCAAGATGTCAGAATGACGATGATGATGCTGATAATGCTGGTGAAAGGAATGTTTCTCGCCCAGTTGAAGATAGAGGAAAGGGTGCAGCGATCGAGTGGGAGACAGGAGGTGATACTTCTCAGCAAGGTGCTTCTGGTTCTGGTGCTGGTCCTTCTGGTGCTCCTCGTGATTCAGGTTTCTAATTTTGATTATGATAAGGATTTTTAGATAGAATGTATAATTGATTGTGTGTAATAAGTTATGACATTTTGTGTAATGAAAATGTAATCTATCTTATTTCAATACAAGTACATTTCATCTTTATTATAATTGTCATGATTATTCTTTCTATTCTGGTGTTCATTTTGTGTAAATTTAAATAGATGATCCAGATTATACAGATTTATTCTTTGATGGTGATGAGCTCGAGGAAGGCGAATTTGTCCCTGAACCAAATCTAGATATATTCAAGAAGCCTTATGGGTTTGATGAAGTATGGGACTCAATTCCTGAAGATCCGTTGATTGAAGAGAATAGAGTGTTGGATCAGAAGAGATCAGATGTTAGGGAAAGAATGCTTCAAGTCCCATTCAGCAGCCTAACTCAAGTTTTACATTTTGTTGTGTATGCTAAGAATGGTGATGTATCGATTCCATCTGACTATGAGGTTAATGTGACAAGACCATTCAATTCAAATGATTTTCCAATTCCTCTCAGAGATTATGATTCATTACGTATTGTTGATCGACGTGTTCCCGAGAAAAGAGTGAATGATTGGATAGTACATAGGGAAACGTGGAAACCAAATCTGTATTAGACTCATATCT
This sequence comes from Erigeron canadensis, assembly GCF_010389155.1. Classification (NCBI taxonomy): domain Eukaryota; kingdom Viridiplantae; phylum Streptophyta; class Magnoliopsida; order Asterales; family Asteraceae; genus Erigeron; species Erigeron canadensis. The sequence goes on along the minus strand of NC_057767.1, from coordinate 17,450,401 downwards.
CAGATAAAGATGCTGCAAAGTACAAGACAATCATCTGGAGTTGGTTTTATGATGATGAATTGAAGCTGTTTGTGCTTAAAAGACCAGAAGGTTGTCAGTACTTAGCGTGGTGTGAGAGACATTTCAGAAGTTTATGTGAAGAAGATTTACATGAGCTTGGAAATAATTGGATTATCAATCCAAGCGATGATGGCTTAGCTGATGTTGTTGGTAAGAATCTCAGAAAAGATTTCTGGTTAAGGAAGAACATGAAAGATTCTGATAAACCACAGTTTAAGGTTGAGCCAAGATCAAAGAAAAGAGTGGTTAAGCCAGATAAAACAGTTGAGTTTGTTCAACATGATATTAAGTGCATGATCAAGGTCCCTGCCAAGAAATGGGCACAAGATGTCTTGGACAAGATGGATAATTGGGAAATTGATCGAAATTCTGGTGAAGCTAAGATGTATGCAGATTCAAAGAAGAAGATTTTGTTGAGAAGAGTTTATGATCCGATGCAGCTGGTGAACTTCTCAAGAAATGATCTGAGAAAGTTGTATGATACAGAGTGTTCGTTTTTGCCATTTTGGAAGCATGAAGAAAGTAGATATCGTAAGATACTTCAACTCTGCTTACATGAAGATATTCATGCAAATAGCAAAAGATTGTTGTTTGATGAATGATCAGATTTTGAAGACTAAGAAATCGAAGGTGCTGCTGTCAAGGGGGAGTTTGTTGATGCACGTTGATGTGACAACAGCAACTTAGATTTGATATGTCGTTTAGATTGAGACATTATGTTAATTTATGTCGTATCTATATATGTAATTGATAGATTATGGACTATATGTTTTGGTAATGATCGATTACATGTTTTGGTGTTATATATATGTGTAATGTATGATGTTTGTTGTGTGATATACAAGTACAAACATAATATGTGTTAGGATTCCTTAATATGAAACACTTAGGAATATAACTAAGTCTTATATCTAACGAAGATAAGGTATATCTTCGTTAGAGGCAAACGAAGATAAACTTCGTTTGGTACAAACGAAGATTAACTTCGTTACATGGGCTGGGCAGCTAAGTTCGTAAGAACAAAGCCCAACAAGCCCAGTTCGACCTGAAACATATATATACGAATGAATACCCTAAAATAAATGATCACATTCGACAGGCACGTACTCCAGACACCTAAGTTCGTTCTATAGCTTATAGAAACGAATATAGCATCATACGGCTGATTATTTACTTGATAATTAGCGATATACCCGTTTTCTAATCAAACTAGTTATCTCGTGAGGATTCCGCACTCACGACATAATCATAGACGATCTCGAGAGCGATCTGTAGCTATCGAGGGACTCACATTAGTGGAGAAGGCCAAGGAAGTTAGGGCTGAAGGGATTCGGAAGAGGTCTGAACATGTAAAGAAGATTGTTAAACAAGTGTTGAACCCACCCAAGTCCAAGAGTAAATCAAAGCCAAAACCCTTGCCAGGGATGCAAACTTAAGGACTTGGGTGGAACCCAATGAGCCATCCACTGAAGATATCCGAGCTGCTGTACAAAAACTAAGCACTGCTCAGATCAAACTGGTCAATGATCTGATGCACGTGCATACTTAACTGAAGTTCTTCAGCGAAGATATCATCCAGGAAAAATCACAAAAGTTAAAGTATTAATCAAACCTGGAGGAAGGCAATTTGTGGTAACCATTCAATATTTCAATGGACCACAACTCACAACTGAGAATCCTGATGTTCATCAGTATGGACATTCTGAGCAGGTTGAGATGCTGAATCTGTTGGAGGCAAGGCAACAAAAGAACAAGGTTGAGAAAGGTTGGGTTTATGTACTTCAAAGTCTGACTAAGTTCAAAGAAAGTGTTGAGGAAAGATTGAACTTTGATCCTAAAGATAGACAACCTATTTCTTCAGTTGCTAAGAGGAGGAGAACTGGTGAAGGGCCATTAGTTTAAGTTCTTCTTCCAGTTATCTACTTATAATTTTTATTTACATTCTTGTAACTTTTGTAACTTTATCATGTATATACAAGTTTCCAGATTGTAACCACAAGATAGATAATAGATTAAATTCTAACAAACTTAAAAGAAAATTCCAAGGCATTTGATGATCTATAAAAATGCCTTGGAAAATTAGATTAGATTTTGTCAAACAAGTCCTTTAAGTTCATACTTGTATAGATACAAGAACTTGAAAAGACTTGGCAACATTTCAGAACAAATAGGGGGAATTTGTTAGATCCAGTTTTGCTTAAACTGGCCAGTCTCCAGTTGCATCTGGAGACCAGAAGATTTGTCCAGAAATATATTGAAGTCTAGTTGCAGCATACAGTTAATGCAACTGAAGACTTCCTCCAGTTGAGATCTGATCAGAACTGATGACATTCCAATACGTCGAAGACAACAAGTGGAAAATAGAGAATGACGATGGCAGCGAAGCCCAGTTGGCATTCTACTCAGATAGAAACTGGAGAGCATCAGTTTAAAGCCTTTACAATGCTTTACACTGTTTAAAACCATATCTCACGAATCACACTTTCTCACACACATAACATCCATTAACACATACAAAACACACACTAAAGCTCAAATTCACATCATTACAATGACTTTGAGATATGGCAAATGGATTAAAAAACCGCCTTCTTAAACGGTTTCTAGACGAGGAAGTCTATATGGTTCAATCAGAAGGTTTTGTCGATCCAAATTATCCTAACAAAGTGTGTTAGATCCGGTTTTGCTTAAACTGGCCAGTCTCTAGTTGCATCTGGAGACCAGAAGATTTGTCCAAAAATATATTGAAGTCTAGTTGTAGTGTACTAGTTAATGCAACTGAAGACTTCCTCCAGTTGAGATCTGATCAGAACTGATGACATTCCAAATGACGTCGAAGACAACAAGTGGAAAATAGAGAATGATGATGGCAGCGAAGCCCAGTTGGCATTCTACTCAGATAGAAACTGGAGAGCATCAGTTCAAAGCCTTTACAATGCTTTACACTGTTTACGAGGAAGACCTTTTTGCTTTATGCAGCTTTATACAGACAATATCATTTGTCTATTGTTAGGTCCAGATTTACTGGACTTGCTCCAGACGTGATTACTGTAGCCCTCTGAAGATTTGTCTGGAAATTATGTGAAGACCAGTGAACAACTTACTTGTACAGGAATTTAGATTCCACCGGATTCGTTCACTGGACTTCACTCCAGTCAAGATCTTTCCGTTGAAAAAACATTCTTACTGAAGTCGAAGACTGAATTTTGAAGAAAGAAGTCTGACAAATAGCGGAGCTCACTGGAAGACTTACCAGATCTCCTGACTGGAGTCCTTGTCTTCTAAACACTGATTACAAGGAATTGACTTTATGTCTTTACATGCCTTTACCCAGACAATCCAATTGTCCTTTGTTAAAAGCCTTACACGCATGTAAAGGTGGTTGGTTAATTAGAAGACAAGTCACTATCATGTGACTTTATTCTTGTACTTTAATCAATGCATTTAAGTAATTAAAGTAATTTCCTTAAATGCATGTAACCATATTTGTACGGCAAAAAAGAATATTATATTTATTCTTTTTGCCTATAAATACCAAGTCACTTCCTCGTCCAAATTACATACTTTTGCAATTTGGTGCCTTTGCTCAAATACTCTCGATCTAAACAGTTATACTTCATAACTTTAGGTAATTCGATCAAAGAGTTTATTTAGCAAAGTTAGATCACTTGTAATTCATAGGTTGTTTAGATACTTACTTTGTAATATCTTGTTCCGCAACAACCTTGTATTTTATTTAACATCAATAAATAAAATACACTTGAAAATTACATTGTATCTCACCATTTATTTACTTGCTTATCTTTATATTACTTAAGTACGTATTACATTATATATATATTCTTGCATTTATATTTATCGTAATACTAGTCCGATCTAATGCTTACTTGACGTTTCATACTAGTCCTATCTAGTGATTACTTGACTTGTTATTCTACACTTGTGGGTTAAATCATCGAGTGAGGGACTTCACAATTGGTATCAGAGCAGAAGGCTAACATACTTGCCTAGATCTGCATTTTCTCGATGGCCAGCCTAGAGAATACACAAGGAAACCCTTTAAACACTGGACCTCCACCCATAAATGAATTTGAACAAACTAATGACCATGCTAACAATAATCCACCACCACCACCTCCTATTCCTGCTTCTCAACCCGTGCATGTGCACTACTCAAACACTCCTGTTCCCGAATTCAGTGGGAATGTGATGAATTTGGCATGTGGAAAGCTAGGATGTTATTACATGTTACTGGTATTGAGAGGAATATGCTTAAAATTTTAAATGAAGGACCCTATATTCCTAGAAGTCCTCTCAATCCACTTCTTGATCCAACTGGAGCAAGATCTGGGAGGGAAAAGAGAGAGGAACACTGGTCTGAAGAGGAAGGAGACTGGTCAATATTGACACTACCTTAAAAGTCATGATCCTCGGGGCCGTTCCTGAAGCTCTTATTCCCACACTAGTGCTTTATCCTAGTGCCAAAAGCATGTGGGATGAACTAGTGAACCAGTATGAAGGTGGTGATGATACTATTGTTACCAGGAAAGTGGCTTTAAATAAGAAGTACGAGTCATTTTTTGCCCTACCCAATGAATCATTAACTGGTACCTACACCAGATTTATGTCCATCATAAACCAGTTGAGAGGGCTTGGGGTAGAAAAAGACAAGGACATACTTCTTGAAAAAATTTGTGATATTCTTCCTTCAAAATGGTCTCATATGATCGTGGGCTTGAGGCAAGGTAAAACCTTGCATTCCCATACACTGTCATCTTTGTATGGAGCCTTCAGATTCACTAAAGAGAATCAAGCCCAAAGAATTGAGGCAGAAAAAGATGCTATTAATCATGCTTCCAGTAGTTCCCTTGTGGTTAGTCATACTGAACCACCATGTGCAGCATTCATGTCTTCCAAGAATGTATTTTCGATGAAGAAGATGATGTCTGAATTAATGAATTCTGGAGTCATGAATAATATCTCTCCAAATTATGATGAAACTGATAGTGATGATCTGCTGGCTATGATGGCTAAAACGTTTAACCGTTTCAAAGCCAGAGCCAACAGACCCACTTGACACATTGCACCCAGTTCTTCCACTGACAAGACCAATCTGACATGCTTTAAGTGTGGTAGAAAAGGTCATTTCATGAAAGAGTGCAAGTCCAATCAGTTTGTCTCACAATCTGGTCCATCAACTTCTTATTACAAGCCTGATGATAGCTACAGATTAAAATACAAAAAGCTTAAGGCTCAATATGCTCTCATGTCTGCAGAAAAAGATAATAATAAATGCATGGTGGCTAAAGAAGAATGAGTTCCCTCTGATGACTCATCAGTTGATGATGAAGAGGAAAGAGATTGTTGTTATATGGCTCTAGCTGATGAAGAGCATCTGGTGAAAGAAGATGTCACATCTGGAAGATGGGTGGACATTGTCATTAAAAAGGTAATAGATTATGACAAAGAAACTGATCCTGAATTAAAATTGGACATTACTGAAGCTTTAAACTCTGATTTAATGTTTGTGGAAACTGTTCATTCAGAAATGTCAAATAATTTTGAAACAGATTTTTCTGAAATGACAAACTTACAATCTAAGTTAAAAGAATTGCAAGATATTGAACTCGCTTTCAAAGCACAAGTTTTGGTTACTGAACAACTGGTCCAAGAAAAAGAAGAACTGGAAAATCTTTTATCAAAAGAAAAACATGTTATCCAGTCATGGCTTGAGACCAAGAAACCATATGATGTTGCACGTAACCAGTACCCCTCACAAAAACGTGCATATCTGGGGGGTGATGTCAATGCTGCTGCATTAATACCTGTTGTTGACCAATTGCCTGAAGTGTTAAAACCTAGCACTATCTATGATGAACCAACAACGCCCAAAACTTATGTTATTCCTCCTGTTCAATTGTCTGAGGTTAAGACTAGAGCTCCCCAGATGAATGCTCCAGTCAAGAAGGTTAAGTATAATAAACCTTTGCCTCAATCATCTTCTAAAGAACCCCACGTTCAGAAAAAGAAGAATGTTGTTCCTCCACCTAAGCCAAAAGTACAGTCATCTGGAAAGGCTATGGTGTCATCTGAAGAAAATATTTTGTTAAGGCTGGAGAGTCAATTTCAACTACTGCCTCGTCAAGTTCAAAGTTGTAATGCAAGAATTAACAATTTTGAGGGTACTTCATCTGGCCCTAAACAAAATACAAAACCTTTTTCCAAGAAAGAAAAATCGAGCACACCTGTTGATAAGAAAAAGAAAAAGGTTTCAAAATTGTCAGTTCCAGTGGTGTTTACTGAGAAACCCACTATTTTTGAAAGTGAAATCAACCAAATACCAGCTGGGATCCATCCTTGTGGATCCAGAGAACCCATCAGCCGATGGGTTCGCAAACCTTTAAACTAATAATCTGGTGGATGTGCAGGGCGATCGAAAGAAATATATTTGGTATCTTGACAGCGCTGCTGGCAGGACAATGACCGGATGTAAGACCCTGCTGGTGGAGTTCGAAGTTTCAGATGGACCCTCCATTACTTTTAGAAATGATGGTTCTGGAAAGACTGAGGGATACGGTGTTCTGAATAATGATCAAGTCAAATTCAGACGAGTGGCTTATGTAAATGGGTTGAAATATAACCTCATAAGTGTGAGCCAGTTGTGTGATGATGGCTACCAGGTGTTATTTAACATCTCTCAAGGCATCGTATTTAATAAGGATTGGAAGGTAGTACTGATTGCTCCCAGAAAAGGGAATGTATACGTGATGGATATGGAAAGCTCTCCTTCAGAGCAGTGTTTCTATACCAAGGCTGATGAAGACACAAACGGGCTATGGCATAAAAGGTTATCGCATTTAAATTTCAAAAATATCAACAAGTTGTCCAGAAAACAACTTGCAGATGGGTACCTTCTGTCTCCTTCAAAAAGGAAAGGCCATGTCCAAGATGTGAGATGGGGAAGCAGAAACGCACCAGTTTCAAGACAAAACAGAATTTTAACATATCTGAACCTCTTCATATGCTTCATATGGACCTTTTTGGTCCAGTAAATGTTCAGACTCGTGCTGGTAAGATATATACCCTGGTAATTGTTGATGAATACTCCAGATTTTGTTGGGTAATATTTCTTAGGTCAAAGAATGAAACTGCTACTGAAATCATCGCTCTTATCAAGCAAATTGAACTCTAATACAAGCGAAAAGTGTGTCAGTTAAGAAGTGATTGTTAGAGATACAAAAATAGTGCTTAGTTGTATTTATCTTTATGAACTTTATGTAATTGTTATAAGGTTGAGGGGGAGCTTTTGTAAGTTTCCTTAGAGTATATAAACCCCTCATACCTTCCTTTTCATGTATGAACTTGTAACCAGAACACATTCACGTGATTTTGAATGAAATCATCTTCTCACACACACATACCTTTCTCTCTCAAGAACACACACTAACACACACTAACCACCATTGTTGAACACCTATCTTCCGCATCAAAACACGAATATTTACACAGTTATCATTTGGTATCAGAGCAAAACAACAATCTGTTGAAGATCCAGAACAAATTCTATACAGATTTGCGTTGATTTTGTTCAAAAATTCACATTTTGTGTTGAAACAAAATCGTTTCTGTTTTCCATCATTTCTACATCCATTTTCACTCAATTTTCCTGTTTTTGTTCACAAATCCATTCTAAATCACCTCAGAAAACATAGTGTTAAATTTCATAATCCAATTCACTGTATTCATCAAAATCCGAAATTGTGGGAAAACCGCCAAAATTTTGGGTTTGAATTTGAGTTGATTTGAGCTATAATTTTGTTTCTAGGGTTGTGCGCGATCATATTCTGAACATTTTCTCTTTTGAATCAAGTTCTAACTCTCAAAACTGAGTGAGAAAATAGAGATTTAGTGATTCTGCACGACTATTTTGTCTTATCTGCTGTTCTTGAGGAAAGTCCTTTAAAACGATCTTCGCTAAGACCGTTTCATTTATTTGTTCTAAGACGATCTTCCTCAAGATCGTCCTAGTGATATTTTGTTGTGGTGTTAAGACGATCTTCAAGATCGTCCTAGCATTTGTTGGAACTATGTGAACTGTGTGTGGTGATTTGATCGTTCGAAGTTCTTGTGATTGGGAATCACACACTTCCTGGGTAACTAATCTCTTTGAGATTGGTTTTGCTCAAAAATCCTGAAATCCTAACCAAAATTCTGTCCAAATTTCCAAAGTTTTCATACTTAGAATATTTTTTACTCAAAGTGTTCTAAGACGATCTCCCCAAGACCGTCTTACTTTATAACTTAAGACGATCTCTTTCAAGACCGTCTTACCTTCCTGTCTTCCATACTTAGAATTTTTCTGTCATTCGTTCTAAGACGATCTTATTCAAGATCGTCCAAGCTTCCTTTCTTCAATACGATCTTTTCAAGATCGTCTTGTCTTCCAAACTTCAAAATCAACAAAAATAAATTCCAAATCATTGTTCATTCATTTCAATGACAACAACCAACATTGATCCAATGATGTCAATCATCAGACCCCCAATTCTTCACAAAAATTCTTTTGTCCAATGGCAAAATGAATTCATGGATTTTTTTGATACAAAACCAAACGGTGTCTTCATTAAGCAATCAATTCTTGAAGGTCCAATTCAATTCAAACATCCTCTTGGAATTCTACTTACCAATGACCAACTCAATGATGATCAAAAAGCAAGAATTCAAACTGACAAGCAAGCCAAATCCTATATCTATCAATCTCTTTCAGATGAGATTTTCTCTGCTATCAATCATGATCATAATGCCAAAGAGATATGGTATGATTTACCAAAGTTTGCCGCTACTAAAGATGTCAAATGCTTAATGACTTCAACAACCAGTTCTTCACAAACTACCTCACAAGCAACACCAAGTGTGGTAGATTTCATTTCTACAGATGATTTCTTGTATGTCCAAACAACTGCTGACACTCTGACAAAGCAAAACATTACTTTGCAAAACAATTTGAAAATGGCTAAACAAGAGTTTGATAAAATCAATAAAAAATTTTCAGAACTCTCAATAGCTCATGAAGCTCTCAAAGTGAATTATGATTCTTTGAAAGAAATGCATTTGTCAAGTGCCAGTTCTCAAGTTGTTTCTCCAAATGCTCATTTAACTAATAAATGTCAAGACCTTGAAAAGACTGTTTATTCACTCAAACAAACAATTGAAACCTTAAAGCTTGAGAAAACCAATGAGTGGATAAGAGCAAATGCAAGACAAGCTGATGTTGAGTTTCTCACAAATAAAATGAAAGATTTTAGACCCAACTGTGAAAAACATGAAAGACAGATTTCTGATTTAAAAATTACTTGTTTTCTCAAAGGAGTTGAAATTGACGCTCTTAAAAAGCAAATTGAGGATTGGAAAGCAAATGTCTTGTTTTACCAAGAGAAAATCTATAAAATTGAACAAAACCCTCTTCTGAATTTCATTGCTTCTTACAACAAGTCAAAGATAGATAGATCAGAACTTCTTCTTGGGTTGGGATATGAGAATCCAGCACACTTGGCAAAAGCTCAAACAGAAGACCTTGGTCCTTTGTATGATGAAAACCTTCTGAGACTTGGCATGATTCAAACTTTTGTTAGACCATCTGAGAATGATTTTGAGTCAGATGATGTTGAGAGACCACAAACAAATCAAATTGGTATTGATTATGTTGCTCTAAATGATACATATAAGAAAACTCATAAAAGATCCATCTATGAGTTAGAAGAAATTGATAGCATTTCAATTCCTGAAAATGATTCTCAAAAAGATTGTTTAAAACCAGTTTCAACAAGAACTTATATTCCAACTACCATATTGGAAAAAGAAATTGAAGGTTTAAAACAAAAAATTGAGTCTCAACAAAAGGTCATTGAACATTTGAAAACTCAAGATCATACTCCAAAGGCAAGTGAGACCACCCCTGTTCAAATGTTGCATGTTTTTAATTCTCCTAATTGCTCCAATCAGTCCAAAGAGTGTGAGATTTCTAACAAAGCTGTGCAGGTTGAAAGAATCTCTCCTCAAGAGATTCATGTTATGTCTACTTCATGTTCTCATCTTTTCTCCAGATTGAAGACAACGTTAAAGCTTTGAAAACCAAGAATCTTTCTTCTGTGAAAAAGATACTTTCTTTTGATACTCCTGTGATTACCCCTGTTGACCAAAATAGAGTGAATTTAGAGAACAAGATTGAGATTCCTAAAGATCTTAAGGCTAAAGCAAAAGCATTAATTGAAAAGATTACAAACAAAACTGTTTCCAAACCCAAAGATCAAAAAGTTTTACCATTTTCTTTTCAAGATTTTTCTGTTAAAGAACTTGATAAGTTTTTGGAAACTGAACATGTTTTTGCACCTGAAGTTGAGAAAGAACTTGCAAAACTTTCACCCAAAAACCCTAAAATTGAAAGGTAAAAAGACCATTTCTTCTACCTCAAAGGTCAAGTTTGCTCCAACTTCATTTTATTCACCCAAAGGTCAACATGCTTCAGCTGTCAAAGGTAAAAAGACCATTCCTTCTACCTCAAAGGTCAAGTTTGATATTTCATCTGTTTCTAGAACTGCTGCTAATAATTCTATCTCTAAACCTAGTTCTTCATCTAAGTTGTCTAGGTCTAGTCAAACTTTGCTAACCAAAGACAATTCAAATGGTATGACTAGATATAGAGATCAGTATGGTTGGTTCTCTGTTACAACTCCAAAGAAACAGACTGTTAAATCTTCCATCAAACAAGGCAAAAATCAGAATGTGTTTTTAGCTAGTAACTATAAGTGGATTTCCAAATCATCATTGATAAAATCTACTAGCTACGTTCAAACACAAGGGTATACTAAATCACCAGTTAGAAGAAGTTGGATAGCTAATAATTACAAGAAGAAAGTTCCTATTAGGAAAGTTGATTCAGATTTGTGTAATTTAGCTAAACCATGGTCTATAATAAATTCTAAATCTTCTACTGTGATTTCTATACCTCTGATTATTGATGCAAATGGGATTGTAATAAATTTTAAGAATAAACCTCTTGTTAGAAAACCTTATTTGTATACTTTTTCAAATTCCACTAACCCAAAAGGACCCATTCAACAGTGGGTACCTAAAAAGACTTAATTTTGTTTTGCAGGTAATAAAGGTCTGTGTTTAGCATTTCCATCCTGGATGCTATTCAACACATGATCCTGGAATGAGTTTCTTTTCTAAGAGACAATCTCCAATAAGTGCTCATTACCAATGCACTTACTTGCCTCTGCATGTTTTGTACAATTTCTTCATCTCTTTCTCTTTCACTCATTATATGTCAAACATTCATGCTATGATTATGTGCAATGTACTTAAATATCATGCAATGTTTGAGGGGGAGAAAAAGGATAATTCATGTATCTAGGGGGAGTTGGTGTATTTGCACTATTTGAAGAGAAACTTATTGTTAATCCTTTAGAAAAACAAATAAAAATTGGAAAATTAAAAATAAATATAAAATAAAAATTATAAAAATATTTTTAATTTTTGTGTTAAGTAGATTTTTTTTATATTTGTTTTTGTTATTTGTTTTATTGAATTTGAGCACATTTATTTTCAAAAACTTTTAGACCAAAACAACAAAAAGCCCAGTTCTTCAAAAGGCCCAATCTGATCCACACAAGCCCAAACCATGTGAAAACGGGTCAATACCCAGTCAACTTGACCCGATCCGAGTCTTCCAATACAAGTTGGAGGGAATGATCATTTCATTTTATCTCCTTTTTCCATTTTTCCCATAAAAACTCTCGATCACACTCTCTCACTCTCTAATCACCCATGACTTCTGTGTACCACTAGTGCCACAAAGGCTTTTGGTGGTCTTATTGGCGCATCTCTCACTCTCTAATCAGTCAAAATCCATTTCGGCTTGATCCTAAAATCAAAACAAGGGTTGTGTTGCATTTTTCTCACCGATCATTTCATTCCATAACATCATCGTCTGAAATTTCCATCTTCAAGTAAGATTTTGAATTCGTATGTAGATCTCATTTTTCCAATTTATTTCGAAATTCTTGCTTCTGTTATCAAATCTATGTTGATTATATGATTTAGAAGCATGTTTAGGACATATGTATATGATTTTTACATGTTAAATTGCTTGAAATTGAGTTTTTGGAAATTCAAAAATAAACCACCCTGTTTCAGTGGAGAAGACGACCTAGAACGGTCTTGATTTGGTTTAGGTCATTTATTAATGTTTTTGTGATTTGTGTTAGTAAGTAATGTTATAATTTGCTTTAGTGATAATTTGAATCAGTATAGTGATATATTTATTTGTGCTTTAACTGCTTGGAATTGGGATGATCTAGGCAAAATCTTCACATTTTCTTGTTTGGGTTGGTTCTAGGACGATCTTGACCAAGATCGTCTTGGTTCCAAAAAAACTTGGAAATGAGACGATCTTGCCAAGACCGTCTTAGTTCCACATACTTGTTTTCCTTGTAAAACCCCTGAGACCAAGATCAAGACGATCTTGTCAGGATCGTCTTAGGGTCTGTACGCTATGTGGTTGTTGGAGAATTTTTCAAACTCAATTGAATGGGTAACTGATTTCATAAGAAATCGGTTTTGCTCAAAACTAATTCTTTCAAATATAAGGGGAAACTATGCTCAATTTTTTCCAGAAATTGACATAATTTCAACTTATATTTCTAAAGTATTAGAATTTTTCAAAACTGAAGTGAAGTGTTTTGTCACTTGATTTCCAAAACGATCTCACCAAGATCATCTCAATTTTCCTTCACTTCAAAAGGATTTTCAATAAAGGTTTTTAAGACGATCTTCACCAAGATCGTCCCATTTCCTTTTTCTCATACTTAACCATTTTTCAAAGAATAAAACTTAAGACGATCTTCACCAAGATCGTCCCATTTCTTCTTTCTGTACTTAAACCGTTTTCTTCTCATAAACCTTGATACGATCTTAACAACGTCCCACTGCTTTTCAAGACTTAACATTCTTTTCAAAATGTTAAGACGATCTTCATCCAGATCGTCTCTTCTTTCTGCTTCTATTACTTGAATTTTTCCAAAGGATCAGACGATCTTTCCATAATCGTCTTTGTTTCATAACCTGAGTTGAAACTCAGGACGATCTCCTCAAGATCGTCCTAGTTCCCATACTTAGAAATTTTTTTCAGTTTTAACAATTTTTTCCCGAAACACTAATTTCTTGTGTGGTGTGACAAAGTGCTTTGTATAGTCATATAATTGCAATATATTTGAGATACGAGGAATTGAACGTCTTTGTGTACTTCCTTGCTATTCTCATGTATCTTGTACTTATATGATTATATTATATTTTCAAAGTTATATATATATTTCTATATATGAAAATATAAGGAATTGAACGCCTTTGTGTACTTCCTTACTATGTTTATATATGGAAATATGTATCTAACTATTCTGTGTTTATTTTCTCATATCAAGTTATTTATATAAAGCACACTGAGTTGATCGCCTTTGTGAACCTCTTTGAATTTTATATAAATAATTTGTATGAAACTTGTTATTTGATTTTCAAACATTGTTTTATGTGTGAGTTAATCTTGTTATGTCATAAATCAGAAAATCAAAAATAATGGATCATCAAGAAGAAATTTATCAAGATGAAGAGATTGCCTTAAATGAAACAATTGAAGAAATCCTCATTGTTGGCAACTCATCTAAAATGAAGAACAATAGAGCTCTTTCAGATCCATTCACTGCTCCGGGATTCCCAATTGTCCCGAGAATTCTTCATAACCATCTATTGTCATATGCTCTTACTGTTGAAAGAGAATTAGCAGAAGTTTATCTATTTCAGATGTGGAGAACCATAAGCTTTGTTCAACCACAAGATCCATCAAGTTCAAGAACCAAGCCAAAACATAAATCTCCAGAACTTCGCCGACAAGGCTTATTTCAATATCAACTTACTTATGGAGATAGAGTATACGATTTTGAGTTCAACCTTGATGATTTCAGAAGACTTCTGAGACTTCCTGAAGCTGATTCTAATAATCATGCTAATTTTGATGAATTTGAGTCGAATGATATCATGTTTGCTGCCTTGATATCACTTGGGTATGAAGGTCCATTGACAAAGACTAAAGATTTCAAGCTAAAAAACCTTCCCAAGATCTGGTACTATGTATACTCCATTCTCAGCAACTGCTTGACACCATATAACAGGGAAATGGATAATTTGATTCAACCAATGTTGCATATCTTTTATGGAGTCGTCTTTGATAGACATTATGATATTGCTCAACTTCTATGGGACCAGCTGATTATATTGGTTAATGGCAAGATCTCAGCTCCCAAAAGTACATTCCATTCATTAGATTTCTGACTACGATTGTTCATGGAGCAGTCAGACTTGAAAAGAGCATCCCAAGACTCCTTGATACTACAAAAGAACAACTCTGGGACCGGCAAGCATCCCGGTTCCTGCCCAAGTTGTGCATAGGACACCAAGTGAGGGGTCAAAGAGAAAAAGAAAAGAGCGTGAGGGTGTATCCAGTTCCAGTGAGCCTAAAAGAAGAAAGATTGTGAAAGGTATAAAGTTTGAGTTGAGATTGAGAAAGGAAATGTTTCAAAAGAAAAAGAAGGGGAGTTTGTCAAAGAAAGTGAAAAGAAAAGCTCAAGTTGAACCTTCTTCGCCTGCATCTTCTGAGGAGACAGTTTCTATTGTTGGGTCTCCAAAGCCGATTAGATCTGCACCACCAAAAACATCCACTTTGAGATCATCTTCACCCAAAACTCCGTCACCTCAAAGATCATCAACTTCATCATCATCACCATCTGCACCAAAATCACCCCAAACACCACAAATGCCTATTCATCAATCTTCACCACTTCCTGAATTTACATCACCTATACAACCAACTATGGAACCATCACAATCTCAAACCGTCATATCTTAAATTCCTTCATCTTCATCATTCCCTCGATCACCTCACCCAACTTATTTTCAAGGAAGAATGAAATCAGTTCCTGTTAACATTCGCAAAAACTTTAAGAGATCAAGATTTGAATACGATTGTTTTCAAACCACTGCACCAGAAGATGCACATGACTCTAGTGATAATGAGTCAGATTCAGAGAATGAGAATAAGTTTGCTGATGATGTCATGGACATCCCGGAGGGACAAGGTGGATATGAGGGAGGGGTTGAAAATACCGGAGAGGTTGAGAGGTCAGGGCTAGGAGAAAAGCAAAAAGAAAACGTTGGCCTCCATTTAGTTCAAAACGTCTATCAACGCCGGGTTCGCCCTAGGATAGAAGTCGAGAGCTCCCAACTCTCGCAAGGTCAAACCTCCGCTAGCCATTCGGAAGTCACTCAACAAACTGACGTCTCATTAATGCACGAGCAAAATCCACGTACTCCATTCCATTCTCCTCCAGAGTCTGTGAATGTTGAAACACAAGAGACATTTGCTCCTCTCTTGGACTTCATTTCTGCACGATTGTCTAGTACCCTACTTAGGACACCTTTTGCACCGATTGTGATCCCATATGCATATCTAGGTGATGTTGCCGGAACAAACATAGAGAGATCGGCTATTGTGCCCTCTCGAGGATTGTTTGGAAGTCCTTCCATTGCTAACGTCACGCCAGCTTTGAACGAAGGCGCCTTAGTGGCTAGATTGGCTGTACGACAGTATGAGTTCTTTAGAGCTCAATCTGTTGTGTCAGCTCTTCATGCCTTAGGCATAACGGCAAGTCTAAGTGACTCCAGAGTTATTCACCTCTATTTTCCACAAGATTCTAGTTGCAAAGCTGAATCATCAACTGTTGTTCATACTTTTGAACAAACAGGAAATCCTGAGACAGTAATGATGTCTTCAGGTCACTCGATAGACTCACTAGAGACTACTGAAGTGCCAGATTCTGTTATTCCTCTTCCACTTGAAGCTCAAATGTTGGCATCTCAGTTAGTTGAAGGAATTGAGGAGGGTCAGAGAAGTGAACTCCTCGTGGCAAGAAATGTGATTAGCGGAAAACTCCCAGCCACCGATACAAGTTCACCATCACCAAGATTGCGTACTGGTGGTGCTTTAATCATTCGTAATCCAGTAGCATCTTCATTGTCTCCTCGTCCAATTACACCATCTCCATCAATTCAAAGAACAACATTGCAAACAATACCAACAACTCCATCAAGTCAAACAACAACACCCATTACAACTTCACCAATTCAAACAACCGCAATAATTTCAACAATTCCACCAATAACTACAACAACACCAATCAATCAATCATTCCCCAATCCAAGTTCACCGCATCACTCTACCAGTTCTTCTTCCGAATCTTCTGAGTTTGAGTACTTGAGTGATTGTTCTCCAAACAGAATTGCCACAAGTGGTTTATCAACCGACACTCTAATTCTTTCTCTCATGCATCGGTTAAGATCAAAAGAACCACATCTCAATTCCCACCAAAGATCAATCTTTCAATCACTTCTTGCTTATTTGTCACATCAAGAAACTCAACAAGCAAAGTAAGCTGAAGTAGAAGCTCTTCAGAAACGAGTTCGTGAACTTGACCAACAATGTAAACTGGCCGATATCTCAAGGAGTCGGGATGATCAAGATCCTGATGATCAACCCGAGGGGGAGAATATAAGAGATATCAAAGAGGGTCATGAAACACAAGGACAAGATGGTCAAGAACATAATCTACAAGATGTGAATCAAGATCAAACGATTCAAGATCAAACTCAAACTCAAGCTCAAGCTTCTACATCTCATGTTAATGAATCGGATTCAGATGATCTACCCCAACTTGATGTTCTACCTCCACTTGTTCAAGATATTTCTCATTATTACTCCACAACTTTTGACGAATCAAGTGATCATGATCCATTTCAAGCAGAAGAAAGTGAGTCTGAGTCATCTGATTCAAGTGATCCTGATGATGCTCCAACAAATGTACAATCTCAACCAGAAACATATGGGAAAGACATCTTTAAAGAGATTGTCTATCATCTGAAAAACCCAGAAAATCATGAGACTCCTAGTGAGCTTGCACAAGGAGTCAGACATCCAAGACTTTCAAGAAGTAGAATTTGACAGATTAATTAGGGTTATTTCACCGAGAACTATAAGCAGATCTTGGATCTAAGTACCAAGCCTGAAGAGATTGTGTGCAAAGCTAGATACCTTGAAGAAAGAGCTTTCCAGATTTACTGCTCACCAGATGAAAGACTGAACATGACTTTGAATCGCTTGAGAGCATTCTTTCTGTTCAGACATAAAGATCGAAGAGATGCGTACATGGAGTTGATGAATGTTGTAAGTTCTGTGAGAAAAGAATGGTGGTATAGGCAGTTTGAAAGACCAATCACAAGAGTGCTAGAGTTGTTTGTTCCTTTGATGTCTCACAATATGAGACTTGTTCGATTCAAAGTTCGCAGAGCAGATGGTTGTATGTATATGGTTTAAGAAGAATCCTTTCAACACTTGAAGATCTCAGATGTTCTATTCCTCTACAATCAATATGCCTACCTGATCATTAAGACTCCAGATCAACTTCAAGCCTATGAAGCATTGAAAAGCCACATTCAAGCTATAATCAGATTTTATGAATTCAATGACTTTTAGATCGGCTTAGAAAGAAGAACTAGCAGGATTAACCTTACAAAACCAAATCAAAGAGCTGGAGGTTATGAGCTAGATTCATTTCAAATTGGAGATGTGATTGAAGACTTGGATGGGTTTGTCTTCATTAATCGTTTAAAGAAAAAGATCTTCATTCGTGCCTCAGATTTTCCAAAGTACTCTGATGGTACTTTGAACTACTGCTTGTCCATTCTGGGTGTAATAAATGAAGATGTTAGTGATGAAGAAGATGACAACATCAAGTCTCAGAGGAGAAATCAAATTAGACGTATCAAAGTTGTTCTTGAGATTCGTCAAAAAGTAAGAGATCTTATTGTTGAAAGGACTCCCAAGGCTCAAGAAGGAGTGAGACATACTAAGATAGGCTCATGGGTTCTTTGGAATCCTAGTCACAAACATGGTCCTCACAACATTCCTCCAGTGAATTTCCAAGATAATATCCGATTGCCAGATGATCGTCCGAAAGGTGATAATTGGCATTTCATTCCTAAGAAATATTGGAAAGACACTTGGAGTACTTACAAGAAATGAGCTTTCTGGGGTTCTAAGATTGACAAGCCATCAACATCAACTGCTGCACAAAGCTATAAGAAGAAAAAGTATAGGAAAAGAAGAGCAAGCATGAGAAGAAGACATCAAAGGAAGAAGTAATGGACAATCAAGCTTACAACCAAGCACTAAGGGGGAGAATGTTAGAGATACAAAAATAGTGCTTAGTTGTATTTATCTTTATGAACTTTATGTAATTGTTATAAGGTTGAGGGGGAGCTTTTGTAAGTTTCCTTAGAGTATATAAACTCCTCATACCTTCCTTTTCATGTATGAACTTGTAACCAGAACACATTCACGTGACTTTGAATGAAATCATCTTCTCGCACACACATACCTTTCTCTCTCAAGAACACACACTAACACACACTAACCACCATTGTTGAACACCTATCTTCTGCATCAAAACACGAATAATTACACAGTTATCAGTGATAATGGAACAGAATTCCAGAATGCAACTCTGGAGAAATTCTGTACTGACACTGGCATCTCCCAGAATTTCTCATCAGCACACACTCCAGAGCAGAATGGAGTTGTAGAAAGAATGAACAGAACGCTGATAGAAGCTGCCAGGAGTATGCTTGCTGAATCTGGTCTTCCTAAAATGTACTGGGCTGAAGCAATTGCCACTGCTTGTCACACCCAAAATCGCTCAGTATATGTGAAGAGACACAAGAAGACATCCTATGAAATATTGAGAAATAGAAACCAAATATTGGTTATTTTCACATTTTTAGATGTCCAGTATACATCCTGAATGACTCCAGTCAGTTAGGCAAATTTGATGCCAAAGCTGATGAAGGATATTTCTTAGGATATTCAGCCATTCACAAAGCCTTCAGAGTCTACAACAAAAGACTGGAAAAGGTCCAGGAGTCAATTCATGTCACATTTGATGAGTCAAATGAAGCAATCAATAAAAAGCCAACCCTGAATTCTCCCCCAGAAAGTCCAATTATCTTTGGTGAATCTGATCCTATCAACTTCAATAAAGATTCATCGGAAGATGTTTCCAGTCATCCTGACTTGGAACCAGTGCAAATTGAAAAACCTTCCAGTAATACTTCATTCTATCCTTCAATAAGTTTCAAACTACCCTCTAAACTTGTTATTGGATCAGATGTTCATACTACTCCACCAGTATCAGCTTCAATTGATTTTGAGACAGTAATCCAAGAAATGCCTTTAAATGAAGAATTTCATGATGCAAATCGTGATCTTACAGATTCTGATGAAGATGCTGAAGTTGTCTGGCAAGATCCCATTCCAGAAAATCAATTGAATTCTTGCACTGATATTGTTGTAAGAAACAATCCTGGTCAATACTCTAACTGGACAAGAGCTCACCCAATCAACCAGATTATCGGTGACTCCAGTAGAGGGGTTCAGACCAGAAGTGCCTCCAGTGACCAATGTTTATATGTCAGCTTCTTATCACTGATTGAACCGAAGAAGATTGACGAGGTAATGAATGACCCAAGCTGGGTGATAGCTATGCAAGAAGAGCTTCACCAGTTCGAACGAAATAAAGTTTGGAATCTGGTTCCATCTCCTGTTGGCAAGAAAGAACCAATTGGAACCAGATGGGTCTTCAGGAATAAGGTTGATGAAGATGGTCATGTGATCAGAAATAAGGCCAGATTGGTGGCACAAGGGTACGTCCAGACAGACCTTGACTTTGAAGAATCATTTGCACCAGTAGCAAGGTTAGAAGCCATCAGAATGTTTTTAGCCTTTACTGCTCATCATAAGATCAAGGTCTACCAGATGGACGTAAAGAGTGCATTTTTGAATGGAGAATTAGAAGAAGAAGTTTATGTCAAGCAACCTCCAGGCTTCATTGATGAAAAGCATCCACATTACGTATATCATCTGGACAAGGCACTATATGGCCTCAGACAAGCCCCACGAGCCTAGTATGACACTCTGACCAAACACTTATCAGAAAACGGTTCCAAAAGAGGTGCAATTGACAATACCTTATTTATTCTTCGTGAAAAAGGTGATCTTCTGTTGGTACAAGTTTATGTTGATGATATTATTTTTGGTTCTACTTATGAATCTTTGTGCAAGAAATTTTCAAAAATCATGTCTTCAAATGAGTTTGATGGGTGAATTAACATTTTTTCTTGGACTCCACATTAAACAAACCAGTGATGGTATTTTTATTAATCAAGAAAAATATGTTAGAGATATTTTAAGAAAATTCGATATGAATTCTTCACCTTCAAAATCAACTCCAATTTCTGCACCTTTAACAATAGATTCAGACCCTGATGGGAAGCTAGTGAACACCACTGCCTATAGAGGCATGATTGGTTCACTAATGTATTTAACTGCCATTAGACCAGATATAATGTTTGCAACATGTCTTTATGCCAGATATCAGCCTAACCCAAAAGAATCTCATCTGACGGCTGTAAAACGCATTTTGAAGTACCTTAGGGTACTCCCAGTTTGGGTCTTTGGTATCCCAAAGGCTCAGGCTTAGATCTAATGGGTTATTCAGATTCAGATCATGCAGGTTGTAAGATAGACAAGAAATCCACTACTGGTGGATTTCATTTCCTTGGTGGCAAACTGGTGAGCTGGACCAGTAAGAAGCAAACTTCAGTTTCTTTATCTACTGCTGAAGCAGAATATGTGTCTGCAGCCAGTTGTTGTGCTCAGATACTCTGGATGAAGCACCAGTTGCTTGATTATGGTATTAAATATTCAAAGACTCCTATCTTTTGTGACAATACCAGTGCCATTGCTATCTCAAACAATCCAATCATGCACTCCAAGACGAAACACATTGATGTCAGGTATCATTTTATTCGTGATCATGTAATGAAAAATGATGTTGAAATCCACTTTATTCCCACTGACAAACAACTTGCTGACATATTTACAATACCTTTGGATGAGAAAACTTTTCAAAATGTTGTCAGTGAGTTGGGAATGTTGAACCCTTAATCTGGAACCTTATTATGAACGCCGTTGTGACATTGGCAGGGTTCTTTGATTCCAGATTTATAAATCTATACCAGTAAAGCTATCGAACGCCTTTGTGATACTAACTTAACATTGATAGATTTATGGATCACCATTCCAGGGGGAAAGACTCAGACCACATTTTTTTTTATCTAAGTTTCAGAGTGAATTTATTAATTTATTTTCTCACTGGACAAATTTTTCTGGAAAATGTTTCTAGTACCTTGTAAATGTGTCCCTCTCATTAATACTGGATAAGTTGATGTGCATGTTTGAAGTGACTTCAGTCGCTTTGTAAATGTGTCCCTCTCATTTGTTTATATTAGTTGATGTGCGTGTTTGAGGATTACCAGAATGGTCTAATCTGGGTACTTACTGGAATGTCCCTCCCGTGTACCATTAATGCATATTCTACTGGCCTAATCCACCAGTGAAACTGGAGTGTCCAGTCAACCTCCAGATGCATTAAAATGAGTCTTTATGTGTCAAATCATTATTTTTTTTATACTTGAGGCTAGTGCATGCCAACCATACAAATTTTTCATCTAGACAGTTACTGTTCACCTTACGTGGCATGACTTTTTCAACTTAAATGATGGTTTTGTTACCTTGGGAAGACCAAAAGTGCAAGTTGGTAATTTTCGTGGGCTGTCAACCGTCATACATTTATGTGTGATGGGAAACATTAAATGCGGATGTCAAAACCGATCAAAATTGTTTTGAAATTTTTCAAAATTACCGTTTTGAATTCCATTTTCTCTTTCCTCTATAAATACCCACATTTACCTTCACTTTCATATCTTCAAATTCCTTCATTTATTTCCTTCTTCATTTACTCTCCAATCATCATCATCTCTCTTATTAAATTTCTGTTATCAATCTTAAATTCCTTCACTTTCACCTTCAATTATCTCAATGGCTCTTAAACCATCTCCTAAAAATCTTCTAGCCGCAAATTATGCTCCTGCTGATAATGTCAAAAAGGCAAATCATATATCTCTTTCTGCCGATGCCATCCGCATAAACATGAATAACTGGATGGCCAAACTCTCAACCAATCACTCTGCAACTTCAATTATTGGAAGGTTGAACACCTTCTTCTTGAGCAGTCCACTCTATGGTGCCCTAACCCTAAATCCGGGCAAAATGTATCACGACTATCTATGTGAATTCTGGTATACTGCTGTGTATGTGGAAAGTGATGAATCCATCCACTACACCCTAAAACAAGGCACCAAAAGCTTCACCATTACTGTTGATTCCCTAAGAGATGCCCTGAGGATGAATTATTTTGATGAGAATGAAATACCCGTTGAGATTCCCTCTGGCATCAATACCAGGGAAGTGTGCAGGTTGATGGGGCACACAGAGATAGTGGACAAGAATGGTCAGCTGCTCAAGAAGGGCACTGTATATATGAGCAGGCTGACAGATTCATGGAGATATTTCTTCACTCACCTTGTTGAGTGTTTAGGTGGCAGTTCTGGAGGTTTAGATCAGATAAACCAGACACAGCTCCAGATTGCTTACTGCTTGTGGCATGGGTACAGGGTGGACTTTGCCTAGATTTTCTTTAATGATCTGGTGGACAGATTGAAGGTCAAGAGCAGGAAAGCCTTCATTCCATTTATTCGATTTCTGTCCATCATATTTAGAAGGGCTTTGAAAAATGAGTACTCTGTAAATACAACTCATTTTTCTTTATGCGAATATCTGAGGGACCTCAACCAGTTGACCTCATCTCCTACTGAGGTCGACATTCCATCGGTGATGTTATATCAATTTAGAAATCAAGAAGAGGCAAATGCATCATCACTAGATGAGGAGGTTGCTGGTGAGCCTCACAAACAATGAGGAAAATTCTGAAGTTGTTACTGCTGAAGGGGTGCAACCTATTTCCCAGATAGCCCCAGATCTTCAGCAGCATGCTGAGAATATTGTTGAAATTCCACCCAATCCCACCAGGCCAAGGAACAGAACTCGTCGTCTTAGGAGAGATGGAGTTCTAGTATCATCTCTTCCAGAATCCTCTCATCTGGATTCTGGAGATTTAGTTCAGGAGATTGCCCCAGCAACCACTTCCTTAGTACCAGTAGAAGGAAGTGGTGAAGAAAAAAGAGTGTCTGGCTCACCTCTTGTCATACCAATATCAACTGCTGAAAGTGGGGACATCATGGCTGCTGATGGGTCCTTAATAGATGAAGAGGTTGAGGGGGAACAAGTTGGGCAGATTGAAGGAGAAAATCTGGAGCAAGTGGCTCAGATTGATTTGAATGTTGGGGTGGAGAATGTACAAGTAGAGGACCAGACAGGTGGAACCGGCCCAGATTGGGATATGGTTGATTCTCCACTGTCTGAAGACAATGACTTTGATGTTAATATGAGTTTTCTGGGAGAAGAAGAAATTGATCGCACCATCCACTCTGTCTCCCAGTCAATTCTATCTGATATGCCTCCTCCACCCCAGAAAATACACCAACACCTCTTCCAGAACAAATAACAACAACTTTTGATTCACCAACTGCACCAGAAATTCAACATTCTGAACCACTGGCAGTCACCCAACCAACTGAAAATATCACAAGGGCGTTGCCAGTATCATCAATCACCAGAATCACCAATCCTTCTAGTAGTCTCTCCTCTTCTTCTTCAACAGAGGTCCAAGGGCTTTTTGATAAGGTGGCGGACCTGGAGAGATCACTTCAGGCTTCTTCTCAGGTTATTTCTGACTTCAAAACTCTAATTTCCAATAATCTTAAGTCAGAAATGAACATATTTGCTAGGAATGAGAAGATAGTCTTTGAGAAGCTGGATGAACTTGTCGTGGCAACAAATAGAAATTCTGAATCAATACAAGTTGCAGTCCAGGGAATCAAGGGGGATATGGTGAGAACTGTTCAGACTGCCATTCAAACTGAGGTTGCTCAACCTCTGGCAAGTCTAACTGGTGAAGTTCAGAATTTGACTACCAGAATAAGCTCTCTGGAGAGTAGGTCAACCCTGGAGAAAAACTCAGTTGTCAGCACCCTCAGTGATGAAGTTGTTCGAAAGTTCAGGGGAAATATGTTGAATGAAATCACTGAGGAGGTGTTTGAAACTATCCTTAGAAATCTTCGTGATGGGTTGTTGCCTAAAGTAATGAAGATGATCGACACCCAGTTGCCTCGCCACTTTCCTCAGGATCTTGAAATAATTAAAAAGGAAGTGATGCAGTTGAGGAAAACTGTGAACAACATTGCTCTAGTGTCTAGTCGAACCTTTGACTCTGCTGACAGACATAAGCTGGATCAGGTGTGGGATCATCTTCAATCTAGAGATACTTCCAAGGGGGAAGGTTCTGATTCTGGTACAGAGAAGGTTGGTGATCTTCAGAAGAAGATCAAAGTCTGGAAGAAGGTAACTGGACAGGATGTCACTTGTACTGAAGCCAGTGGACAAGTTGAAGAAGAGGTTGCTGGTACTTATGCCAGTGAGCCAGTGTTTGTAGAGTTCCCAGACATCCCAACCACAATGAAAAGTATCAAGAGAAAGAAAGTGGTGTCTGGGGAACCAACAGATGAAGCAGAAGAGGAATATGTGTCTGCTAATGAGGCCAAGGCAAAAAGACTGGAGCAAGAGTGCATCTTAATTGAAATTTTCAAGAAGAATCAAAAAGATGACTTGATTGCCCACCAGTTAGATATGGCCAGGCATGGGACTCTGGATTCTTACAACACTGGCAGGTTGGGCGTACAAATTGAAGTATACAAAAAGATGAAGGATGATCCCAGGCTGAAGAAATGTCTGGATGTCTTAGATGATGTCTATATTCGATCCATGTATGCTCAAGATGAACAAGTATATGATTCTGAAATCTATGGTGTGAGCATACTGGATCATATTGCCCAGAGAAGAGAAGAATTAAAAAATCTCCAGCAACAAGTACCGAGTAATGCTACTGCTCTGGAGCATGAATATAGGAAGAAAGTCAAGGGTTTGCCCATGGCACCAGCCAGAAAAACCAAAGCCGCCAGAGATGCAGATCTTAACACCTTCATTCCCTTGAACACTACTGAAAGAATCAATAAGGAAAAATTTCAACAAGCTGCTGAACAGAGAAAAGAGTCCAGGGAAGTGGAGGAAATGGTTAAAAGGGCTCAGACAAAAGAAAAGTATGAACATTTGTCACAATTTAGAGCTGATGTCCGATCAATATTGGGTGCTGAGATCCATCTGGCAGAAAATCATGACAACTTCTCAAAGTTCCATGTCAAACTCTTCAGAGAAGGGAACTTTACTGATGAAAGAAAAGACACTTCAATCAGGGCTTTCGGGTGGTCAGAATTAAGAGAGATTGGTCTTTCATTCAGGGGTAAAGATATCTCCCAGGATGTTAAGTACTTCATGAAGAGAATTGGCAAGGAATGGATGAGGAAGGAATTGATGGAGATGGAGTTGGGCTTAAGGACTTCTCTTACTACTTCTTCATCTCCAGGTGTAAAGAGGAAGGCCACTGAAGAGCCATCTGGGCATGCTGAAAAGAAAAAGGCCTGACTCTGATATTGTACTTGTATTTGTTTTATGTTGATAAAATTGTAACTTTCCTCCAGTTGATGTCTATAAATATAAGTTGCAATTCCTATTTTTCACAAGTACTTATCCAGATTAAGTCTAGAAATTAAAATGTATAAACTGGGAACACTAATGATCTATAAAGTGGCTCTCCAGAAATTCAAATTAGACTTAGTCAAATTTTTCAAGCACAAACTTGTATAGATAAAAGCTTCAAAATCCTTGCATAATTTCTAAACAAATAGGGGGAATTTGTTAGGTCCAAATTTACTGGACTCGCTCCAGACGTGATTACTGGAGCCCTCTGAAGATTTGTCCAGAAATTATGTGAAGACCAGTGAACAACTTACTTGTACAAGAATCTGGATTCCACCAGATTCGTTCACTGGACTTCACTCCAGTCAAGATCTTTCCACTGAAGAACATTCTCACTGAAGTCGAAGACTAAAGTCTGAAAAAAGAAGTCTGACAAATAGCAAAGCTCACTGGAAGACTTACCAGATCTCCTAATTGGAGTCCTTGTTAGTGTTTTAGACCTTACAAGTCTGAACATTGATTATGAGGAATTGACTTTATGCCTTTACATGCCTTTACCCGGACAATCCAATTGTCCTTTGTTAAAAGCCTTACACGCATGTAAAGGTAGTTGGTTAATTAGAAGACAAGTCACTATCATGTGACTTTATTCTTGTACTTTAATCAATGCATTTAAGGAATTAAAGTAATTTCCTTAAATGCATGTAACCATATTTGTACGGCAAAAAAGAATATTATATTTATTCTTTTTGCCTATAAATACCAAGTCACTTCTTCGTCCAAATTACATACTTTTGCAATTTGGTGCCTTTGCTCAAATACTCTCGATCTAAACAGTTATACTTCACAACTTTAAGTATTTCGATCAAAGAGTTTATTTAGCAAAGTTAGATCACTTGTAATTCATAGGTTGTTTAGATACTTACTTTGTAATATCTTGTTCCGCAACAACCTTGTATTTTATTTAACATCAATAAATAAAATACACTTGAAAATTACATTGTGTCTCACCATTTACTTACTTGCTTATCTTTATATTGCTTAAGTACGTATTACGTTATATATATATATATTCTTGCATTTATATTTATCGTAATACTAGTCCGATCTAGTGCTTACTTGACGTTTCATACTAGTCTTATCTAGTGATTACTTGACTTGTTATTCTACACTTGTGGGTTAAACCATCGAGTGAGGGACTTCACATCTATGATTAAAGTACAAAATTGCATAAAGCAGGTTGGATAAAGTAACATCTTGACTTACCTTATCAAGCATTTCAAAGGAACTCATCTAGTTTCCTTAAATGTTGTCAACCATATCTATACGACAAAGTTGGAATCCCAATGCCAACTTTGTCTATAAATAGAGGCCTTTGCACAACAAGAATACAACTTTGCATATTCAGACTTTTGCAATATTCTTGGTGTACTTGTGCAATATTCTCTCAATCATAAAAAGGAACACTTCACAACTTTAAGCGTTTTGATTGTGAAAGAGAATTTCCAAGTAGAGATCAATATTATTTCATAGGTTGTTAGGATATTTACATTTATGTATTATCTTGGTTCCGCAACAACCTTGTATTTTAACATCAACAAATAAAATACATTTGAAAATTACAACTTGTTCTCACCATATTTACTTGATTGTATTCACTTATTGCATTGTATTCACTTATTGCATTGTCAGAACTTGGTATACATTCACTGCAACTGGTCGTCTCTAGTTCAGTGTTTATATTGCAAAGAATTCTCACCATTGACATAAAGGTGTCTTCAGTTAGTACCATCTATTGAGTTGGGACTTATAAAGTGTGCAAACTTCAAAGGTCCATTTTTGGATTGAAGTAAACATCAAGAAGTTGGAACAAAAGGTTTGATGAGGAAATCAAGAAGTTTGGTTTTGCTCAAAATCCTGATGAGCCATGTATATATTGCAAAGCTAGTGGGAGTAACATTACTTTCCTTGTCTTATATGTAGATGACATATTGATAATAGGAAATCACATTCCAATGTTAAAAGACGTTAAATCTTATCTTGAAAAGTGTTTCGCTATGAAAGACTTGGGAGAAGCAGTATTTATTCTTGGAATCAAGATCTATAGAGATAGAAGCAAAAGGTTGATCGGATTAAGTCAAAGTGCTTATATAGATAAGATCTTGAAGCAATTCAAGATGGAGAATTCTAAGCGAGGTCACGTTCCCATGCAAGAAGGACTTAATTTATCTAGCAAGAACGGTGCTTCTACACATGAAGAGGTGAAGCGTATGAAAAGAGTTCCTTTTACGAAGGCAATGTCAAAAGGAAAGCTCAATAAGCATGTCGAGGGCATAGGTCTTAAGTTGATAGGTTATCTCATGTAAATCTGTGATTGGTATTTGAATAAGGGATGTTAAACAGTTGTTATTATAATAAATGAATTACATACTTGGTATGAGTGTTTTTGTTTCAATAATAATTATTTCCTAATATTTGCATGTTATCCATGAATGTTTTAAATATTCTAAATGTCCATTGTCGATTAACTATATGGGAATATAAGCTAAACTAAGACATATCTGAGAGATTGGTAATATTCTGGTGAATATATGAAAATGGTCCTGCTAAGCTCACATGATATCTATAGAAGATGCGTATCAGACTTAACCCACTTAACGAATTATCATTTTATGGATCGACGTCATTAAGTGAAATTCGTGAAATGGTTACTTTAGTTATCCTTAGACTTGAGATGCAAGTAGGTTAAGTGTGTATGGATCACATTTTCTTGATTTAGTTCTACGCTATCCTGAATAAGGTAGTAATAAAGGGCTATTTCAGAAATGTTGAGAGTAGCATGACTTGACACTTGTAGTCAATACATGATTTATTCCTTCATATTTGCAACTAAAGAATGAAACCATTTGGAGCCCTCATTGATTTGTTAAGATGCTTGTATGGCCGTACCCAAATGAACTCCAGAAGTTGTCTCGATGGAATTTGGTAATCTTTAATTAATTGCTAAAATGAGAAACATAATCGTTATATTATGGAATGACATTGATCCATATCCATAATTAACAAGGGTATGAAACAAAGGGATATTAAAGACTAAATCATTTCAAAATGATACTTTAAGAAACTATACTTAAATATTTCCGGGAGCATTGGCGTGTTGCTAGACGTTAACCAATGTTATTGCCTTTATAATAACATGCTCAAGTGGTAGCTGTTGGAATATGATTACGTTAAAATAAACACATGTCCGGTATTTATTTAAGCCTACGGGGTTACACAAAATGACATGTTAACTTTATATATTTAATTAGTATATTAAAGTAATATATTAATTAAACGATCACTTAAATAATTAATTAAACTATGTTAAATGTTTAATGGTGTTTAATTAATTAAAGAGGATGGATTAATTTGTAAATTAGAAGTTTCTTAATTGTACAAAGAAAAGAGGGGGGGGGGGGGGGGGGGGCGAAACCCTTGAGGGGTTTCCTAATCCCACTCTAACTTGTCCACCAAGTTAGAAAACCCTTCTAATTAATCCCTTTAAATAGAGACCAAGGGTTAAGGGTTTTAGACACACATTCACAATATAATCAATTGTGAAAAACTATCTCCTCCTCTTGTTCGTTCGACCGAAGGGAAAAACTCAAAGGGTTTTCAGGTTCGACATTAAGGGCAAAACAGAACGGGTTTATAAGTTTGTGATCGGGTACAAGCATACGATATAGGGGTGTCAAGTGTTCGATCGTAGAGGGGTTTTAATTTAGACCCTATAATAATAATAATAATAATAATAATAATAATAATAATTAATAATATTATTGGAAGCTTTGGAAAAAGTATACGTTTCTACTTATTACTTTGTTAATTAATATGACTGCATATTCGTTTCTTTCCGTTGCGTACTCGTGATTTGTTATGTATTTGCTTTCATAATTCTAACAATATTCACCACTGATGAGGCATCCATGTTTTAAGCTTGAGGTAGGCGGTTCAAACTCTCGCTATGACTTCATGCGGTTTTTCATGGAATGGTGCAATTGGGCCGTTGGGTCTCAAGCTCCAACACAGTCGGCTCTGATGGCCGTGCACATCCTCGGAAACGTTCCGATTTCGTAATATGAGATTTGTTGGCCATTAATAAAAAGTGAAAAGTTCATAAAAAAGTAAACTATTTACACAAATTTACTATTAAAAGTAACTTATTTTAATAGGACATGGCATATGTGATGTGACACTTAATGCGCGTCATTTGTTAAAAACTAACGAGATACTCTTTATTAGGGAACTTTTGAAAATAGGATCCTTTAAATATACGAAAACAAAATATGTTACCTTTAATATGAAATTTGTGTAAATAGATTAACTTTTTATGATTTTTCTCTTAATAAAACCATAACCGGGTGCCTATCAAGAGTTTCATGTTTGTTTCTTGAAAAACTTCGTTCCATGAGAGATGTAATGATGGGTTTGAAATTTGGATCTTTTATTTTAAACTGTTCAAATTTGCAATTCCAATATATCTAGAACTCTTGATGTGTACCCTATTTACACATTCTAACAAAGAAAAACTCAAAGTGATGTTATATTATTAACGTTCATAAAAAAATAAATAACTCCCAATGCCATTTTTCACGAGATTTGAGTCCCAATACCATCTTCGACGGTGTATGGGGTTGATATGTAGACACCCTTATCTCTACCAAAGATAGAGAGGCTGCTTCCAGGTTATACCATAGGTAGAAAAAGACATCCAGCCTTGTTGGGCATGAGGATCGAACCCATGACCTCTGTTTACAGAGACATGAGCTCCAACCACTGATCCAACGCAGTTGGTTTTATTAAAAGATGTTATATTAAACAACCAAATTATATACAGTAACTTTTTCTGGTGGATAGAGTATGTATTTAAGCTATTAGTAACAGAAATCAATCCCACTGATTAAATTGTTTCGGAAAACCTGAAAAATTAGAAATGGACTCAATTTTTTATTAGTAAACCATATGATTTCTTAAAAGGGAAAATTACGTAACTAGACAAATGAGAGGCCCCATTTTATGAATTGGATACCCTTATCAAAACTATCTATATCTATACTCCTTGTTAAAGATTATACACCCCCTCAAAATAAAAAGTGTTACCAAAATGTCACATAAAAAATTACCAAAATGTCCTTAATAAACACCCCACCATAGAAGGGTTTTTATAAATTACCAACTTTGCCCTTAATGAATTAATTTACATCATAAACTCTTATCTTACTAATTTACATTCTAAGTTCTTATCTTATAAAATAGTTCTATTATCTTAACATCAACTTACACCACTCGACACCAATTGTCGATGTTATCACCACGCGTCACCAACCCCACTATACCGTCGTCACCGTTACCGCCGCCGCATTGCGCGAGTACCATGCTCGTTTAATTTAGTCAAATTTTCCTTGCTAAACAGCGTAAAAATCACACGGATAGGTTATAACCACTAACAAAATGACACATGCCCTTCTTTTCTTTTCTTTTTTTATCTTCCTGAAGCTATTTCCCAAAACCCACCTTCATTGCTTCATTCTTTCTTACAACCCACTGCCCAAATAAACATTTTAAAGGACAAATATGCGTTTTGTATTAAAACACTGCCGACCAGTGCAGCAAATGACCGATTGCACGCTACATCCACCTTGGCCATAACTGCTAGTAAAATATTCGATCATTCATTTACAAGATAAAAACAACATTGTTTCATGGAACTCGATAGTAGCATGTTATTTTGAAAGGAGTCGGCTTAAGGAAGCACGCCGACTGTTACATAAAATGCCTGAAAGAAGCACTTTCATGCAATGTTTTGGTTTATGGGTATGTCAAAAATAACATGCTTAAAAGTCAGAGACATGTTTGGCCGAATGCCTAAAAGAAATATTGTTTCTTGGACTTCAATGATTTGGACTGTGGTTTCGTGGATAGTCGTGTTTGGTAGACGTGTTTTTGATGCAATGCCCGTGAAAGATGTGGTTGCTTGCGCCAGTATATATGGTTGGTGGGTATTGTCAAGATTGGTCGGTTGGGTGAGCTTTTGACGAAATGCCGAAAAAGAATGTGGTTTCTTGGACTACTATATATGATAATTGGTTTATGTCTATAATGGTCGTGTTGATGTTGCTGAGAAATGCTTTGAGATGATGTCTGATAAAAAAAAAAAAATTGAGGTGTCATTGGCTACAACACTTATGGTTACACGCATTGTGAAATGATTTAGAGGAGTAGACACGTCACGTAATCAGACGAGTTCAGGTCAAAATTAATGCATCTAATGACAGATTTGATGGTTGATCTAAAATGGGTTTGTGTTAAACTTGGGTGAATTCAATGCAGGTCAAATCAATTTTGGTTGGTTAACGCACCATATGATGTTCGATATATGGCATACACAAGCCTAACTGCTTTCTTGGCAAAACTGAACAAGTTTAGAGAACCTATTGATCGTTCCATGAGAATTATAACACAAAAGATAACTTTATATACGTAAATATCATATCGACAATTGAAACTTAAGCCTAAGTTATTCTGTTACTTCGGATATATGGAAGTTGGGTCAATGCGACACGACTTGTACAAATTCTAGATTGAACTAAAAACTGAACACATACCAAAATGCAACCTAACTCAGCATTTATTACTACAAGATTGAAAATCTTTGAGTACACTAAGACTCACACAATCTCTGGGGCAATCAATGGATGCCATCAATGTAACAAAACTCTGTACAAAGATAAGGTTAATTGTAGAAACCATATCTATTTTGTCTCAAATTATTTGACAGTTGATTTACAAGCCTCAGTAGAAACCAACCTGAAGAAATTAATTACAGAATTGTGTAGAGTCGTGTGTTCTTCTATGACTCGCCAATGCTTCTTCATGGGTTGATGCCAAACACCAAGTAAAAAAGTTAAATTGGATCCAAAAAATTAGTTTGTAAAGATCTATTTACTGAATGGTAATTGTTTAACTCCTTCCTCCACTGCATTTCTCCATAACCTGTATCTTACTCCCAACTTATCATAAGATACTGGCATGTTCCACACGTTTTCCCCATTGATCATCCTGTCTTGCTGGCCAAGTACAAGCCGTAGATCTTCATTTAGTACCTGTTATAAATATTGAGGTTCAAGATTCAATAACAATAAAGTTATCACATTGCCATATGATCATGTGATAAGTATGTTCCGTAAAAGCTGGATGTTGGCAGTTGGCACTATGATAGGTATGTATTACGTTCTCTGATAACGTAATACATATCTAGCAAGAAATAGCCTATCCAATTACCCTTTTTTTTTACCTTAAATGTACCATATCTAGCAATCAGTACCATTAACATAAATGACTCTAATAAGTTATGAGAAGCATATGCAAGGTTTCGACTTTTTATCCAAAAAGCACCATATATATATATATAACATACCTAGTCAAAGATAAAGCCAAAGATCAATGAGTGTAATTGTAATTAAACATTGTTTACCTGTTCTGCAAAATGCCTCCACAGGATGTCCATAAAAGGAACGTATTGCAAGAGCGGAGCAAAATCAAGTGACATTCTATATAATAGTCTTGTCTTATTTCTTGATGATGGTAAGCATACATGTAGTTGGTGAAGGTGTGTTGAACACTGCTTGGTGCTTTGGCCCTCCAATTTCCCAGGTTTTGATATTCCAATGGTTGACAAGACCATACAAGGAGGACGAAATTCCATATCTATTGGATATGGATCCCAATATCCTTCAAGGCTGGATGATGGGGTCAAAAATTTAACCATGCTGCAGTAAGAAAGAAGATGTTAATGACCTAATAGTGTAAAGCCATTAACATCATCTTCCGATGTTCAAGGCTTGTGGGTCGGGTAAAAACAGTTTTGAGCAGTAGTTTTAGTAATAGGGATGATCAGGTTATGTTGACCCAAAACACTTTTTTTTAAAAAATAAAAATATTAAGAATACTTATGAAACAGATTATATTGTTTCACTTGTAAAATAGTTGTTCTGTTTGATCTGGTTCCTATAAGCTAGTTGTTCTGACTTTACCTGACTGAGGTAAGATTTAACCTGAATCAAGTCAACTCTCATCATAAGTGAAAGGGTCAAAACTGCATCCTCTATTCAGGACCAGCACAATAGGATGATCCGCTTCTAATTATAAAAAGTGACCATGATATGAATAAGAAGGCATAGAAATAGCCCAGGAAGCACAGCACAAGAAACAGCCCAAAAGTAATAGGTCGTCTTATTTTATTATATGGTATTACTTGTGCACCAAGTTAAGGTTAAATCTGACTTGATTAAATAAGGCCCTAGGCCATCGTTTTCATTCATGGAGATTATTATTAATTGTTCTTAGGAACTAGGGCTGCTGGGGCATTAATCCAGATAGGGCTATTGGGGCATTAATCCAGATAGTAGGGCTACTGGGGCATTAATCCAGATTATCAATAAGAGCCGACTTTGGCTGGCTTTCTTTCTCCTCTGTGTTTTCTCGTTTATTTTCTGTTTAATAAGTTGATACACATCAATCGGTATCAGAGAAAACTTTCTTGCAACCTGTGGTAGTAAAAACAAAAATACAGTTCATCGTGCGTTACTGTCGTCCAGAAAAGTTACTGTTCATCGCGTTACTGTTCATCCGGGAAAAAAAATCAGCTGGCAGCATGGAATCTGCCTTGGAGAAGATTATGGCTATTAGCCAAGAGGGTACTGTTAAAGAATATTGTCATATAGTTGCTCTAAGTTGAAAGATGTGATGTCATTGGCTTTAAAAATTGATTCTCATGGTTTGCAAGATTCTTTCTCTTCTTTTGATCCTACTTCTTCTCTTTATATAAAAGATTTGGAGTTTGATTTGAAAAAAAAGGAGAACAAAGTTGTTTCTAGTGTTGGTGTTGAAGACATAGACGTCATTAAAGGTACAAAATCAGATAGTCAAGAAATTAGTAAGAAGTTCGAGGAGCAAATCACAGAGGTTATTTAAACGGGGGTGGTGGAAGATATTGGCAAAGACTTTGGTAATCAGGGAGTAGTTTGTAGTAGTTCTCTTATAAAGCAAGACAGAGACCAGAGTTTGCTACAATCCTCTAATAACATGTCTTGGGGCTGGTTGCATGCAGCCAAAACCATAAGTCTTGGTCAAAGGGGAGAAGCCGAGCTAGAAAAAAGAAGGTAGGTCATTCTGTATGAAGAGCCATGGGGGGACTTTTGTGGACTTAATAGTGTTGCTGGACACTGTGCTCAAAGAAAGACATGGGATCCAGGAATAATAAGGTAAGGTTGGTTCAAAGTCACACCTTGGGGGGGGGGGGGGGGGGGGGGGAGTAATGATATGAATCAGAAGGTATAGAAATAGCCCAGGAAACACAGCCCGAGAAACAACCCAAAAGTAATAGGTCGTCTTATTTTATTATATGGTATTACTTGTGCACCAAGTTAAGGTTAAATCTGACTTGGTTAAAGAAGGCCCTAGGCCATCGTTTTCATTCATGGAGATTATTATTAATTGTTCTTAGAAACTAGGGCTGCTGGGGCATTAATCCAGATAGGGCTACTGGGCATTAATCCAGATTATCAATAACAGCCGACTTTGGCTGGCTTTCTTTTTCCTCTGTGTTTTCTCGCTTATTTTCTGTTTAATCAGTTGATACACATCAGACCACAAATTAGCATGAAAGCGAACCTTGGAATACTCCATCCCTTGGCAAATGTGGAAGTGTGGGTGAAGGGTGCATGTGCAAGATCCAACAGGTTGTCTAATAGTAGTCCATGCTCTACTGGTAGCTCCATGACGATCTGTAGTTCCCAATTATTATAATTCATGTGTAAGTTGATAAATTATAATGATTATTATTCTGGTGATATATACAACCTAACAATATGTTTTTGGGTTTCAACTATTTCACGATAAAAAGGCTTCTCTGAAATACCTCAGCATGAATTTGGAATCCCTTAGGCGGAAGTAGTGAAGGAATTGTAGCGGAACAAGGTTCGCTTCCTGGCCAGATCCATATCATTCCCTCCTGCTCATAGCACAGAAGTGATTTTATCTTGACGTTAACAAATTTTGTTGATGGCATTTTTTCACATTTCCCATCGGTAGAGTACTCCCATCCTGGAAATTAAATTTATAACCTAAGATTAAATTTAGCTTTTTCATATATAATTACATGTTCAATAAGTGAATGATATTGTTTCATCAATCGTAAATTGTACAATTATTGCAAGACCAATGTATTGAAGATCTTACCATGGTAGGGACATTGGATTCGACCCTCGTTAACAGAGCCTAAATCAAGAGGGCATGCTCTATGTGCACATGTGTTCCTTATACATCCGGGTTTCCCATCCTTCCCACGAAATAACACCCAAGGTTCTTCGAAGCAGTCAATTGGTATCTGCTTTTTTGAAATCATAAATTTGATATGCTTTTAAAATTACAAACGATAAAGTTAACAAGATAACTCTTTGATGACTAAAATAAAGTACAAAATTGCAAAAGACTACTTACCAGTGTGTCCTCCTTGAGGTCTCTGGTGAAAGCAACCGGGTACCAGAAGTTTTTTAAATGATGATGGTAAGGTGGCACTGGACCAGACACGTTTAGACTTTTGCGTTGTTTTTTTCTTTCAACTG
Source organism: Erigeron canadensis (assembly GCF_010389155.1). Lineage (NCBI taxonomy): Eukaryota > Viridiplantae > Streptophyta > Magnoliopsida > Asterales > Asteraceae > Erigeron > Erigeron canadensis. The sequence continues at coordinate 17,413,903 of NC_057767.1, read as the reverse complement.
TTTCTAGAGGTGCTTTTGAAGTGCTAGGAGACGAGACTGTGATCTCTGTTGTTGTTGCGTTCCTGTCTTGCAGAAGTCTATCATTTACTAAAGTTTCCATATGTGCTATTTTATTCAAGGTCGCACCGACCCTTGCTTCTGATATGTGCATCTGCCATTTTAATGATAATTAGCTTTGGTATTAATAGAAAAACCAGGATTCAATAATCAATCCTTCGCTAAAATCATGCATATACATGTACTTTTTCCCTAACCTGTTTATGTGCTTCTGCTAGCTCTTCTTGTAACTCTGCTAAATCCTTCTTCAAGGTTCCAATAGATTTGTAATCACGTGCCAAAGGGTTTAAAACATCAACAACCTGCAGCCATTTTTATGAGATAAGTACAAAACGAAAGCCAAGAAATCAATTCTGTTTGTAACCACCTGAAATTTTAATAGGTCCTTACCTTTTCGTGTAGAAGCATGATTGCAAGAAGATCTTGTCGGGCTCGCCAATCACAATACTGTATATCATATCTAGCCACCTCAAACGCTTCGTTCACATCCAAAAACTTCCCTTTGCCTTGCAGATGTTTAGACCTAGGCTCTTCGACGTTAAATAGACTGCTCCATGAGTTTTTCTTGTCCACTAGTCCACCACCCTCCCCACTGGCAGAAATTGCAAACACCACAAACCCTCTGCTAACACCCTATAGTCCAAGATATCAAATCAGATAATGCCAAATTCACATGTCCTTTTTTTTATTGACCATGCATCATACTTAAAAATACATGACTGTAGATCCAATATAGCAACCATAAGACATTTTATTATATCTTTTCCACCAATTAAAATACCATTATTAGATCTTTTCTACAAACAAGTAAATATGTCTTAGTTTTGTGTCATATCTTTGGTTTTCACATGTCCTTATATAAAAACAATAACCACAAACAAGGATAAGATAACCAAACGGTTGCCTTGTAAGTTGCGGCCGAAGACAAATAGACTTCCCAATGTGCCCTTTTTGTATCATAATTTATTGGATTTTGAACCCTAAGGTTACTAATTGGTTAACTTATCCTAAATTTTCAAACATTTTATCATTATAATTTTTACTCTAAACTTAGAATAGTTATTGTTTTACTCCTATAACTTTCTTCGCCAGCGTTTTCACCATCGAACTTATATTCACTTAGCCTGCATAGCCTGCTAAGAGGGTGGATGAAGTGGTTGGCCTGCCGAGGCCGTTTTTTAAAGGGGCCTGCTTATTTATATTTTAATGTTATGGATATTTAAAGTTACATATTTGTATATGTAATTAGCTAATCCCATTATTAATTCCAACACTCATCTAAAAATTAAACCATATAAAAATTAACTCATAAAAACAAACCTAGTTATCCATCTTTTGTGGATAAAAGAAAAAATAAGTTTATTCATTGCTTCATCTGGTAATCAAGCAGTTGTAACGCAGTCACCTGTCTACCCCTTTTCTTTTAAGCAAGTAGTCACTTTTCACTCTGTTTTAAACAATATGTTTTAAACAATATATGCATATAATATATTATTAGACCTAAGCCGGCGCAATACGGTGGCGGTAGGGGTAGTGATGGCGGAGGTGGTGGTGACATAGTAGGGGCGGCAGTGTGGCCCACAGTGGGGACGGCGGTGGAGGCGGTGATGGTGTTGAATGTAAAAATAATTGATGTTAAAGGTGGTAGTGTATTTATTTAAGTCTTGTGGGATCTATATTGTAAACTATTTCATTAAAGGTATTACAGGTATATTAGATGGAGGTAATTAAATTTGTGAATAAAGGAGAGGAGTATTTTTGGTTTTTCAAAAGTAGAAAATTTAAAGAAAAAAATGGGGATTTGTTTTATTAGATAGTATAGATCATTAGATAATACATATAATATTATCATTAACAAAGAAAACAATAGCATAGTAGTTTATTGCTTTTTGTTTTTTTAATATCATTGCACTTTATTTTGAATTTATCGAAATTTTATTTATGGAAGACTTTTTTCATAACAGTACCTATCAAAATTTTATATATGTTATTTTATTTAATATAATTTGTTGCATCTAGTCTACGAGACTTTTTTACTCGGCCTAGGTCCATAAATTTCCTGAGACGGTCCTGTTAGCCCGTTTAACTCATCTAACTAAAAGGATTAAAACGATTACAGATATACGTATATGCTTTAGGGACTTATCATATAAAATCATTAAAATATAAGTTTTTTTTTTTAAAGATAACACCCTACAATCCTACATGGATGTAAAAGTATTTTCATAAGAAGTTAAAAGACTGAAACAATAGCTTGTTTTATTTACGGTAAGAATTTGACAAAAGAAAAAAAAATTGAATTTGTTGTGAAAACAATAATTAAATTGTTCAAAGTTCAGAAATTGAACCATTGTAGGTCTGAAGTCTGAAGTCTGAACCATACATATGTATTAGTAATTTTGTAACATGCTACTACGTAATTGTATCTTGGCACAATCATAATGAAGTTACAATGTTGATTGTCTATAATGACACTAAAGTTATTACTCGTACTCTATAAAATTCGTAACAAAATACTACTACTCGGTACAACACAGAGCTACATGCTTATAGGTTTGAATATTGTCTATATGGCAGCCACATGCAGATTTGTTTTCTCTTAATTGTAACATACACTATTTTCTCATATACAACAAACTCACACACACTAACACTTGCATGCCAATAATTAGTCGGTCTCTCTATATAGAGATATCACTTTCTACATTCCACCCCATATTAGCGGGTGTTATTGTTATTGTATCCTTTAGCTAGGTTCATCATGCCTTAGGCACGATTAGAACGATCGAATTAAGGCTACAAACTTCGTCTAAAAATAGAAAGAAAAAAAACATATTTATAGAATAACAGAAGCATACCTTTCTATTGGCAAATTTAGATGATCTAGATAAAGAAATTGGTAAAGATAGAGCTGCAGCAGTAGCAATGGCTGTGGTCATGGCTACTATGATCAAGTAATTTATTTTTAGAAAGAAGAGAGAGAAAAATAGTGCAGATTTTGTAGTGGATGAGTTTTATTTAGTAAGTAATAGTATTGAATATGATATGTGGTTTGTGTATTGCGTAATCTCGGTTGGCCTGCCATACGTTGCCATGTGGATTACGTGAGACTGTCATAGCCACAACTTTGTTTTTTCATTGACGAATTTGTGGGTCCATTATATCTTGCCACCTTGGTTTTCTTGATTTCTTCCCTATCATCTTTGATATTTCATTATTATTTTATCTTTTAAGTGAGGACTTAAGCTTTGATTATTAACCTTGGTGTTCTATGCATTTCTTTTTTCTTTTTTTTTTTATTTGATTATTAAGTGCAACTTGGTTTGATCATCTTTAACCTACCGTCTAATAATGGTGAGTAGAGCTTCAGTCAATATAAATCCATATCTTATTACAAAGTGACTTTCCAAATTAAAATTCACATTCATATCAACTTTAAAGTTCGAAATCATGACATATGAATAAATACCACGTGCATTTATCAGCTGATTTATTTCCTTAACTAAACGTCTAAAAACACTTACGGCAAATTTTAACCTTTAGACTCATATATCAACGCGCTATATAGGGAAATTTTTCCCAACACTTATTATAAATCACTAATTTTGTACAACACTCAACCCACGTCTAAATCATTAATTAACCTCTAGGCAATTTGTTAAATGTACGTTAGGCTAAAAAAATAATAATAATAAAAATAAATAAACCTCGTTACCACAAGCACAAACCATTTTCTGTCGGTCCGACCATGAGTCCCACACAATGGTGACATGGTATGGACCCATGGTCATGAGCATCACCAATCCACCATTCGTCCATTTATTGTGACTTGGTTGTAGAGAGGTTCTTAATCGAGATTAGATATATATATATATATATAGTATATGTATTACTACATATATATTTCATCATCAAAATATGTAACACCCACGATTTAGATTTGATAACATTTTGTGGTTTGGATGCAATGCGACTAACTTTGTTAGCGAGAATCAGTATTCGTGTCTGTCGAGTAGACTTAATTATGGAAACTATCCGTGTTTCTAAATGTGGAGCATAACTAATGTGTCGGAAGCTAAGTAGAAGATTTATTGAAAATATAATTTATGAAAATGGTTAGCGAATAAAATGTTGGTTGTTAGTAATAATAATAGTGAAATTATTAAAAATTTGGGAATACTCATTAAGAACACTCAAAATTCCGCATGTCCTTCCCACTGCTCAATATAAACCCATGAGAACACTAAAAAAATAAAAAAAAAACCCTCAAATCTCAAAATATTCTCTAAGAAACTCTCAAATCACACAAGAACACACAAATATTTATTTACCTAACAATCATCTTTTTCTTTTGTATTCTATAAACCTAACAACAAAATATCATTATATTCATCATCCATTTCATATTTTTGAGTCAAAGAACAAAATCTTTGTGTTTTGTTTACTTATAAAATTTGTGATTTTAGTAAATCTTCAAAGTTTCTATTGTCAAGTTTCTAATTTTTTACTATCAAAAGTTGTAAAAACATCTATTATATCTAAAGTTACATCTATTATATCTAAAGTTGCATGTGTTTTCGTGAACAAAGTCTCCTTTTTGATGATTTAGTAACTTTTCTTAAACTTTCTTACTAAATGGGTCTCATATATACAATCCGTTTTAGAGTCTGTAAGCTTAATATTGTTTTTATATAGTGATATGGAACGTAAAAGTACAACCAGATTTTTGAATCTAACAACAACTTCAACAAAAAAAAATGTTTTGAAAATTCTTATGGAAAACACATAAATCTGGTCAAAAACACTCAAATCTGAAAAACACTCAAATGGCTAGGAACACTCAAATAGTCAGAAACACTTATATCGTCAGGAACACTCAAATGATCAGAAACACTCAAATGATTAGGAACACTCAAATGGCCAGAAACATTCAAATGGTTTAAACACTCAAATAGACAGAACACTCATATGGTCAAAACTCTCAAAATTGTCAAACTCGCAAAGCTAGTCAACATTAGTTAAACCTCGTAAACTCGGAGACTCGTTGATGTTTGTGGATACTCTACTCTCCTTTATTGTGTAATTAGCTATCAGGCAAACATCATGTGAGTTTCGTAGTACCCTTTTTACATGTTTTTATTGGGGCTGAAAGGATACAATCTGCTTTTCTGGCAAACCGTATTTACTTGATATTGTATCATAGGATATTGTGGCAATTTAGTTTGGATGCACTTATGATTACATATTTTAGATACATATTTTGGATATATACTTGATGAAACGACTCGACTCGACCATTTTTTTTTTATACAAGTTGACTTTTTTTTACCAATCCATACTTAGAAAAATTTTAGACAAAATAAAGTGAAAAACTCAAAATGTTTAAATTCAAAATCTAACAATTTAGAACATCTTAATATGCTATAATAAATATATCCTATAAGTTTCAGACCTTGAAAACGTCGGATGAAGCTCGGAAAATTTTTGTTCGAAGATAGGGGAACTGCGCCCACTAGCACGGTCGATTGTACTCTGCGTTCGTACTCTTACTGAACACACCAAAAATCCAATTTGACTATTAACCAAGTTTGCAACCTTTCCAAACTCAAACAAAAGTTCTATAATATTTAAAGTTGATTTCAAACCATTACATGACATAATTTACAACATAACTTAAGTGCCCATTTAACCATACAATCATTTACACATCCATACAGGTCATTTACCCAAGTTAACGTTTATATAAAATAACCATACTTATTTTTGAAATCAAAAGACCAAACCATGACCCTAATTTGCAGAAATTTACTAAGAAACAAGACTACCAAAATATAAAGAGCATCATGAGTGTAATACCCCAAAGTTTTTTTTTAAGGTAAAAAAAATTAACTAACCCTTTTTTTATAATTTTAACATTAAAATAATTTCCTAGTATTTTATTTTTGTATATGGGGTTAATTTAGTTGGAACTTTAAAGGATAGTGGGTATTTTACCACAAAATTTTGAAATGGGGCATGGCACTATAGTGTGTCAACCATTTTTCTTCTAATAATTCATAATTTCATTATCTTCTCTACAACCTTCTTCAACCTTCATCTCATTCCATTTCAAGTAAATCAATCTCACTCATGTAATTAATCAAAATCAAACAAAGAATTCTTCTAGTGAATTAATAATAATAATCATATTAGAAAATGAAAAAATAATCATATTAGAAAATGAAAATTTGAGGGCTTGTGTGGTGGTGGTGGTCAAAATTTAGAAGAAAGAAAGGGGAAGAAATTGTGATACCTTAATCTTTTATCTTCCATTCTTGAGGTATTGATTTCCTTAACCTAGTTTTAGTATTGTATAGAAATTAAGGTTCTTGGAGTAACCCAATTTGAGGATTTTTGTTAGAAATTGATTAATGTATAATTTCCCCCAAATTCTTATTCATTCTAGTTTATTATTGGGTTGCTTAATGTATTGAACTAAGAATATGTGTGCTGGGATGAAAATATTGATCTTAAGAAAGTGATGATTATTACTAGTTAAATTATTGGAGGATAAAAGTGATGATGTTTGATGATGGATTGAATTCAATAAACAAATTTGTGAACGAAAAGCAACTCAATGACAAAGTGAGATTATTATGGGTTAAGAATGCTAGTGAAATGTTGGAATGACTAAGTTGAGTTAGTCAAGATTGTGAATGTAAGCTTATATGCATACTATGATGTGATGATAGGGTGAAAGCTTGCATTTGTGCATTTGCAGTTATTTTGAGTTGTTGTTCGAGTCGCGGAGGAGGTGAATATATTTGCATACCTTTATGTATGCGTCAGGTCGATTACCATATGATGGTGGATTCCGTATATGGTAATCGATTTGGCGTTAAGCCTAAGTAGGGGCTAAATATATATGTGACATGAGGCCTAAGAATTAACCTCTTAAAAAGTGATATGAGAATTATTAGTTTATTGATATGTGATATATGAGGCCTAATGTAACACCCTACTTTATAAAAATGTGGATTTCAAAATATTTCAACTTTAAACAAAAACACCGTTAATAAAATGCGGAAGCGACGTTTAAAAATCTCATTCGATTCCTAACGGAATCATTAAAACATAATAAATGTCTCAAAAGGTGTTACCAATAAGTATCATCGCAATAATTCAGATGAAATCCACAATCGACCAAAAGACAACCAACTTAGTAAAGACCGAATGACTAAATAATATGTCTACTTAAATAAAGCCAGTTATGGGTAACTAAAGCCAACATCCATAAACTCCAATAAAAGCTACCCATCTCACAAGCAGACTACCAAGTCGCCAATCAATGCCTAACCTGAGGGCACAACACATTGTCACAAAACAAGTGTTAACTATTAAAGCTGAGTTAAGATAACATGTTAGTTTAATGAAAAGGATTGCCAATTAAATCAATTATAAAACAACTCATGCAATATATAAAGGCACAACAACAATATCAACACAATCTACATAGTAGGAATATTAAATCCTATAATGTGCCTAGCAATCCTCCATATCAACACTAGCTACTTAATTGCACAAGTAACACAATCAACGCAAAGGTTATGCCAAATAAAATCTACACAAATACGTTGTGTGAGGCGGCCACATGACCAAATAGGAAACCTCACATCCGACTAGATCGGTAGACCTTATGGGATCCATCATTGTCGTTATGGATAGGCATAACCAAATCCATGAGTAATCCGTTACAACACTGGTGGTCAATCACATCACCCGGAATTACTCTACCAACGCTAATTGGGTCAAACGGGAAACATGTACAGTGCCCCCGAGTGATTAACGCAACACAACTAGCCTAAATAGGCTAACTGTGGGTTTAACTCTTTCAACACAATGCTCGAGACTTATCAACACTAGTGGATTTCATCCACCCAACTCATCAACACAATTAGGTTGCAACCAATTCTACTCAACAACATATATTCAACACTAAAAGATTTTACTCATTACTACTCATCAACACTAGGGCCGTTATCGTGCACTAAATCATGTTTAGTGTTCTATGTTAACAAGTCCACGCAAAACATTCGCAACTCAAACAACGAACTACATAAGTAAATCATGCAATAAACATCTCGTTACCACATAAACATGCATGAACAATACCCCAGTCAATCTGTAACGACACGACTCGAAAACACAAAAAGTTTTTTTTTTTTTTTTTGCCCCACTGCGCCGCAGTGAGGTCGGGTACACCCACTGCGCCGCAGTGGAAATCCTCTGGCCAAAACTGGAAGAACCCCCACTGCGCCGCAGTGGGCTTGACACGCTCCCACTGCGCCGCAGTGGGAAGAAAAGAAACTTTGGCAGTGGGATTCCACTGCGCCGCAGTGGGCTCGGCACGCTCCCACTGCGCCGCAGTGGCCCAAAACCCAACGACATTAAACTTTGCCCACTCTAAGACTTAACCAAAACCTTTGAATCACCACCAAAATTATAAGAAATTACATTCCAGAATTGAAAGTAAGAGAGTTAATCCGAAAACATTCATATTTGTCAAATTAGTTTGATCCAAGATCGACCACGCAACTATTTGGGTCGAATACCCGTTTGTCATGCTACAACCAAACCAACTATCCTTATCAACTCCAAAAGACATGAACATGACCATTTACAAACATATCAAAATATGGCCAATAACAACCAAAAATGTACCATGAGCCAAAGTCAAGAGGGATAACTAGGTTTCTAACCAAATAATGCTATTCATCCGAGAATAGCCAAGATACCTTCCAACTATCTACAGTCCCTAGCAACTTCATTCTCTATTCTTCGAGACAAGCAAACCTAGTTCCTTCTTCCGGAACCACCTATAATCAAAAGGGTAAACATCTGAAAGGTAAGCGAATGCTTAGTGAATATGCTTGCATAATATCATATAGACGAAGGAGGGCAATGCTCAAGGGACTGTTGCATATGGACTATGACACCGTCGTGTCATATCCATAATACTCACCCTTGGGCTAGGCATTACATGGATCCATATAAGCAAATGATTACAATCACACAATTAAAACATAACAGATGCTCCACATGAGCCTATGGCCACCAATTAGGCCTGTAATCAAACTCAACCATAAACATGGGACTTAACGCCAAATCAATTACCACCATGGACTCACTCAACATGAATGGTAATTGACCCGACGAATATACAATTTATGCAAGTATACTCACCTCCTTCGCGACACAACAAATAATCAAGATAACCGCAAATGCACAAAACCAAGCTTTCAACCTATCAACATATCATAATGCACATATAAGACATCATTCACATTTCCTAGCTATTTCACTATAGCTAAACCAACCTTTCACTAGCATTCCTAACCTTAACCCTTCCCATTAAGTCATTGAGTTGCTTACTTAACAAAATCTCATATTAACCCAAGGATTCATCATCATCATCAACATCATCATATAGCTAGTAAGGTCACCATTTCCTTATTTGGAGTTTCACCACTAACATTCTCATTATTAAAAATTTCAACATGCAACTCAATGACACAATCATAATATACAAGAATTTTGGGGAAAAACTCATATAGACACTCATTACTAGCAAAATCCCCAATTTCACCTTACAAGAACCCTAATTCAAAGAAAGAAAAAGAAATTAGGTTAAGAATTCTATACCTCAATGATGGAAGATAAAGGATTAAGGTTTTCAAATCACAAACTCTTCCCTTTTTCTTTAAATAATTCGGCCACCACCACTACTCCAACTCAAACCCTAGCTTTTCAATTTCTTGATCATATAAGGTTATTGTTATGATGATTCTTGGATAAATTAGTAGTATTGCATGAAGGATTTAGTTGAGGTTTTCTTTGAATTAAGAAGAAATATGGAGATGAAGAAGAAAGGATGAGTTAGTGGAAATATGAATAACCCACAACAATGTGGCTGGCACTCCATATGGATGCCACGACCCATCTAGAATTTCTGATGATAAAACACCCGCTATCCGTTAACGTTCGGACTAAATTAACCCCATAATCAAAAATAAAATATTAGGAACTTATTTTAATGTCAAAACTACAAAAAGGGGGTTATTTTATTACCTTAAAATTATTGGGGTGTTACACAATCTCCCTCATATATCTCACACCCAACATATGCATGAGATAACTTAAGCAACATAAATCGGGGTTTAATTATCAAAACTAAGTTTTGTTGTGTCCCTCATGTGTCAAAAGTAAGTTATCTTACCTTAACCAAGATAAAATTCCATCAACGAGTCCTGCTTTTATCTAACACCTATAATTACCCACAACAATAATAAAATAAGTAACTTAACTAATTAAATCATCAATTTATGATCACCTAACTAATTATTCTCATTAAATAACTTGCTATAACCACTATGCATAAATTATATAGGTTTACATGAATTCCATTTATACATGATTCCATGTAACGTGAGTGATCTCATGATCCACCTTCATTTGAGTATTCTTTTTATTGCTTAATTACACCACAAAACCGTTACTTCTATATCGATTTCCATTAAAAAATCATAGACATAAAACTTCATCATTAGATTTAAACAAGGTGTATCAGCTTCATCTAGACTAGTAATAAGATTTGCATGAACGACACAAATATGTGACATATAAACCACGAACTATCATGAAACTAAACCACCCCAGCCCTTATTGCCCCCATACGATATAAATTTTGAAATTATAACCAAGCTATACCTTACAAGTGACCGAGATTGAACCCATAAATCACACCGCATAAGCTTGATCCAATGACTAATTTGTTGTCTCGTCATCTGTATTCACAAACTAGCTATATGCATCTTCTCAATTCGAATCATCCCGTAAACGTGTATGCGAGATGTGGATTTATGAGGGTGTGAAACGCGGAAGCACCATGATCGATCGTCATTCTCGCTTTAACCCCTTTTTTTCTCAATATCTTATGACGATGGGTTCACATATAACTAATGACTGCCTATAGACGAGACCAGATTACACGTATGGAAACATCTCTCAATCATCCTCTAACTCGCATCTCCATAATCTCCTCCAAGTTGTAAGCCGCACGAAAGGCACTCCCCCAAACTCTAACTTGTTTTGATATCTTTATGTAATTGACTATCGGTGATGTGAACCCGTCGAACTTTATATCTAATAATAATCATGTTTAACTTAATTAAATTACATATTGCATCCTTTAACTGTCCCTTTTTGACACATTTAGTTCTATTTAATATTTTAAGTGATTTAGAAATCTACTTCGTATATGTGTATTAATTTATAACATGCCATCCTCCTTTTTGCTAGAAAGAACGAGGTACATATATAATTTTTGGTTTAGATATACAAATATATAATTATAACAATAATTAGCCACATATATACATAACGTCACTTAACGTCATATCAACCTTGACTGATGATCAAGTTAACGGAAATAGAATAAAAGTTTTGGGATGTTACAATTATCTCTTCTTTAAAAGGATTTTGTCCCCAGAATCTACTCAACTACTAATAACCGAGAGTACAATTGTTCTTCATATACTCAGTCTCCAACGCTAAGTTTTCGCTTCTATTATGTCTCCGTTTAACCAACATTAAATAAATTAACTTCTTATGAAGCTTCGTTCTCTTGCGAACAAAAAGTTTAACTAGCCCATCTACTATATATATCTCCAACTCAACACTCCCATCCTATATAAGGGAATACCGCTAATTAATCTTGTCTGCCCTTTCTCAAATAACCTTATATTTAATGACACATTGATCATCTCATGGTTAAGCAATTCTAGTTAATTATGTATGTCCAACTTAAAGCAAAATAAAGTTGTGACCATAAAGATGGTTTAGCCCCTCTTTTTATGATGTTAATTAAAGATTTCATTAATGTGGTTAATGTTAAACCCAATTATCTTAATTCTAAGGAGGCTAGTGATAAGGCTTCAAGGCTTCATTGTATTAGTGATTAGTTATGGGTAATTGTATATGTATGTCGAATGAAGGATACCTGATGCTTGAATAATTCACTAAATGGGCTTTGATTACATGAATCAATAATGCCAATTTTGTTTATTAATTGATCTACGTCCCATTAACTGATTGACAAGTAAATTAATGTTTGGGATTTAAAGCATAATACTACGAGAAGGCAAAAGGTCTCTAAGTTGGTTCACTACCCACCATCAAATTAAACCCCTTTCCTTTTCCACTTTCTTACCACTTATCTCTCATCAACTCCATCCACACCCTAATCGCCAGCTGCATAAGGTAGATAACCCTAAGGAGACAGAGAAAGCCCTTTCAGAGATTCATGTAAAACCTATTCTTGAAAACAGCCTACTCATGCAAAGAGTCTTTTCCCCCATGCGCGGAAGGAAGTTTCTTTTGGCGGTATCGTATATAAAGATTACGACTTCATTTAGAAAAACTCTTAATATCGTAAGAGAAGAAGAAGAATTTGACGCCCCAAAATCCCATTTCTTTCCGTTGGTCAGACCAAGCAAGCCTACTGGCGATTTCCGACAAGTTTTTCTAGAGCAAGAAGTGGAACATCAAGAAAATAAATTGACCTATGAATTCAACCGGCCCACTTGAGCAATTTTCCATTATCCCGTTGACTCCTATGAAGATAGGAAACTGGTATTTCTCATTCACTCTATTCCTCTTTTACTTAGGAGTTCCAGCGGCCAATTATGCGATAATATAGGCTGAGCGAGAATAGGATAAGTGTGTTATTAGATTTTAAATAACAAGGTTCGGCAAGTAAACGAGGAATTTCTTACAGTAAGATAGAAAGCAGGCTAGTCTCCGAAAATGCCTCGGACCGTGTCGTTTGGAACAAGTAAGATTTATCAGGGTAGAAGGCCTTTCCTTGAAAGCGAGAAGGACTCTACTTACTCACCAGGTTTACAGCGGCGACACGGCTACCCGAAAGACAAAATCGCTTTACACAGAGCGAGGAGAAGTACTCGACAGGACTTACAACGGATTTTCGGATAAAGAAAATTTCATATTGTAGTTGCAGACAAGAAAGTAGCTGTGACGTGAACTGCGCTGTGCTCATCAAAGTGTTGGCTGCACCGTGTTAATGAACAAATCCCATTCCCTTTCCTTTGTGAGGAAAGCCCTCACCTTCTCTCTTCCAACCAACATGCTTTAAGGCGTTCTGTTTTTGCTTATGCACACCGGGCTGCTTAGTCGGAATAGGCAAGCGGTGTGCTAGAGTAATACATAGAAAAAAGAAAAATGAAGCGCAAGCTCACCATATACCAGTATGGTTCCAAAGTAGATGGAACCGCGCCGACTCTTTATTCCGCCAACGACTGGCTGGAAATGATCTTATCTGATTCCTCGGCATCAGAACTCAGTTCTATAGGGGGCCCGCAGGAAGACACTAGTAGTTCCGCTTCTGAGTCCGGTGCATCATTCACTGAGCAGCTAGATCTTTTGGCAAAAATTGCTAGTGAACTGCAGCATCGGATGAGTGACATTGGAATGAAACTTCCTGACAGTCTCGATTAGCCGTATTTTATCCATGCGAACTTGCTTGGCGAAGAAGAGGCGGGCGCGCTAGACCCCTCTCTTCTAGCCGAAGTTCTCACGGATTTACAACTTTCCTGTCCAATTATCAGTTGGTACTGGGAGGGAGCCTTCCACTCTATTTTATACATTTTGTAGCGGAAATAGAGCTCTTTGAAATTGAAAGCGGTATTCCCCTTATATATTATAGCCTAAATAGAATCATGGAATTCTCTCCGAGAGCTGCTGAACTAATGACTCTATTAGAAAGTAGAATTAGCAACTTTTACACGAATTTTCAAGTGGATGAGATTGGTCGAGTGGTCTCAGTTGGAGATGGGATTGCACGTGTTTATGGGTTGAACGAGATTCAAGCCAGGGAAATGGTTGAATTTGCCAGCGGTGTGAAAGGAATAGCCTTGAATCTTGAGAATGATAATGTAGGGATTGTTGTCTTTGGTAGTGATACTGCTATTAAAGAAGGAGATCTTGTCAAGCGCACTGGCTCTACTGTGGATGTCCCTGCGGGAAAGGCTATCCCAGGGCGGCTGGTCGTACAGGCCAACACGTCTCTGCGGGATGTAGTAACAACCGCATTCCCTAGTTAGGCTGTACTTTCCTCACGTGTGGCGAGGCGGAATCGCTTCGGGGAGTGCTGGGCGGCACTCTCTGTGGCGTTAGCGGTCGTAGTTAGCTTTGCTATGATATGGGATATCCTTCTCAATCCTGTCATAGCCTGGTGTGACACGGGGGACGCCTCCCTAAGCTCCGAGAGTTGGGGGGAATGCATACAAACATCCACAGAAGAGGTTGAGGCTCTTCTTAAATGATTTTCGTTTTAATTCGTGATTGCAGGTGGAGTTTTAGATATGTGTTTTATTAACACTTTTTGGATGGATCCCTGACGGTCTTATGCAATTTACGCCATCACCAAGTGATTGTTCTTTAATCTTATTATGTTAAACTTTTAATTTCTTGATTTATTTATTTTTATTGTAATTGGGATATTATGTTAACTGGGCCGAAATAAAGAACAAAAGTTAACGATACAAGTAATGCTTCGATTGATGCAAACATGTCTCAACGTTATGTTACTGAACACACATGAGCAACATTATTGAACGGTTTGTTTGGTTTATATATTTTTTTACTTTCATTCTGATAGATAATGTTCAGGTTTATTTATTTATTTATTTTATGTATATATTGTAATTATATATATATTTCTTGTTTTTAATTTGATGTTGCTTCATGGATTGGAATTCCACTGTAACCCAAGTTGTTATTTTTTTGTTTTTGTTATTATTTTTTTTTGTTGTATATATGGGTTTTAATCAATGTGTTAGCTGTTTAGCATAATTATTTTTCTTGAAGATATGATAAAATTCATATTTTACTTTGAATTATAGAAAAATTGTTAATGCCTTTGAATTGTATTTCTAAGCAATGTGTTTGAAACACTTCCTTTGTAAGATAAATTTATATTTCTTTGGTATAAGGTTTTTGTAGGAGGGGTGAGGTTGGGCGTAAAACAAGAGAATGTGTTGCACTCTTTGAGGATACATGTGAAGAATGGTATGTTACCTGCAAGTATTTTTGCTAAAATTTGCTTTTGTTTATGAACATCGGTGGGATTGTGTAGCAATCTTTACTTTCTTGCACATCTGATCTATTATTTGAACATGTATATGTGTATTTACCTCGCATTACATGGCACTAAAATGCTCATAATCAGGTTGGGTAATGGCCTATTGGGTCAATATGGTTAATTTTTAATTTCGGGTGAAAATAAACCGTCCAAGTCAGGTGAAACTTAAACACGTTTTGCCCAATTCTATAGAGTAATGGTGTAAAATGCAAAGCTTACATTGACATATGTTGTAACTTATTAGCAATATTTAATAATTACTCTTTGTAGACATGACGATGCTCACAAATTGGTCGCGTTACGTATCTCTACAATCAAAGGTAATTGTTCGATCTTATTCTTTTGTGAGATATTTTGATATGAGTTGTAATATTTGCTAGGGTTATAGACATGTTAAGGTTTGCAAAGTGGATAGTATGACAAACGGTGAAAACAAGAAGATTGTTGGTACCGGTCTGAAGAGAATGGCGAAATGTGGTATCTATATCGAATTGGGCAATTCTAAATATGATTTGTATTCGGGAACTGTCTTTATCAAAACGTGTGTCTGTACATAATAGGAATTTTTGGAGGACTTTTAGATTTCCTATATAAGGGATGAGATCATATGGTATGGCCACAAGTTTTATGCAGTTTTTGTCTCTTGATATTTTATCCTGTTGATTGTTTATGTTACTGGCTGTTGTTAGACTGGCATGCAATTGAGAAGTGTTGCTGAAAAGAATGCCACGATGGGACCAGGTGGTTGTTTGGGCCCCAAAGTTCAAAAAGGGAAGGCGAAAGCAACAGCAGATATGACAAAACAAAGCATAAAGGAATTACAAGAAATAACTTTTCAACTAAAGTTGGTGAATGATTTAAAAATGGAACCATGTATGTATAAAAACCCAAAAGCAGGTGTATTTCCAACATTGATTCTTGAAAAGTCAACTTATAATAACCAGGAAGCTTTTTATCAATAGGTAATATCCATTTGGCACTGCTTATTTTTTCTTGAGACTCATGCTTACATGTTTTCTTTACAAGCGAATCCCTATCATTGCATTTTGGAGGATAGATCAAAGTTTCCGGCAAAGTAAAGTGTGTAAATGATCAAGCTATCATTGACGCTTATTCTAAGAACAAAGATCCTTAAATGTGCAACTTATATGCTATTGAGTTATATAATTATTTATGCATCACTGAGGCGTGTTTAGCTCTTGATCTCACTTTAATGGTTAATAATACATACTTTTAAGACATAGTTTTTGCCTCTATTAGCCTAGATGAATTCATGTTTTTTACTTGCTGATGTTAAATATTCTTTTTATGAATACAAACATCTTACCTTATTTAGTCTCTCTAATGCTTTGTATGTTTTTCTCTTTGGTTAAAGTGGAGCCCTTCCGTTGATCATGTGAAAACTGTGCAGGGGGATATCACAAAGGAGATACAAGGTATTTTCATTGATTGGCCTATGGAGGTAACTTTGGTGCAAAATATATATTCTAAATATTCATTTTCCTCAATAAGCCGCATAATGTTTTATATTCCATATCTATTGTGTTTCCTATAATAGGTAAAGTGTTTCCATGCTTCGCCATAACCTGCTGAAATAGTGGGCGTTAATACTTAATAGAGTTGTTCTAAAGATGCTTTTTGAAAGGGGGATGATTATGGGCTTACCATGACTGGATTTCTTTTTCTTCATGTCCCTATTTATTGAAACATGCTTCTTTGAGACAACGTTGACCATTGTGCGTAATTTTGGTCAAAATGCTGACATTGAATTCCAAAAGGAAAATATTGTTGTTCTATCTAGGAAGGCTCCCGATCAGGTTTGCTCCCATCTCATATATTCCTTGTCTAGGGTATTGCTTCTATTAACTCTCAATCATATATGAAGCCGAATTTCTTCTTTTCCACTGGGAATTGAGGTGGGAACTTTTTGGTAGGTATAGAAGTGATAGTCGTAGCTGCAGTAGGAGTAGAAGTCCATATAGACATATATGACGAAAGGATCCATGGATCCATTATATACATGAGGTGCACTGTGGTGTATGAGATTTTAAAGTTTCTGACATATGTCATATAATCTATCAAGATATTTATTCGACATGTTAAATATTGATTCTGGCCATTTTAAAGATTTCAATTTTGGGGTTCATTGTTATTTGTATTAGCTACAAAAATCGAGAATAAACTCTTGATCACACAGAAAGTTCCTCAAAGCTCCTAAGAGTTTCATTTTAAGGTATTTATAACACGAATACCAAGTTATCAACACTACATAGTTCCGTCCAAAAGTTTTTGTGGGTGCAAAAAACTTTTTTAAAAAAAGAAAGGGTAAATGCCTAAGAACCCCATAGTCCCATAGAGGAATCTTTCCTCTCAAGCTAGCGACCCTCCAACGCTGCCTGGCGGTGAGACCCCAGAAACCTTGGCTGGCTGAATCTGTTTTTGCAAGGATTCGAACCTGGGTGGTGTTCCCACCAAGTCGCTTTTTAAGGGGGCAAATGGCCACTGGGCAAAAAACTTGATTTACTTGAAATATAAATTGGATGAAGTTGGTTTTGTTTTGTACAATAAACTCTTTTATTATATTAGCAAGTGTCATATGACATCTATTTTGATCAAATGTCAGTAATCTAGTAGCTTAAAGTTTGGGGTTCTGGAACAGTTGGTGCCATTTTACATGTAACAGTGAAAAGTGTAAAAAGGGTGTTCCAACGACCAGAAGTTTTGGTGCCATCACAGTGAGAAAGCAGTATTCTTTCAACGCGCCAGGTATATCTAAAGTGGTACACTTAATATAGTTGGTTACGATACTGTATGTATAACTTATAAGTTTAAAATGAACGGCGATAAACCGATATTGTATCTTACATCCGTAGATTATAGTAAGTTACAGTTCGGCATATGTATATTACTGTGATGATGCTGATGTGGTTGAATATAGGGTATCAATGACTGAAAGTTACAGTTATGAATCAATTTTAGTTTGGATGTTACTTGATAAGGTACATCTACTTACAAATCGGTTGAGTCCAGTTATGCGTTCTATCTAATAGGGTTGATTCATCGGGGGTCAATGGTTATTCATCGTCAGCACTTGGAACATATACTTTGAATCCAAGGAGTAGTACCAGTTACAGAAAGTCCTAGCAATCAGTGGTGGTGTCACTTCCAGCAAGTGTCGTAATGTAAGTATTTACGTCTTAATTCTTTATAATAAGCTGAAAAATTGAGGATCAAGATCAAGATCATCGGGAGGTTGATGGCGACACACGCTTGCACATGATAACAAACTTGCAGACTTTCCTTGACGAAAAAGACCTAATTGAGGATCAGGTTTTAAGGTTTGAGCTACATGAAAAGAAATGGGTCAAAGGAGTGACGTTCAAAGTGCATGTTATAAAAATTACGTAATGTAATTGTGTGTGTATTGTTTTTTTTTTTCCATAAAGCAAGGAAAGTCTCCAAGTACAATAGGCTTATTACATTACTATATATATTACTATATTACTATATATATTAAAGGGCATGACACTTATTAAAGGGCATGGCTATCAATAATGTCAAGCCCTTTAATTTTCCGTCACATGTCACTACTCATTGCTCACCATGTGTCACCGGATCAATGGTTGATTTTACATCCTGTATTATTATTCAGATTTGTCATATCGGATCCTGTTTTTTCTTTTTTTTTGATTACTAACTCGCCTACGTGGTAAGTTGCTATTAAAGGGCATGACTATGAATAGTGCCATGCCCTTTAATTTTCCGCCACATGTCACCACTCATTGCTCACCACGTGTCACCGGATCAATGGTTGATTTTACATCCCGTATTATTATTCGGATTTGTCATATCGGATCCCGTTTTTTCTTTTTTTGTGATTAGTAACTCGCCTACGTGGTAAGTTGCTATTCGTTGATGTCACACCCCGTACCATTATTTGGACTTTGCTAAATCGCATCCGTCTAAAATTTTCTACTATGGGTTACTTTTTGGTTTATTCTCGACACTATTTTTCTTTTGATTCATCTGAACTTTTGTGGCACACCCGTACCACTATTTGCATTTTGCTACATTGGACACGGTTAAATTCTCAACTAATATATTAAGGTTTTTGCTATATCATATCCCATTTTGGTTTCCATTACGAATTACTTTATGAGTTATTGTACACTTTCAAATAAACATATTATATTTAATTAATAAGTGGTAGAAGGTTCAATACAAATACACCAAAATAATGTAAATATTTCAAGAAGACAATTAAGACTCCACGACGCTGGATCCAAGTTTTTTCTAGTTTGTATAATGCATCAAGCTATGCGTAGAAAAGCTAACACAAACAGTTCGTTTTAAATGTCACCCGTAGTTAGATCAATATGTAATTAGAATATTCTATTTTCTAAATTGAAAGTGATAAGTTTTTCAGGAGCAACAATGATGAAATGTTTGTTTATTTCATTTATATTTTTTTAATTTCATTATAATGGTATGCTTTTTTTTATATAGTTTGTATAGTTATGTTAATATTTTATGTTGGGCATCAAGTTATTCTATTTTCTAAGTCAAAAGTGATAAGTTTTTCGTGATTGAGTGAAATTGGTTATGATTATCTTAGGGTCATTTTACATGCAACCCTCTTCTTTGTTGTTTATCACTCTATGTATATATGGGGTATATGCAACAGGCTAACGATATTATATGTGATGATTTGGTCCTTTAGATACGTTTGGTATCCCTGGTGCAACACACACACCCTCGAGCTCATTGGCTGAAAAATAGTCATTGGCTGAAAAACACCCTCGATATTATATGTGATGAGAGTTTGTATTGTTGGATAGTGATTAGCTATATGTAAATAGTCATTGGCTGAAAAATTAGTACGTGTTTCTTTCATGGTACACAGATTTTGATTCTATAGTGTAAGGTACCCTATTGCTGTGTGGATCGTAATATGATATGATTCGTTATGTCAAGAGTGCGGAATCTTCTTGAGATAACTAGATTGCTATTGCCTTCCGTTGATTAATGAGCAATTAACCAACCTAAGGAGATGCACAACACTTGTGGTTCTTGTAGGAGATCACACGAAGGAACAAGTGACTTGAATTCATAAATTCGTGAATATCTTCAAATGATTAACCTGATTCCATAGATTAGGTCTTGTATTTATACTATGTAACAACACGATTTTATCACTCGAATTCACATCAACAATGGCGGTTTAGTGTGAGTGTGTGTTCTTGGTGTTTGTGTGTGTGTTGAGAGAGAATTGGGATCAAGTGTGTGTGTGTTATTCAGGTGTAATGGTATGAAAAATGTGTGTCAATGTTATGATTAGGTTCTGATTTCTAAGGAATTGAGGGCTATTTATAGTCTAGACAAACCAACTATGCTAATTATTACAATTAGCCCCTCAACCTTAGAAATCATCAACACATGATTTAACAACAAGTAAGTCCATAACTTAAATTACAATGTATTACTATTTTTGGATTTCTAACATTCTCCCCCTTAGTGATATATTGTAAGGTCTGAAGTACGTGTTGTTTTGTCTTGTAGAAATGAATTTGATGAGCCCGGTGGTGAAGACAATTGGTGTGTTGAAACAAGTCTTCAAAGCTTTCTCATTGTCTTTGGAGAACTTGATTCAGTCTAGGTCTTGGACTTCCTGAAGTTAAATTATTTGTTGATTCTCAATGTTCCTTTTTGAACAGAGAATGATGAATGTGTGTGTATTAAATCTTCGAGGATTGTTGAATCAAAGATCAGAGTTGTCTTTTGTAACAACCCTCAATTTCCAATTAGGATAATTTACTTGGACTTATCTAGGTCCTTATCCCTAGAGGTTTATTAAGAGAATCGACCTTCTAGACATTCAAAACATAGCGATAATTGCCCCCTAGTGCAGTGAAATGCCATAAACAATAACTATAATTATTCAATACGATCTCAAGTTACAGATATTAGTTCTAATTGAACTTGACAAAATGCCAATGAACCAAAAATTGAATCTCGAGAAGTTAAGTTATATAAATAATAAGGTAAGACTCACAAGTTGTGATAACAATCATAAATCTTCACAAAGGACCAACAATTCAAACGCCAAACTAATTGACGTACATTTGAACACAAAGATATAATGACCATTTTGAAAATAGATTTATAAACTATTATGTACATAATAGTAAGCTTGAATAATAATAAGTACATAAATATATTGCAACATTTGAATAAGTCTTCCAATTAAAAGATATGCACACAACTTAAACTTATTATACATATAAACTCTTATAAAATCCACCAATCAACATACAACTAACCCACTTATTCTTACACTCACACATAAATATACATCACATATACATATACATACATACAAACACTAGTTAGGACTTAAACCCAACACAAACCACTTGGGTTAACCAATGAGTTCACTCCTAACCCACTACACCACTCCATTAGACCAATAGGCATCCTCCTAACTCCTTTTCCTCCTCTCTCCCACGTCCATACATCTGCACACACCACCCCACACCTTTCATTCTTGAAAACACAACACACACTCCTCCAAAAACTCTCTCTCAACTATCTCCACCTCCTTCTCCATTTTCAGATTTCTCCAAGGCAAAATGGAGCTTGAAACTAACTAATCTAGTGTAATAATAAGTTCCATTGATCATCCAACAACTAGAGTCATGTATGGTGGAAGCATTGAGTCGATTTGGAGGCAACAAGGTCACGAAATCAGCCCTCTAAGGGGCTGATCGAACAGCAGCAGAAAACAGGAGCAAACAAGTCCCATCTTCTTCCTTCCTTTTGGTTCTTGATTATCAATGGGTACCCAACATGTTCCTTTGTTTGTTCTTCATCCCTTCTTTCATTTGATAGCTTATTTTCCCTTATTTTTGAGCTTGTAACAGCCAACAAACGACTCATGGGCTGCCATCAAGAACAAGACCCAACACCACATCCCATCTTGTTATTTTGATCTTCAAAGGTTGATAACTTGAACTCTTTTGATTACCACTCTTTTTACCTTTCATTTTATCACTAAATACACATTTATGCATGCATATTTAAATGATGGAATAATAAGAAATAATCATTAAAAAGTCTCACACATAAGAGATAATAAGTTGATTGAGCTTGAAAGTGATAGATCTTAACATGCATGCTTAGATTTGCACTAGTTTTGATTGATTTTGATTTGGGGATTTGAGATGGATTGTTATGATTTTGAATTTGATATAATCTATATATTTGATGTTAAGAGATACAAAACAAAGTAATAATTTTGTTAGTGGGAATCTAGAGGTTAAAGCAAGCAAACAAAACCATTGGTGGAATGTATTAACCAATAAACATTCTGACAGAATTGATCTCCTGTCTTAGAACGGGTAAACTGAACATGTGAGGACATTTTCAAGAAAAACTATCAAAATAAAAGTTGTAGAAAAATGAGTTAAGATTAACCTCCAACTGTAATTACTCAAAAACACTAAACCAAACGAAAGATATGATTTTTCTACTGAAACTGGTCAAAACTGTAATTTTGTATGAATAGTTTATAAACTTTAACAATTTTTATCTCCTAATCCATAAAGTTTCAGGAGGTCATACTTGGTGCAAAGTAATTTCAATGTGTTGTGAACTTAAAATAAAATCATGGGATTTTTCTAACAATCAGAATATCAAGAACTTTTATAAAACTTCTGATGTCGCAAGCAGTGCCCATTCGGGACAGTTTGTGTTTGGATAATATTTAAGGACACCAAACATCATCTAAAAATTCACCAAAAATTCACAAAAATACTAGATACATATAAGTCACTGTGTAAAAATCATGAAGGTCCAAATAATTCGTCTTGACCCCAAAATAGTAGCTAACATTTCTTAAAAATAAAGTATAAAACAGAAAATTTGTAAGTAATCTTATAAATGGCATAATGGGCTATGTAATGAACTAAGAACCATAATGGGCTAACCCGGCCCAAATAATGAACCCAAAGGAACACAAATCAGTAGGCCCACTTGGCCCAATAAGCCTTATAGCCCAATAACCACTATGACCCATTATGCACCTAACCCAAATAAGGTAAAGCCCAATAACTAATGTAAGCCCAAAACATTTAAAAGCCCATGACACTTAAGGCCCAATTGATAATGGCCCATAACACTTAAACGAATTTCATGAGATAAGTGTAATAAAAATAAAACAAAGATAATTAAGTGAGATAGGAATAAGTAATTATGTTAACCAAGTTATATACTGATATCACAAATGCTAATTCGCGCTAAAATCGGTTACACAACAAATGATGAATAAGGATAACATAGCTTAATATGATATTTCTACATGATAACCTAAGATGCCAAGTGAAACCACAAATGAAGCCAAGTTACCAAAAATCTAACAAATTATAACTACACATGTAATGAAAGTAACCCTTACACCATCAATCTCTACAACCAAAACGATGCGAGT
The DNA here is from genome assembly GCF_010389155.1 of Erigeron canadensis. Classification (NCBI taxonomy): domain Eukaryota; kingdom Viridiplantae; phylum Streptophyta; class Magnoliopsida; order Asterales; family Asteraceae; genus Erigeron; species Erigeron canadensis. The sequence goes on along the minus strand of NC_057767.1, from coordinate 17,390,165 downwards.
GTTACCAATATACTTGGACCCCACAATTGATAGTAACATAATGAAAATGGCATTTCTAAGTGATGGCTTAAGATAGGAACTTACGTATATTAGTCCTATCGTAGGGATAGTCTTGGCTTGAAAAATGATGGAGGAACATAATGGATATATGGTCAAGGAAGCTATGGATGGGAAGTACCCATTTTGGATAGATGAGTATAATATGCGGCATACCAAGGTGAGTCATAGCCCCCTTTCAAACTCTTTTATGTGTTTTACTTTCGGGGTGAAAAGCATGATAAATGAAACTACTTTCTATATATACAATGTTTCTTGAAAGAGAGTTGTTATATGAAATGATTCTTGATATATGAGTATGAAATAAAATTGTTTCGTAGGTTCATGAAAATAAAGGATTTATGTGATGAGCTTGAGTTCTGTCAAACCGCTGCGTTCGGTACACTACTATTTACTCCGAAAGTGGAGGCCTGCAGTTAGTTAGTTGCGCAACTAGGTTTCGTCCGCCCACCCAAAGCGTACCGTTGGAAGGTTGGTTGCCTTCGTGACAACCTCCACTTCTAGTCTGGCCCCCGGGTGTTCTAACTACCTAAAGATAATCGGGCGTCTCCATGGCACGACCCATTATCATTATTGTCATTATTACTACGGCACTTGATTGACAGCTTGTGCTATGAATTGAAATTATTGGATTGTAATCGGACTTGAATAAAATGGTAGTAGTAGTGGCTCAAGCATTTACTCATCAAAATTATGTAAATTATGCCCTTGTGGCTAAGTGAAAGGGATATTAATATTGTTGATAATTGGAAATTGTTTGGACATACGGATTGGGTATCGTTCCTCATGTGATATCTTGAAAGACGTTGAAATTGGTGATATTGAAATGATTTTGGTAACCGAATGATTTTGGTATGATATACGATTAATCAATTTATATACTTTCTCTCTCATGATGATTTGACAAATGAGAACCTGAAATTTTACTATAGATTCTCCAAGTCTTGATATGACATTATGGTATTTGGAAACTTGATAACATGATATGAAAACTTTGTCGATCATATGGTTTGGATATTTCGAAATGTAATAGTAATCAGTTTTTCTAAGTATTAAAACGGTGATGTACCAAGATTTATATAAAAACCTATGCACTCACCAACTACGTTTTCGTAGTTGACACTTTTTCTTCATGCTTTTCAGGAAATAAGCTTAAGCATTGAGGATTTGTATGCTTCATGATTATTTGCATTGCCCTTTGGAGTCAAGGATCAAACCTTGTGATAGGCAATGCAATCCGCCTTGATCATTGTAGTATACTACTTCATGTGCTTGTTATTTGTTTCGTGAACTTAATATTCAAGTACGGTGGATGCATTTGTACTTGGAAATTGGTTCACATGCTTGTACATTTGTAAATTCTTTTATCAAATACAACTATGGTGAATGTTATTTATAATCCTTTGTTTTGAATTCTCGACTTTCTGTACATCTCATTGTTCCGCCTTAGTTGGGGTGTTACATCTTTTGAAATGCAGAAGGTATGAACTTTGTTTTGAATTCTTCAATCTTTGAATCTTGAAGTCTTTTCTTTGAAGTCTTGGAATGAATTTTCAGAAATATGTACTCTCCCCCTTGATGTGTGCAATGTAGCTTTTGGTAAAGTGTTGTTGTATGACTTGAAGATCTTTAATTTGATGAAGACTCTTTTTGAAGCTTTTCTTCTTTTGTCTTGAATCTTCAACCTTTTGTCCTTTGAAGCTTTGATCTTTGTCACATCGTCTTGAACACTTTTGAGAGTAAACATTTCAAAAAGGTTTTGGAAATTCTTTTATGAAAGTAATCATGCTCCTCATCAATTCATGAGTAATCACAGTCTTTGATTAGAGCATTTTTGAACTTTTTGTAACATCTTGAGTGAGCATCCTTTCATTATTGATCTTGATCTTCTTATCCTTAAAATCATTCTAATTTCTTCCCCAATCAAAATTTAATCATACTATTTTCTCCCACTCATAATGACAATGTTGGGAACCAATGTCATTATGCAAACATTGATTGAGTAGAATGTCAAAAGAAATCAAAAGAACCATAGCTCAATGGTGTTTACACAAAGATATATGAACAACAACTCATCAACCCTAACCATTAATCCAACCCAAATAACCCTATGGGTGACTAAAATGTAAGGTTGAAGTTGTTGGGATAAGCATTTTATTATGGTGTTGGTGTTTTCTGTGTTGGGGTGATGAGAAAAGAAACCGGATAAGAATGATCCGTTTGCATTCAAAAATCGAAAGGATTAATGAAATGACCGAAAGAAATGTATACCTTTTATCGGATTTCCTATGTATCATTGAGAAATGCACAAAGCAAACCTCTAACATAGTTTGGTCTTTTGGCTTTCCAACCTCAAGATTGCTTCAAAGAATGTAAACCATGGTCAGTGTCACCTAAGCGTTCGATAACCATGTTCTACTATTCTTAAAGACTTTTAGGAAAAAAATCCAAGGTCACAATAGACGTCTTGTTAACTCAATAATTACACAAATGCAATTATGAGACCTACGTTCAAAGCGGGAAATGATGTTAGCAATGGTAGGATTTCCATTTGATCATTGTGAAATATCAATTAAGATATCACTACAAATGTTCCGGCTATATCCCAAAGATAAGCATGTATATCACAAAGATATGACGCAAATGTGTCCTAAAGAATGAATAATAATCAAATTAATGATCAATCACGAGAGCTCTAGACACAAAGTGATCAAATGAAGTCGGGGACTGGAGCAGAGTGTCACCCTTTTTCAATATCAACGTCTTCCAAATGAAGAGTCAATAGAAATGAGAAAATCTCCGTGAGAAATAAAACAAGCATTTGTTAAGAAACACTTGCGTGGTTAAGTAAAGATGTGCATGGCTTCATTGGGTCCATGAAGGCTTCTTCAATACCGAGATATCAACAAATGACATCCGATAGAAAAGTGTTTTACCCAGCGATTTGAGAATTTTAGTGAAGGGTATCAAGTCTATTAACCCTTTTCTCACAACATTATCACCATAACCTCTCACTTTTCGACTGTACTCCCTCCAACTTAGTTGCATGAATTCATCATCACTCAAAAATACCCTCACTATCTACTGAAAGAAGTGAAAACTCCGGGGTTAGAACCTATCGGCGATGATGAAATTCATGGAGTAGAATTTTGAGAAAAACCTAGTCGCTCATGTGCAAACTAAACACCGAACTTCCTTTGAAGAAAATATTTTGAAAAAAAACATCAAATGTGGAAAAAAAATATTTAAAAAACACATTTGAAGTTTGAAAGAGATTTGAAATCACAAACTCCCCCTTAATCTATGCAAAGATAGATCAAAAATATTTTCATAGAAAAGGTGGAGCAAAAATGATTTATATGAAATCAAAACAGGTTTTATGAAAAGTGAACTCAATCAATTGTTCAAGATGAGACAACTCAGGAGTACACAAAGGCGTTCAATCCTTTGCTTCTCATATCAACAATTGAGAGTTTTTGAAACAGGTGCAACAAAATTGCAATCAATATCTTGTATTACACATATATATTCATATAAGGCCACTTGGAATTACACAAAGGCGTTCAATTCCGCGTTATCTTATATCAATTTATATGTATAATAACATGAATTAATTCTAACTTTGAAACATAAATAATTTTGCTTTTTAAAAACCGAGTTGCATACAGAGTATATGCAAGCCATTATGAAATAAATAACACAAATAAGCACGGGTTATACACTGAGTGTGCATAAGCCACGAAGTAATAAATACATCATTTAAGCACGGGTTACATACAGAGTATATGTAAACCACTTTAAAATAAATAGTTCAATGAAGAACGGGTTGCATACAGAATATATGCAAGCCACAAAGATATAAATAAAAGTATGAAGCCCGGGTTACATACATAGCATATGTAAGCCACTTTAAAAAAAATAAAGAAAATCTTTTTGTTATTATTATTTTTTTTAAAAATTTTATATTTTTGTATTTGATTTTTGTTTTTCAACTTTTTTATAATTTTTGAAAAATGAATCAAGAATTCCTTCCATGGTAAAGTGAATCAAGGATCAGGATTTAGCATACCAAGTTTAGAGATTAAGAAATTAAACCTCTTTTTGTCCAGTGGTTTTGTGAACAAATCAGCGAGTTAGTAGTCAGTTCCCACGAAGTAGAGTTCGATGTCACCTTTCTCAACATGATCTTTGAGAAAATGATATCTCACATCAATGTGCTTTGAGCGTGAGTGGTTGACTGAGTTGACAGCAATTGCAATGGCACTTTGTGAATCCCAATAGATAGGGACACGATCATATTTCAGACCATAATCGGTAAGTTGTGTTTTCATCCATAACACTTGAGCACAACAACTAGCAGCAGCCACATATTCAGACCATAATCGGTAAGTTGTGTTTTCATCCATACACAACTTTTTCAACATATCCTTTATGTATTTACCTTGTGATATAAAAATACCAGTTGGTAATTGTTTGATTTGTAAACCCAAAAAGTAATTCATTTCCCCAATCATACTCATTTCAAAATGATTGACCATTAGAGATGAAAAGTTTCAGCAAAAAGTTTGACTGGGTGACCCAAAAATAATGTCATCAACATATATTTGGACAAGTAAAACATGCTTACCTTGCTTACGAATAAACAGGGTAGGGTCAATAGTGCCTTTGGTAAAGCCTCCTTTGAGTAAGAAAGTAGTTAAGGAATCATACCATGCTCGGGGTGCCTGCTTCAACCCATAGAGAGCCTTGTCTAACTTGTAGACACGGTTTGGCTGCTTAGGATCAATAAAACCTTCAGGTTGCTCCACGTAAACTTCTTCTTTGAGTTCTCCATTCAAGAACGCTGTCTTCACATCCATTTGAAACACTGTGAAGTTTCTGAATGCGGCATAAGCTAAGAATATATGAATGGCCTCCATTCTTGCAACAGGAGCGAAAGTTTCGTCGAAATCCACACCAGGTTGTTGGCAGTAACCCTTTGCAACCAATCTAGCTTTGTTCCTTACTACAAATCCATTTTCATCCTTCTTGTTCTTGAAAATCCACTTGGTGCGAATTGGTTCTTCTTTCCTTGGATTTGGAACCAATCTCCATACCTTCAGTCTCTCAAACTAAGCTAATTCATCTTGCATTGCTTTAACCCACTCTGAATCACAAAGAGCTTCAAAGACTGTTTTGGGTTCGATGTTACTCAGTGAAAGTGCAACAAGACACTCATTGACTGTAGTACGGGTAGAAACACCAGCTTGTGGATCTCCGATGATCTGTTCTGTAGGATGATCTTTACGCATACGTGACCACTTGTTGTCATGACGAAGAGGATCTTGTTGATGAATGACAACATTATCATCATTGAATCCAGAGTTCTGTTGAGAAGTGGAATCATAGCTTGGAAGAACTCTTTCCTCAAAATTTGGATGATCAAAATCCAGTGGTACATACACATTTGGAGTATTTAATGGATTTGTTGTTTGGGTGATTTGAAAAGGTTGTTCTTGAACATTCTTTTGAGAATAAATATCACTTGAAGATGATTCTTCTTGCTCTGAAGAATTTGAAGATGATTCACGATTGTTGTCAGGAACTGGTTCATTTGTTTGAATAGGATCATTGTTCGGAATTGGTTCATTGATGACTTGAGGTTCTTTTTCTTGAATCGGTTTTGAATTGTATAATTCTTCGAAAAGAATATCTAGCTCTTCACTTGTTGGAGTTGGATATTTCTTGAACTTTGAAGCTAAGGTTGACGTCCTTGAGGAAGCACTTGAAGTACTTGGATCACTAATTGTTGGTAGCAAACTTTCTTGTTCAAATATCATGCCATACATCTCATCAAACCAAACATTCATGGTTTCTTGAATCGTGTTTGTTCGACGATTAAAGATGCGATATGCAATCGATGTCTTTGAGTAACCAACAAAGTAACCTTCGTCACCTTTCCTTTCAAACTTTCCAACATTTTCCCGATCATTCAAGGTATAAAAAACACACCCAAAAATATGGAAGTAATTGATGTTGGGTTTGCGTTTGTTAATAACCTCATAAGGAGTCTTCTCATGACGCTGATTGATGATGGACCGATTTTGATTGTGACAGGCAGTGTCAACAGCTTCAGCCCACATATTTGATGGTAACTTGGAATAAGCAAGCATTGTCCTTGCTGCTTCCACCAGCGTACGGTTTCTCCTTTCAACGACACCATTTTGTTGCAGGGTACGAGCAGCAGAGAATTGGTGAGTAATGCCTTTTGATTTGCAAAATTCATTGAAGGTGGCATTTTTGAACTTAGTACCGTTATCCGAACGGATATAACGGACTGGAAGTTGAAGATTCACTTGAGTGGAAGTGATGAAATCGATCAAAATTTGAGTTGTTTCATCTTTTGAAGCAAGAAACTTGACCCAAGTGTATCTTGAATAATCATCAACGATAACCAGAATATATCTCTTCCCGTTTCTGATTTGTACTTTCATAGGCCCACAAAGATCCATGTGAAGCAAATGAAGAGGTGCCAAAGTATGTGGAATTTTCTTTGGTTTATGAGAAGTTCTCTTGATCTTCCCAACTGCACAAGAAGGACAGACATGCTCACTCTCATATTTGTAGTCAAGCAAGCCTTCAACAAGTTGCTTGTTGACTAAAGCATTAATGGTTTGATAATTCAAGTGAGAAAGCCTTCTATGCCACAACCAAGAATTTTTCGAAGTAGCTTTTGAAACAAGACAGATATTATCAGTTGGTTGGTTATCATCAAGATTAACTGTGAAAAGATTATCTTCACGATCTCCGCATAGGATATCAATTCCATCTAGAGTTTGGACTTTGCACAGAGATTGTCGAAAAAGAACTTGAAGGTTGTTGTCACAGAACCGTCCAACACTGAACAAGTTATGACTCAGACCTTCAACATAATGGACTTTCTTAATGACAATTCCGTTTCTTTCAATATCTCCATAACCTAGAATTGGAGCGAAATTGTTGTTTCCGAAATGAACAGTTCCCATGAACCTTTCAACAAAATTCTTGAGCAATGATTTATTGCCAGTCATGTGTTTTGAACACCCGAAATCGAGTATCCACACACAGATGGTTATTTCCTGCAATCAAGAATTTTAACCGACTTTAGGTACCCACTTAAAGACGGGTCCTTTGTGGTTAGTTAACACAGGCATGGGGTATAACTTAGGATATGCATACAAACATGCTTTAGAATCAATATGAGAATTAACAAGCACACCATCAATAAGCACATTTGTATAAAAAGTACGCACATTCACATTTGAATTAAAAGTAACATGTTTAACAACATTTAAACAAACACGACCATTATCATTGTTTACAGCCCCACAAGGCATAGCCTTGGATTTATTAACATTGTTCACTAACGATGAATTGTTTAAATCAACAGAAACTCTTTTGTTTCTGTTACCAACACTCTTTCTCCTCCTCCTCTTCTTCTTTTTCTCAACAGACAATTGCTGAAAATTGATCTTAGGTTCTAATGACTTAGGAACCCATTTGGTCTTTCCACCTGTTGAATTGACACTCAGAAGATTAGAACGAGGGGTTTTAGACTTATTCATCCTTTTTGTCTCTTTTGGGGTTGAGGAAACTTCTTGCTTCTTAGGTTTGGCAATTGAAAACCATCCATATCTATCCCTATATCTAGTTACACCATTTAAAGTATCCCTAGTTAGCAAAACGGAGCTAGACTTAGGTACTTTAGAAATTGAACTAGATTGAGAGTTAGACAAAGAAGCATTTGGATTGTCATTTGGAAGTTTCACTTTGTGATACCTTGGTTTTGGTGAGGTCTCAGCTTGTTTTTTTTTAACATGTTTGTCAGGTTTTGGAGGGTTAGGACTCTTTTGTTCAATCTTGACAGAAGGGGTAGAACTCTTTTGTTCAGCCTTGACGAGTTTGGGTTTAACTCGTTCTTGGAAGTAATATGATGTTGAAGCTTTGGACACTGATTTTAGTTTTTGAGATTCTCCTTTTATTTCTTTTTGAAAATTTATGACTTTGATAGATTCAATCTTTTTCTCAGTTTTTGAGTCAAAAACACATTCTCCCTCCATGAATTTATCAAAATCATCTTTGGTGAATTCATTCGAAAATGTAGTAATATCAGGAATCTTGTTGTCCAACATCATACTACGGGTAGTCTTAGGAATAAGGTCGACTTGGACTGAAACATCCTTGGTTTCACAAGAAGATTGAGTAGAAGTATCAGCACCTATACTAGCACAAAGCTTAGGGTGAACAACTAGCTCATCAAGATTTTCGCATGTGAAAAATCTATAAAAGTACCATATCAAAACTAAGTTATGCGCAAGGTCTTCATCAGATAAATCAGATTGCACATAATTTCCAGCTATAGAAGTAGCAGTAGTTTGACAAGTACATGCAGAACAGTCAGTCACGGTCTGGGTGGATGAACTTGTAGATGAATCACAAGTAGTCTGAGTGAAATGGTCTACTAAGAGACTTAAATCAGTTTGGGTAGAAACATTCACACAAACTTTCTTGATATCAACAACAACTGATTCATTCTTTGAATTCGGACTTTGAGACTGTAGATTATGAATGAGTTTTTGTTGAGATTTCACTGTTTGTTGTAAACCTTCTATTTGTTTTTCCAAAAATGTGGATGGAATATACAATTTAGTTGGTTTTGGTGGAGAAATGACAGATTCTTTGTTTTGAAAATTAGACGCAATCTCTTCTAATTCAATAATTGTTGAATTTTTCGTTTCATAAGAAGTATTGATAGCATCATAATTAACCAAAAATTTATTCTTTTGAATCTTCTCAACTTCATCAGTCTCAAATTCGTCATTCAAAGGACGAATGAATTGTTGTACCATACCAAGTCTCAAAAATTTTTCATCATACAAAGGTATAATTTCTTCTTTTGCTTTTTGCAATGGAGTGATATTCTCAAAACCCAACCCAAGAAGAAGTTCCGATCTATCAATCTTTGATTTATTGAAATAGGCAGTGAAATCCAAAAGAGGATTTTGTTCAACTTTGTACAACTTTTCTTGATAGAAAAGTATATTCTTCTTATGTTCCTCAATTTGTCTTTCAAGGTTTTCAATCTCAATGCTTTTTAAAAAACAATTATGATTTAAATCAGAAACTTTTCTTTTGAGTTCAATTGTTTTTAGTGTAGCTTCTTGAAGCTTCTTATTCAGAATATCAACATCCATTTGTCTTGCATTTGCCCCAAGCCATTCGGTCTCTTGAACTTCAAGATCTTGATTGGCATTTTCAAGACCAAGAATGGTCTTTTCTAAATTATGGCACTTTTCCAATAACTTAAAATCAGGAGACGCATTCATCTCATATTCTTTAACCAACATTTGTTCTTTATGATTTTGAAATTCTTGTTTCATAGCATCATACTCAAAAAGTAGTTTAGAATTTTCTTCAAGAAGTTTTGTATACTCCTTTTCTGAAAATAAAATGCTATTTTTCAATTTCTTGTTTTTGTTGGCTAAAGAAGTGTAATGATTCGTCAAGTTTGATAAGGCAATTCTACAAGACTCTTTATCCTTAATTGATGAAAAAGTAGAGTCGAGATTTACCTCATCATCGGGATATTCCTCGTCAATGCTGTCAGTCTCCAACACTTTGTCTTTGCTCAACCTTGCCATGAAACATACATTTGCAGACAAATCTTCATCTTCATCATTAGTCAGCAAAAGCCACTTGTCATCTTCAGCAATCAAGGCTTGACCGACTTCAATTTGCTTTGCCAAGAGCATCTTCTGCTTGTAGTATTCATAATTCTTCTTGCGAGGAAGCTTGCAATCCACAGCAAAATGACCAGGAACTCCACATTTGTAACACTTTTTGTCAGATGTTTTTCCTTTTTCTATGATTTGTTTCTCAGTTTCTGCTTTCTTATCTCCATTCTTGGAACCAGTTGTTTCACCTTGTTCAAAACTCTTGTGATGATATTGTTCCTTCTTTAGAAATGCACTTGTTGATGAAGTATGAAGATTGTTGTTAGTTGGCCTCGCTTTGAAATACTTTTTCTTGAAATGCTTAGTCACAGCGGCAAGAGCTTGGTAGAATTCATCAGGAACACCATCTCTTGGAGCCAAGTAATCTTCTCCCTCCTCATCAGACGAAGAAACAACAGTCATTTGTCTTTTAAGAGCCTCAGAAACCTTTCTTTCAACAACTAATGCCAAAGGATCAGCAGATACAACTTCTGGCACTTTGTTGAATGAATATTTGCTTAGAACTTGATGCTCATTCAACTTGAAAGATTCATAAAGAGTATGAATGGTGAATTTGGTCAGATCTTGATGTTGCTTGATTTGAGTTCCATAATCTTCCCACTCGGGACCAAGTGCTTTGATAAATTTCATGTTTAGCTCAATTTCAGATTTCTTGACCTTGTTCTTTCTCAGTTCATTGATCACATAACAAAATCTGTAGTACACGGATTCGGGAGATTCATTTGATGATTTCTGAAAATTGTCAAACTCAGTTAAGACATTTGTCAGTCGGATTGTTGAGGTTACATCAGCACCTTCCATTTGTCTAGCAACTTCATCCCAAATCTCCTTTGCTGTGTCATAAGAATCAACTGAGCCATAGATCTCATCAGGAAGTGATTGATACAAGCATGACCTAGCTCTGTTGTCAGCAGCAGTACGATCTCTTTGTTCGGCATTCAAAAGATCAGGAGTCAAAATAGCACCGGTAGTAGGATGACGATGCATAGCAAGTCCATTCATGATTGAATCCTTAAGCATGTGACCATTAGTCTGACGTTCCACATAATCCATGAACCTTTTCTTCCAAAGTCCATAGTTACCACGATAAAGAACTGGAGGTCTTGTATCAGTATCCAAAGCCAACGCTTCACGAGTAGCCATTAGGAATTGATTTGAATTGAGAATTGAATTGATTTTTGAAGAAGGAATGAAACGATCTAAATTGGAATGAAATGAAACGATCTAAATTGAAGTCGTTTTAAGAAAGTGAAATGAAACAACACGATTTAGAGGAAGTGAACATGAAACGATCTAAATTGAAATGATCTTGAGAATTTTGAAGAAAAGAAAAAAATTCTAAGTATTTTTAAATGATTTGGGCAGAGTTTTGGTATGAATTGGAATAAAACGAATTGAGCAAAACCAATCACGAAGATCAGTTACCCAAGAATATTATGATTCCCAAACACAACTCTTCACAAATTACTCAAACCAGAGAATGTTTAAGTAAAACTTGAAACGATCTAAAAGAGATCGTTCTGGTTTCACAAAAAACTGAAACGATCTAAAACAGATCGTTTTGGTTTTCAAAGTCTAAAACGATCTAAAAGAGATCGTTTTGGATTTCTTCACAGAATTTTACCAAAACTTGATTATTTTCTAGAAATTGAATTGACCAAAACCAATCCAAAGGATCAGTTAGCCACAATCAACTCTTCACACCACAACCACACTTGTTAAAACGATCTAAATTGTATCGTTTTACAAGCCTCAACACTGAAATGTAAGTATCAAGAAAAAAAACTGAAACGATCTAAATAAGATCGTTTTAGCTTCACAGTGTCGTCTTCAACTTCTGAACATGAACAACTCCATTGACGATTTTTAAAACTTCATTATCTTTTGATTTTCTGAGAATTGGAACATGAAACCACTTGCAAACAGTTTGTTTTCACCTTACCAATGATCTGATTAACACACTTCAGCTTATAACACAACAGAATCAAATCCCAAATTTTAGCGCCAAAAACTCAAAATCTGAACTTTTGATCCAGATCAAATTAGAACACGAAACTTGAGAGGATTATGTAATTAACTATAAGGAATCGAACGGTGAACAAACATTTGTGATTTTAGGTGATATGAGAGGTTATTTTTGAATTTTCAGTGATTTTTAAAAAACGAACAAGAACAGGATTAAAAGCAGAATTAAAAGGTGATTGTTTGATGATTTGTGATTGAATTCAGTTATGGATCGAGATCAAAATGATGTTTTGATCTGATACCACATGTAACAACACGATTTTATCACTCGAATTCACATCAACAATGGCGGTTGTGTGTGTGTGTGTGTGTGTGTGTGTGTTCTTGGTGTTTGTGTGTGTGTTGAGAGAGAATTGGGATCAAGTGTGTGTGTTATTCAGGTGTAATGGTATGAAAAATGTGTGTCAATGTTATGATTAGGTTCTGATATCTAAGGAATTGAGGGCTATTTATAGTCTAAACAAACCAACTATGCTAATTATCACAATTAGCCCCTTAACCTTAGAAATCATCAACACATGATTTAACAACAAGTAAGTCCATAACTTAAATTACAATGTATCACTATTTTTGGATTTCTAACAGTATAAATTACGACATATCAAAGAGGCTGCTCAAGCAAATCTTGAGATCGTTGCTGAACAACTTCTTGCACAAAACCAAGAAGTCAACATGGATGCTGACGATAGAGGTTTGGGTGCAGAGCACGTCGAAGATATGGTTATAGATAACCAAGACGACGTTGCGGATGACATTGGAGGAGATGTCAACCTAGGAAAAGGAGGTAATGGGGATGATGATAGACATGATGACAGGGATGATGGTCAAGATAATGTTGCTGGCAGAGTACCCATAGGTCAAGGTGTTTGATTCTTAACTTGGCATTCTTTATGAACTTTGTGTGTTCTTGTTGAACTTTACGTGTTCTCATGACCAGATCCTTCCCAATCAAACTTCCAAGAGTTATACTAATATTAATTCCCTTTAATTATTACTATTATTACTATCACTATTATTAGATTATTATTATTGTCATAATTAATATATCATTCTTTAAGTTTAGTAATTTTATTGTTGTTGTTTTAGTTTGAATTATTTTGCAGGTCTACACTTTTAACAATATTTTCTTTTTTTCATTTCTTACTTAGTGTGTTGTATAGATGTCATTTTGGTTTCTTTGAGTTTTTTTATTTTTATTTTACTTATGCCGTTACTTTTAGGGTGATAATGTTATAGTGCATCACTAAAGCATTTTTAAGAGTTTTGTATTTTTAGTTTCTTATCATTAAAATTTATTTATGAGGATTCATGGTGGTACAATTTTGGTTTTTTTTTATCTTCCATGAAGTTTGCAATTTTTTATTTCACCACCAAAGCTTTATATTATACCATTTACGTTGTATTGTTTAACGATGCATTTTTTTTGTACAATGGTTATGGTTGACATATTAAATTTAATGAGCCGCATATAAGTATATGTTCGATTGTTATCTCGGCCAAGGGCCGGGTGTAACACTAGTGTTTTAGAACAATAAATCGGTTTCCTAGATAATGTTTTTTGGCTTATCTCTAAAATTTACATAACTTTTATATTGATGAGTAATATTTTAATATCATTGAAGATCATGCTTATAAGTTTTGGGTCTTAATAAATGTAAGCTTATGAGTTAGATGGAATGGTTTGGTGTTAGTTTATTATGTGGAAGGTGATGAGCGAGATTTCTTAATTTCAAACAAGTTTAAAATTTATAAGTACAATGTTAAATTCTCTAATTGTTGGTGCATGTTTCTAGGTGACAAAAGCATTTTAGATGTGTGACATATATACATATATTCAACTCTTGTAATTTATCTTGTAATTACCGTTTGTCAATAATATTACCTTGGCATATATTGTTGATCATATTGGGATCCATTTATGTTTATATGTTTGTTTATTATTTGTGTTATACAGGTTTTAGACATTACATATAAAGAGTCATTAAGTTAATATTGTTTCTGCGTTTAACAGCAGTTGAAATATTAACTTAATGTACTTCCAAAGGGAAGTTAAGTTATTTGTGTTTCTGCGTATCCACAGCAGGAGAAACAATAACTTAAGTAATACTTTTTTTCGGTAAAAAGGCCCTCACCCCTTGGTCAGATTTTATTAATGAAATGTTAGAACATGCAACATAGCAGAATGCTAGTTGACTTTACAAAACGTCCATGCACATAAGTGCAAAACAGATTACAACCAAATTAACCAAGATAACTATGTAGTACAAGGAACAAAAAAACTAGTAATCAAGCTTGATTAATTAACAAAACCGGGAGATCCCAAGCTGCAAGCAACCATTCCACATTAGATGTTCTTTTGTATTTGAAAGTAAGCATCTTGAATCTGATTGTAGAAAGAATCACCTCAGCTAAAGCTTCAATCGATCTCGAAGTCTTCTTGAATAATCTAGCATTCTTTTCTTGCCAAACATAATACACTGTAGCTGCGAGAATAAGCTTATCAATAACATTTTGCATGGACTTCTTATTTGTTCTCGGTAACAGGTAATTCACAATATGATCCCAATGATATGGCCTAGGCTGAAGACCAGCCTTCATAACAACTCGTTTCCAAACCTGCTTACAAAACCGACATTCAAAGAAAAGGTGAGAGTGTGAGTCAGACTGTAGGTTACAAAACAGACACTGTTAGGTCGAAAATCGACTAAGTATGATTTGTTCAAAATAGTTGAAGTTCAGTGAATGAAGCTTGCTTAGGATTCTGAAGTCATTCAGAATAAAGCACACTGAAGCTTCACTTCAGTTTCAGAATCAACCAACACTGAAGATGTTCAGACTGAAGTCAAAGACTAAAGACTGAAGAAGAAGATCATTTCAGAAGCAGAGCTCAGAGAAGATCTTATCTGAAGGTGAAACTGAAGAGGCTCAGTGTAAAAGTATTTACAACACTTTTACACTGATTACGAGGAAGTCTTTTTGTAGACTTTAAACTACCTTTACCCGGTTAATAACTTTATACCTGGGATTGGGATAGTTTTTGCAAAAGGTTGGGAATAAAGTATGTCAAGTCACATCAAAGAAACTTACATACTTTACCTTAAACAAACATGTTATGGATTTATCCAACAAATCCATAAATGCACCCAACCATATTTGTACGACATTTGCCATATCATCAAGACATGTTTGCCTATAAATATAAGACTTCTCACACTTGCAAAAATGCTTGGAACTTTGGCAATTGCAACGTGTGATACTTACTCTAAGTATTCTTACGGGTAAGTCCTCGTTGATTAGATCATTTGTATTTCTAGGTTGTTTAGATATCTTCACAAGTGTGATTATCTTTGTTCCGCAACAACCTTTGTATTTTGTTTATAGCAATAAATAAAATACTTGGAAAAATACATCTTGACTCATTGCCATAATACTTGATTATATTTAGTATTTATATAGTTTCAAGCAATTGTTCTTAACTATCTTACTTGTTCATATCCATCATCTGGATCGTGATTCTTAACTAGTCTTCATCTAGATTAGAATCACTTGCCAGTCGGGTTACTTGATATAACTATCATTATTATCATATTCGTATTATATCTTGTACTTGATTAACATCTTGTGTAGGTGAACTCACATTTGGTTTTTTTTTTTCATGAAGTTGTTATACCTGTGTTGATCCTACAAGATGTCTGGAACCGAACAACCAAACCCAAACCCTAATGGTAACCCTAACCCAAATGTCAATATGAATCAAAATCCACCACCACCACTACCAATACAACCCAGTGTACACGTACACTTTCCTAACAACCCTGTCCCTAAGTTCAATGGGGATAGTGACTCATTCATCACATGGAAAACTTGTATGCTCAAGTATATCGCTGGGGTTGAGAGACACTTGACCTTTATTCTCTTAGAAGGTCCTTATGTACCAATGAATGCTTCAACTGTTGTTTTTAACCAAGATGGGACCCCTAGGTTAACACCCAAAGAGAAAGATCATTGGTCAGAGGAAGACCACAGATTGGCTGACCTAGACTCTAAATTGCTGAATATGATTCTCTTTGCTGTCCCAGAAAGTTTAAAACCCACTCTTCTTTTACTTGACAATTCAAAATTAATGTGGGAAGAGTTATTAACTCAGTTTGAAGGTACAAAGGAAACCATTGTCACAAGAAAAGTTTCTTTGAATAAAAAATATGAAGCCTTCTTTGCTTTACCAAATGAAAGTTTGACAAACACGTATTTAAGATTCACAAATTTGGTTAATCAATTAAAAGCTCTTAGTGTCACAAAGGACAAAGAAATTTTGTTGGAAAAGTTTTGTGATATTTTACCTTCTAAATGGGAAAATTTGATCATGGTGTTAAGACAAGGAAAAACCCTTCACAGTCACACTCTTGCCTCTTTGTTTGGTGCCTTTAGATACACTGAGGAGAATAAAGCTGAAAGAGCTGTGGCTGAGCAAGATGCTAAGAATCATACTTCAACCAGTTCTGCATTGGTTCATTATTCTGAACCCCAAGACACTGCTCTACTATCTTTTGAGAGTGATCATTCTGACTCTGTGAAGAAGATGGTAGCTGAATTAATGAAAGCTGGTATTTCTGATTATGCATCACATGAATGTGATGAGGATGATGATGATGATCTGGTTGCAATGATTGCCAAAACTTTTAATCGTTTCAAATTTAATTCCAAAAGAAATGGCAAACAATTTTCTTCAAATAATTCCATTGACAAGTCCAACTTGGAATTTTTTAAATGTGGAAAGAAAGGACATTTTATGAAGGAATGCAGATCATCACAACCCTCTTCGTCACAAAATGCCCCTAACCATTCTATTTTTCAGAAAAATGATGATGGGTACAAAGCTAAGTACAAAAAGCTGAAAGCCCACATCGCAATGATGGCACAAGAAGAATCCAATAAGAATAGCTGCATGGTGGCAGACTCAGAAAAGTGGGAGGATTCTGATGTGTCCTCTGATGATGAAGAAGAAGTGAGGGACATGTGTTTCATGGCTCGTGAAGATCAAGGTCATGTTGTGAAAGCTGATGTGAAATCTGGTCGATGGGTGGACATAATAATGAAGAAGGTTAGTGCTTTTGGTTTTGAGAAAGATGAGGAACAAAAATTGGATCTTTTAGTTCTGATAGAGGCTGACATTTCATATGTTGAAACTGTGCGTTCAGAAAGCATTAAAATGTTTGAAATAAATTCTTCTGAACTAAATGCCAGTCAGGCAAGGCTAAAAGAACTAAAAGATGTTCAACTGGCTTTGAAAAGTTATCAATCTCTGGTTTCCAAGCTTGAATTGGAAAAGGAAGAATTAAAAATTATTTTAGAAAAAGAACAAAAAATAATCAAATCTTGGATGAAATCACCATTTCCTGAAGCTGCCATCAAAAATACTTTTGCAAACCAAAGAGTAGGGTATGAGTTTGGTGATCTTCATTTGGCATCTATTATTACTGATTTAAATGTCCTTCCTAAAGAAATGAGGCCTGAAATTACTTTTAAAGAAACTGGTAAACAAAAGATTGTAACTGAACAAGCCCAGGAACAACCTGAGGGAAAGTCTGAAGCACGCCAGACCAGTGCTTCAGATAAGAAAGCTAAATCCAAGAAGCCTTCCCCTTAGTCTGCATCTAAGGTTTCTAAGATCCATCAAAAGAAGAAATCTGTCTCCCCTGCTGAGTCCTCTACCTTAGATTCTGGTAGAGCTCAGGTGTCTAATGAAGAGTCTGTTTTTTTAAGGATAGAAAGTCAATTTCAATTGTTGGCCAGGCAAGTGCAAAGTTGTAATGCACGATTAAAAATGTTGAAATCACTCCTTTGAATCCTAAACAAAACCCAAAACCTTTTTCAAAGAAAATCAAGCAAGTTAAAGAAAAATCTGAGAAGAAAAAGGTTGAAGAAATCATTAAACCAACTGTTTTTTTTATCTCTTCTGAGATCATGACCGACATCCCCTTTGATCCATCTGTTCCATATGTACCAAAGAAATCTGAGGCTGCTAAGAGAGAGCCCAGTGGACCCATCAAGAGATGGGTTCCCAAAAAGAACTAATCTTTGTGTATGTGGAGGGTGACCGCAAAAAGAATACATGGTTTCTTGACAGTGCTGCTGGCAGAACCATGACTGGTCACAAGACCCTGCTAGACGAATATAGGGTGCAAGAGGGGCCCTCGATAACATTTGGAAATGATGAAAATGGACAGACTGAGGGATATGGTGTAGTGAATAATGGTCAAGTTAAATTCACAAAAGTTGCATATGTGAATGGTTTGAAATATAACCTGATCAGTGTCAGTCAACTTTGTGATGATGGCTTCAAGGTATTATTTGATATTTCACAAGGCACCATATTAAACAGAGACTGGAAGTTAGTGATGATTGCTCCAAGAAAGGGAAACATTTACATAGTAGACATGAATAGTGCTACTTCTGAACAATGTTTCTACACAAAGGCAGATGAGGACACCAACTGGTTATGGCACAAAAGGTTATCCCATCTCAATTTCAAAAATATAAATAAGTTGTCAAGAAAACAACTTGCAGATGGGATACCAGCAATGTCCTTCAACAAAGACAAGCCATGTCCAAGGTGTGAAATGGGAAAGAAGAAGAGAGCATCCTTCAAGACCAAGCAAAATTTCAGCATCACTGAACCACTTCATATGCTTCATATGGATCTTTTTGGTCCTGTGAATGTTCAGACAAGAGCTGGGAAGAAATACACTCTGGTCGTAGTCGATGAATATTCAAGATATTGTTGGGTTATCTTCCTCAGAACCAAAAGTGAAGCTGTTGCTGAAATTATTGCCCTCATCAAACAAATTGAACTCAAGCACAAGCGAAAAGTTCGTCAGCTCAGAAGTGACAATGGCACTGAATTCAGAAATTCTACTCTGGAAACCTTCTGCACTGACACTGGCATATCTCAGAACTTCTCCCCAGCTCACACACCAGAACAGAATGGTGTTGTAGAAAGAAAGAATCGGATGCTGACAGAAGCTGCCAGAAGTATGTTGAATGAATCAGGTCTTTCAAAATGTTTTTGGGCTAAAGCTTACTACACCCAGAATCGTTCAATTTATGTCAAAAGGCATAAGAAGACTGCCTATGAAGTGCTCAAAAATAGAAAGCCTAATATTGGATATTTCCATGTATTTGGATGTCCAGTATACATTCTGAATGATTCCAACAAATTGGGCAAGTTTGATGCCAAAGCTGATGAAGGTTACTTCTTAGGTTATTCAACAATTTGCAAAGCCTTTAGAGTCTATAACAAAAGACTTGAAAAGGTTGATGAGTCAATTCATGTTACCTTTGATGAATCAAATTCTGCAATCTTTAATAAACCAATCTCTGAGCCTCCCTCAGAAGATCCTATCAGTTTTGGTGAATCTAATCACAATGATAAATCTGATCAATCACCTGAATATGTTTCTGATCATCTCTGTTCATAACCAATTAAAAATCAGCAAAGTAACACCCCATTTTATCCTTCAGTCACTTTCAAACTACCTTCTGAATTGACTATTGGATCAGATGTGCGTGCTACTCCTCAGATATCAGTCTCCACTGAAGTACCTCATAATGAAGAATTTCATGATGCAAATCGTAACTGAAATAGTTCATTCTGAACCATCTCCTGAAGTAAGCCAGAGGAGCTCTTGCACTGATATCATTGTTCATCCTGGTCATTACTCTAAATGGACTCGTTCACATCCAATTGATCAAGTGATTGGTGATCCAAGTAGAGGGGTTCAAACCAGAAGAGCCTCAAGCGATCAATGCTTATATGTCAGCTTCTTAGCACTGATAGAAGCAAAGAAGATTGACGAGGCTATGAAAGATCCAAGTTGGGTTGAAGCCATGCAAGAAGAGCTTAACCAATTTGAAAGGAACAATGTTTGGGAGCTTGTTCCATGTCCCAACAATATGAAGAAAGAACCAATTGGGACAAGATAGGTCTTTCGAAACAAGGTCGATGAAGATGGCCATGTTATCAGAAAGAAGGCAAGACTTGTTGCAAAGGGTTATGCACAAGAAGAAGGAGTTGATTTTGATGAAACGTTTGCCCAGTGGCTAGCCTCGAAGCTATCATAATTTTCTTAGCATTTGCAGCTCAACATGAATTCAAAGTCTACCAGATGGATGTTAAAAGTGCCTTTCTGAATGGAGAATTGGAAGAAGTCGTGTATGTTTTATCAGCCACCAGGATTTGAAAGCAAGGAAAAACCTCACTGGGTGTATAGACTGAACAAAGCTTTATATGGTCTGAGACAAGCACCTAGAGCCTGGTATGATACTCTAACTCGACATTTTTTAGAAAATGGTTTTAAAAGAGGTGCAATAGATAACACTTTATTCATCTTGCATGAGAAAAGTGATATCTTACTTGTACAAGTATATGTTGATTATTAGTCCCAACTATTGCTAGATGAGTGCTGAAGACACCTCTATGTCAATGGTGAGTGTACTTTGCAACACAATTACTTAATCTGGACGTGACCAGTTTAGAGTGATTGTGTACCAGGTAATCTGGAGGTTTACTTATTAAGGTGACAAGTTATAAGTAAATAGAATGCAATAAATAAATAACAGGTATTTAAGTTGGTGAGACAATATGTATTTTTCAAGTGTATTTTACTTATTGATTGTTAAATAAAATACAAGGTTGTTGCTGAACCAAGATAATACAAGTATGTAAATATCCTAACAACCTATCAAATACAATTGATCTATACTTGGAAATTCTCTTAACAATCGAAACACTAAAGTTGTGAAATGTTCCTTTTTGCGATCGAGAGAATATTGCACAAGTTCACCAATATTGCAGAAGTATGAATTTGCAAAGTTGTTGAAATGCTTGTGCAAGGACCTCTATTTATAGTCGAAGTATGAGCATTGGGATCTCAACTTTGATGTACAAATATGGTTGACAACACACAAAAGTATTAGTAAATAATCCTTTGTGTGTGCTAAATAAAGTAAGACAAAAGGTTACTTTATTCAACCACTCTACATCTTTGCACTTTTATCCACAGACAAGATTATTGTCCGAGTAAAAGGATGTAGTGTAAAAGGTCTTCCTCGTAATCAGTGTAAAGCTTTGTAAAGGCATTTACACTGGAGGATCTCCAGTTGATTGATCTGGTGAAATGTCAACTGGGCTTCGCTGTCATTGCCATTTCCTTTCTTCCACTTGTTGTCTTCGACTTCAACTGGAAGGTCTTCAGATTTATGTCTTCAGATATCAACTGGAGGAAGTCATCGTTGCTTAAACTCTACGATGCAACTGGACTTCTAATATTCCAGACAATTCTTCATGCTCTCCAGATGCAGCTGGAGAGCTCCAGTTTATAGCCAAAACCGGACCTAACATTGATGATATTGTGTTTGGTTCTACAAATGAAAAATTGTGTGACAAGTTTTCAAAAATAATGTCTTCTGAGTATGAAATGAGTATGATGGGTGAGTTGACATATTTCTTGGGTCTTCAAGTGAAACAAACCAGCGATGGTATTTTTATAAATCAAGAAAAATATGTCAGAGATTTATTAAAAAAATATCAATTTGACTCTGTTTCATCCAAAGATACTCCAATTTCTGCACCATTAACTTTGGACTCAGATCCTAATGGAAAACCTGTCGATCCCACAAAATATCATGGCATGGTGGGATCATTAATGTACTTAACTGCAAGTAGACCAGACATAATGTTTGCAACATGTCTTTGTGCAAGATTTCAATCTGATCCCAGTGAAGCACACCAGAATGCATTAAAAGGGATTTTTCGATACCTTAAAGGTGTCCCTAGACTAGGTCTTTGGTATCCCAAAGGCTCAAGTCTAGATCTCATGGGCTATTGAGAATCTGATCATGCAGGTTGTAAGATAGATAGGAAAAGTACCACAGGTGGTTGTCATTTCCTTGGTGGCAAATTAGTTAGTTGGACAAGCAAGAAGCAGACTGCAGTCTCATTATCCACTGCTAAGGCTGAGTACATTTCTGTAACAAGTTGTTGTGCTTAGATATTATGGATGAAGAACCAACGAACTGATTATGGTGTTAAGTATACCAGAACGCCAATATTCTGTGATAACACAAGTTCCATCGCCATATCTCACAATCCTGTTATGCACTCCAAAACCAAGCATATTGATCTCAGGTACCATTTCATTCGTGGTCATATTTTAAAAGGTGATATTGAAATTCATTTCATTCCCACTGACAAGCAACTAGCTGATGTGTTTACAAAACCTTTAGATGTCAAAACTTTTAAACATCTCATCAGCGAGTTAGGAATGCTAAATCCCGTGTAGCATTTCAGGGGGAATTGACAAAAATAATTTTACAAGTAAAGGAAATTTTTCTCTGAGGGGGAATTTTTGCCTCAGAAAATATTTTGTCTGAAATGGTTCAGAAAGTGAAGGACTTCAGAATTTCAGAAAATGAGAAGGTTCAGATTGCACTTCCTTAACCTCTGTCAGATTTTAAAATTACTAAATCTGAAGTCCATCAAAACCTTTTTATTATATAGTGGATACCTAGTTGGCAAGTGGACACGTGATTTTCACTGTACAAAGATACCTTTTTGCTGACGTGTCATACCACTTGAGCCGTAAAGAAAAATGATCATTGCTTTTGCATTAAAAACGGTTGAATATTTTTCGAAAAGTGGGGTCATAGCCGTTGTTGCATTAAATGCGGACGTGTAACCAAAATTATTTTCGGATTTCAAACGCGATCAAAATCATTTTCAACAAAATATCATTTTATTTTATCATGTTTGAAATTCAAAAATGTTTTTATTTACTTTTCTTTGGAAATCCCTTCGTATTCCCTTGAAAATATAAATACCTTTTTCCCAAAATCATTCCATCATCTACTTCATTTTTCATTTACTCCCAATCATTCATTCTCTCTCACTTTCTTTTTCCTTCAAACATTCTCAAACCCTAAATTCCTTCATAACATTCTCATCTTCATATCCTTTCTTCAACATATTCAATGGCTCAATCACAAAAAGAACCCAAAACATTAATCGCTTTTGAATACTCTCCCCCAAAATCGGCAGTCAAGCCAAGTTCGTCTTGGCCAAAAGAGTTTGAATCCAAATCCATCCGCTTTAATATGAATAATTACAAGGCAGCCCTCAATGCCAAATCCGATGGTTTGTTGGGGAGATTAAACACTTTTCTTCAACGATGCCCCATATCATATGCCTTAACTGCCGATCCTGAACAAATGTACCACCGATATCTTCTTGAGTTCTGGTATTCGGCGGAAGTTAGCAAGGATGAAAAGTCTATATCCTTCACCTTGAAAGAAGGTACGGTACAGTGTGTGTTGACCCTGGATGGGTTCCGGGAGGCACTAAGATTAAACTATCTTCCTTCCAATACTCCTTACATGAAAAGACGAAAAGGAGTAAATTTTAGAGAAGTATTGTTGGTAACCGGCCACAACCAAATTTTAGATGATGATGGCAATTTGAAGACATCAGGCCACATCTTCATTGCCGGTTTCAAGAACTGTTGGAGATATTTCTGGACACAAATTGTGGAGTGTCTAGGTGGCAATAATGGCGGTTTGGATCAGATCTCGTTGATCCAAGTTGAGATGGGCTACTAGTTGTGGCATGGTATGAATGTGGATTTTGCTGAAATGTTGTTCTCTCAGTTTTTGACCAAGTTGAAGGGGAAGAGGAGTATACATATTGCCTTCCCAAGATTTCTAAGTTTGTGCTACATTAATATTCTGGGAGAAGGATATTCTGATATACTCCAGGAGAGCTCTCAGACTGAACACTGCAAAGATCTATCCAAGCTCTCTGAGTCTGAAGATGAGCTTGAGCTCTCCCATGCAATGCTTCAGGTGATACCCAGAGAAATGGAGGTTTCAACTTCTACGGCCAATGAAGGGATTCTTGGTGACAGCACAAGGATTACTGAGGCGACCCCGGTATCGACTGAAAAAGTACCACCCTTGACTGGTAACGATGCACCTGCTGCTGCAGCTGCTGAACCAGGTGCTGGTTCAGATTCTGGGAATCTGGACCAGAGCATATCTGATCAGATAGTAAATATCTGGGATGACGATGAGCTACCTCAGGGAAACCTTGAGGACTTTGAATTTGATGAAGATCTTCTGAGGGAGAATCATTTGGATTCTGAGCCACCCCTCAACCTTGTAAATCAACCTATGCCTCCACCTCCTTTGTTCTAACAAGACATTCCCATCAATCCCCAACATGTCATTGATCTTGATCCTCCTTATCAACGACCACCAATTTCACACCAACATCCTTTGTTTCCCGAAGGTTTAACTCCTGCCTTTATCACCTCACAAAGATTTGAACCACCACTCCAATACCTTCACCCCCAAATTCACAATATTCCACCAAGAAGAAACTTTGATCTGCCAGAAGATCAAGAGAAAGAGTTGGACTCAGACACTGAATCTGAGAGTCCTTCAGATATGATATTGGAGAAAACTCTGGCAGATCTTCGAACCCCACCCTTTGTTGCTTCTGTTTCTATTCAACCTCCTCCACCATTGAGTATTGAAGCTCAGTTAGAGAAATCTCATACCGAAGTCCAAAACCTACTTCTTCAGGTTGAGGGCTTATCCAAATCTCTAACTGCCAACACCAAGTCCGTGGCTGATCTGAAGGGTGCCCAAGTCTTTATGGGCACCAAATTTACAAAAATTGCTGGTAATGAAGGATTGGTGGCTGGGAAGCTTCATGAATTGGTTTCTGCTTGCAATAGATTAAGTGGGGCGATTGGTGAAGCCTTCAAACTGACCAAGAGGGATGTTCAGAATTCTGTTGTTGCCAATCTAACATCCTCTGTGCATATGATGAAACAATCATTCTTGGCAATTGAAAAAGAAGTGGCTGAGTTAGTGAAGAAACCAAGCTTGGATGAGAAATCACTTGGTGTTTCGATTGGAGAAAAGGTGACTGAGACACTGAAATCTGTATTCTCTCAGGAAATCGTATCTCAGATTTCAGTGTCTGTGGCAGAGAAAGTTGAAGAGAAGGTCAGATTGCTGGTTTCTGAACTCTCCAAAGAAACAAATGACAAGGTTGACAAGGCAATTGCTAAAATGAAGAACTCTGTGTCAAGCCTTGACCAAAATGTTCAGAGCCAGTCGAAACAACTTGATGAAATTCTGGCCCTGCTCAAGAAAGAACTTGAAGTCGTTGCTCCTCCTCCTTCCTCACTCTCTGAAGATGATAAGAAATTGTTAAAGGATGTTCTGGAGCATGAGAAGCTAAACCTGAACTCTACTTTCAGATTACCAGCTCAGTTGCCACCATGTCAAAAGGCATTTCTAGCAGCATTACACGGCAGAGTTGGGAACCTCTGCAGGGCATGCAGAAGGCCATTGACTTATATGCTAAGATGCCTGCAGAGATTCCCAAAGGGGGAAGTGATGTGCCAATTTGTCTGCTTGCCAGCTCTCAGGAATTAATTGAAGCGACCAAGAGGCAATCTGAGTCTGAGGGGGAACATCTGAAGAAGCAATCTGAGCCACAGCCATTTGAGCCTGCAAAGAAAAGATAAAGGAAAAGCTCAGATGGTTGAAGAACCAAAGAAGAAAGGCTCTAAGGATTCTGGATTTGTAGTTGGTGAAAATGTTGATGAACATGGTTATCCATTGCCTGATCTGACTGCCGATGGCAAAAAGCTTGTGGCCCTTCAGAAGCAAGTCTCCAATCAGTTCATCATGTGGAGAGAAAATAAGGAAAGAGAAAGGGCACAACACTTGGCAATGGGTACCATTGATCTGCTTGATGCTGCACCTCTTGGATTGACAGTTGAACGTTATCAAAAAATCAAGAATGATCCAAGAGTGCAGAAAGCTCTGGGAGAAATGGCTGAGCATGAGTATGGAATGCAATACTCACCTCTTGAACAAAAGCTAGACTATCTCACCATCAAGTTGTCCATTGAGGACTTGGTGAAAAACAGAAAGAAGGAGATGGAGATAAAGAAGAAAGAAATTCTGGCTGAAGTTCAGAAAGTTGAGAGGCAACTGAACAAGCCACCCCAAAAGCCAAAGCTTACTGGCCCAAGATCATCAAGGAGACATGCTCGTGATTCTAACCTTTCGACCTTCATACTAATTTCTGAAGATACTGTTCAGATTCAGAATAAACATGAGAAAGATCAATATGAGTATTACATGAAACACAAGTCTAATCCTGCAAAGATTCTGGATGTTGAGGTTGTCAAACAAGATGGTTTGAAGTTGTTTGATTTGATTGTAAAGAGAGAAGGAAGGGCAGAAGAAGAATATAAGCAAGTTTCTGTGCATGAGTTTGGGATCTCTGAGCATAGAGAGATGATACATGCTCTGAAGGGGAAGCCAAAGTCTCACCTGATTGGTGCCTGGATGCTGAAGATCCAACAAAAATGAAGGCCAAGGTGGAGATGGAAGAAAGAATCTTTGGGAAAGTTGGTTCACCAAAGAGGAAGGCTAATGATGCACCTTCTGGCTCAAGGCCTGCAAAGAAGTAGTCTTGTCTATATTATAAATATTTGTACTTGTAAATATTTTTAATTTCATCATGTACTTGTAACTGAACATCATCTCAGTATCTTCTATATAGTTGCAAGTTACAACATATCGATAGAAAATAGTTTAAGTTAGAAAAACAACAAGAAAATTTCTTAAGGCATCAATGATCTATAAGATGTCCTTAGAAATATTTTACAACTTAAACAAAATCTTGCATTTTTAGACTTACAAACTTGTATAGATAGAAATCTAAAATGCATGTACTATTTTAGAACAAATAGGGGGAATTTGTTAGGTCGAAAATCGACTAAGTATGATTTGTTCAAAATAGTTGAAGTTCAGTGAATGAAGCTTGCTCGGGATTCTGAAGTCATTCAGAATAAAGCTCACTGAAGCTTCACTTCAGTTTCATAATCAACCAACACTGAAGATGTTCAGACTGAAGTCAAAGACTAAAGACTGAAGAAGAAGATCATTTCAGAAGCAGAGCTCAGAGAAGATCTTATCTGAAGGTGAAACTGAAGAGGCTCAGTGTAAAAGTATTTACAACACATTTACACTGATTACGAGGAAGTCTTTT
The DNA here is from genome assembly GCF_010389155.1 of Erigeron canadensis. Taxonomy (NCBI): domain Eukaryota; kingdom Viridiplantae; phylum Streptophyta; class Magnoliopsida; order Asterales; family Asteraceae; genus Erigeron; species Erigeron canadensis. The sequence goes on along the minus strand of NC_057767.1, from coordinate 17,363,201 downwards.
TGCAGGCTTTAAACTACCTTTACCCGGTTAATAACTTTATACCTGGGATTGGGATAGTTTTGGCAAAAGGTTGGGAATAAAGTATGTCAAGTCACATCAAAGAAACTTACATACTTTACCTTAAACAAACATGTTATGGATTTATCCAACAAATCCATAAATGCACCCAACCATATTTGTACGGCATTTGCCATGTCATCAAGACATGTTTGCCTATAAATATAAGACTTCTCACACTTGCAAAAATGCTTGGAACTTTGGCAATTGCAACGTGTGATACTTACTCTAAGTATTCTTACGGGTAAGTCCTCGTTGATTAGATCATTTGTATTTCTAGGTTGTTTAGATATCTTCACAAGTGTGATTATCTTTGTTCTGCAACAACCTTTGTATTTTGTTTATAGCAATAAATAAAATACTTGGAAAAATACATCTTGACTCATTGCCATAATACTTGATTATATTTAGTATTTATATAGTTTCAAGCAATTGTTCTTAACTATCTTACTTGTTCATATCCATCATCTGGATCGTGATTCTTAACTAGTCTTCATCTAGATTAGAATCACTTGCCAGTCGGGTTACTTGATATAACTATCATTATTATCATATTCGTATTATATCTTGTACTTGATTAACATCTTGTGTAGGTGGACTCACAGACACAACAGGTCGACATCAGGATTCTTGTCCCATTGCATCAACATGTCTTGTGTCTTGAATCTTCCTCTGAAGACCAACCAAAGAATGAAAGCATGCTTCGGTATACAATAACTAAACCAAACAATGTTGCACCAAATCACACAATCTGATCTTGGACGAGGGTCTTCCCATACCATATGAACCGATTCTTCTCCTTCTTCCATAATGTGAGCTCAGAGAAGGAAGAAATAGGAGGGTCCTATGGAGAATGTGGTCAGAAATCCATAATAATTTTGAACATCACCATTTCTATCTTTCCATAGCCAATGTTCAGGATCATTAGTAAGTATAGGAGAATAATTAAGATTGGGAAACCTGGTAAGCCATTCGCTAGGAAACCGCCATTCACCGTTGATAACCAGGTTAGAGACCTTAGAATTGATAGACAATTCAGCATTGTAAATTTCTCTTGGAGATATTCGTTCAAACAAAGGACTATCATTACACCAGTTATCAAACCAAGCAAAAGTATTCTGACCATTACCGATTCGAACCCAAAAGAAATTACGGATTAAAGGCCGAATTTCAAGCATCTTCCTCCAACTCCACGACATATTACCTCGAGATGGAATGTTCTAGAAGCTAGTTCCCCGTAGTTTATGAGTATGGACCCATTGAACCCACAATGACTCCTTAAGAATGATTATGTTCCAAATTTGTACCGAAAATAAGGCATAATTAAATGGACAAAGCTTACGAATAACTAGTCCTCCCTCTTCTTTCGGCAGACAAACATCATCCCAAGCCGCCTTAGCTTTACCTCTTTTCATATCACCTTGACACTATAGAAACCCGCGCATAATTAGCTCAATATCAACAAATAACACTTATTGGCATAATGAAAACAAAGGACCAATACACATGGATAGCTGAAAGAACTGAATTAATAAGTTGAAATCTTCCAGCAAAAGATAAGAATTTGTTGCGCCAATCCTTAATCCTCTTTTGTACCTATTCAACTAAAGGTTTACAATCCCGAAGCACCAATCTAGACGATACCAAAGGAACTCCAAGATATTTCACAGGAAGTGTTCCTTCTTCAAAAGGAATAACATTTAAGATAGCTAGCTTAACATTATTACGAACATTACAAAAGTAAGTCGTGCCAGAGACATTTTTAAACTCTTCAATAGAGTCCATAATAACTGTAGTAGATTCCACATTACCTCGCATGAAAATAAACAAATCATCTGCAAAGAAAAGATTTATCACTTGAAGTTCTTGGCAATGATGATGAAACAAAAACAGATCAAAGCGTCTAACATTTCGCTGAAGGATAAGTGTAAGAATCTCCATAACAAGATTAAATAGGTATGGAGATAAAGGGTCTCCTTGTCTAAGACCACGTTTACCTCTAAAATACCCATGCAGATGCCCATTAATACTCAACGAATAAGTAACTGATGTAACACATATCATAATCCATTCAACCATTTGCTGAGGAAAACCGAAAGCAAGAAGAATTGATTTGAGGAAATCCAAGTCAACTGTATCATAAGCTTTCTGAATATCTACTTTTAAAGCACATCGAGGGGGTCCTCTATCTAAGTGATAGTTATGCATTATATTTTGAGTAAGAAGAATATTATCCGAAATGCTTTTACCCGGGATAAAAGCAGACTGATTAATGCTAACTATATCAGAGAGACAAGCCTTTATTCTGCTTGCAATAATCTTATTGATGCATTTAAACAGAATATTACATAAAGAAATAGGCCGAAAATCAGAAACACTAGAAGGAGAATAAACCTTAGGAATTAAAGCAATGGCCGTATGATTTAACTCCTTTAGCAATTTTCCTAAAACAAAAAAATCTCGAACTCCTTCAATCACATCCTTACTGATTATGTCCCAAGCACTTTTAAAAATGCAGCAGAATAACCATCTGGGCCAGGAGATTTGTCATCACCCATAGAAAACATAGCATGCTTAACCTCCTCATTAGAAACCTCACAAACCATTGCAAGCGCATGTTGTTGAGAAACAGATTTATAAATTAAGCCAGATACATCTAAAGTAGCAGTAGTACCCGTTTTACCAAGAAAGTGCATATAATGATTTACAAAGGCATCATACACATCATTACCTTCAACCAATCTGCCATCCAAGTTGTGAATATAGCTAATATGGTTACGAGCTAATCCAGTTTTCACAACCCGAAGAAGTATGCAGAATTAGAATCACCAACTCGAAGCCATTCTATCTTAGCTTTCTGTTTCAAAAATCTTTCTTCAGTAATGACACCATCATTGTAAGCTTGGAGATAAACAACTTCTTCCTCTCGCATACTTCCAATAGGTAATATAGACAATGTTGTTTTTGCGTATCCATAGAAGTAGAAACATTGTCGTAGCTGATGTTGGTTCTGCGTATTTACAGTAGTATAAACATTGGCTGAGTTAATGTTAGTTCTGCGTCTTGACATCAGTATAAACATTAACTCAAATATTCCTAAGTGTTATTTGAATGTTCTTGGGAATAAGCAAAATATTTGCTTGTAGAAAGAACTCTCAAATGGTTTGAGAGTTTCTGTGGAAACAAGCAAAAACATGCTTGTCCATAAGAAATCTCAAACAGTTCTGCGTATTCTTGGAAACACACAAACAGGCCAAAACCCTAATGGGCTTGACATGAGAACACTCAAACCCAATGGATTTGAGAGTTCTTGTCACTTGCCTATAATAGGGGTGTGTGTTCATGCGTGTTCCAACAAGAGTGTAGAGAGAGAAACAAGCAAAACCTTGAGAGAGAAAACCAAGAACACGCACGGTTGATCTTGTGGGTGGTACTTGACTCACGCACAAACCGCAGACACACACCCGGCTTGGACGACTCGTAGACTTAGATTACCACGTATTTGGTAAAGTTTGTCCAGAGAGTCGTTCCCCCGAGTGGTTTGTATTAACGCAACAAGGGTGATATATATATATATCATCAAAGGTAGATATAGAAACCGTGGTTATCTCGAGGAATTCCGTACCTCGACATATCCTTAAGTCAATCTCCATTCGGTAAGAACCGGGGGACTTACAACTGGTATCAGCGCCATAGGTTATCAACAACCTTGGTTCGAGATTGATCATGGTTTGGGTATCCCATTTTTTGCGTGTTTTTTAGGTAAAGTGTTTTCGGGTTCGTTTGAAATAAAGGTTCAATCTTGACACCAAAATAAGACATAGCTCATTCCTAAAATCATTTTCTCATGTTTTCATTGATCAAGGAACAATATCGGGTTCGAGATCTAAGAAATTGTGAGAAAATTGTGTTTTGCATGTTCTTAGGTATGTACTTTGTGTGTTTGTGAAGTACCATACCTATTTGCGTGTTTCATTACAAATAAGGCAATTTGTGTGTTTCTTTGGTTTACTCGTTCTATTTGAGAGTTCTTGAGGCTTTGAGAGTTCTTGTGGATTTGAGAGTTCTTGTGAACTTGCGTGTTCCTACACTTTTGCTCGTTTCATTTGAGTGTTCCCATTTGCATTTTCTTGTGTCTTGCGTGTTCTTAGTTTGAACATAATACATAATGGCCGCAAACTATCTTAACCAATTAATACTAATGGACCATGTGACCAGTAAGGGTAATTCACCACCTATACTAATGATCATAGACCAATACTTTTCTTGAAAAGGTCGATTCGAATCCTTTATGCAATTCACTGATATTAAAATGTGGACTTGTATGACCAAAGGATATAGTGCCCCAACATATGAGGACAGTGATGTTAACAAAGTATATGCTTACCAAGATATGACTGAATCTAATAAAAAATTGTATGAGGCAGAGAAAAAGGCACAATCATGTTTAAAAATGTTACTGCCACAAGAAATAATACATGTATTTAATGGATTCAATACTTCAAAAGAACTTTGGTTAGCATTAAAAATCATTGTGAAGGGGATGAAACACTTAAAAAGAATCATAGAGACTTTCTAAAGCATCAGTATAATGTATTTAATGGGTTAAGAAGTGAAAACTTAGATTAACTAATTACAAGGTATTATCATTTGTTAGCAGAGTTGCAAGCATTTGAAGTTACCTATTCCGAGGAAGAAAAAGTCAAAAAAAAATTGAGTTCCTTGCCAGAAAAGTGAAGTAATTACATTACCCCTTTGCAGGAAAAAACAGATTTCTTTGATATGTCTTTGACTCAGATAGTTGCTAAGTTTAGGGGACAAGTAATGAAACTGAAAAGGAGGGAAGCAGGATATAATAATGCTCAGATTCCCTAGCTTTATTACGGTAGGCCTACAATCAATGTAAGTCCAGGTTCCCATGAAGGAAGCAAAAGGGCATTCTTGAGTGAAGATGTTGACTTACAAAAGATCTCATTTGACTCTGAGGGGAACATATGTCTTGTTTCAAGTAAGAACGACAACTTAGGCAACCGTGGATATCCTACCTCTAGTGCTAGTTCCACCGTGCCTATAAGTGTCAAATGTGCGTAAAGTCACTTATCTGTTCTTGCGTCATTTGTGACATTATATGAACAGTTTATCCAAGGAAAGGTTCAAGATCCGAGTCTTATAGAGGAAGACTACAAGCAGATTGATCATTTAGACTTAGAAGATATGGGTCTGCAATGGCAAATGGCTATGCTAACTCTTCAGGCTAAACGATTTTTATCAAGAACAGGGTGAAAGGTCGTGGGTTCCAAGCTTGGCTTTGATAAGTGAAAGATAAAGTGTTACAACTGCGAGGGCTTTGGAAACTTTGCTAGGGAATGCCAGAGACCTAGAAATGTTGATAAGACTAATGTGACTTATCAAGATTTCTACAATGGTGGAGCGGCACAAAATGCTTCCAACACATGGCAACAAAGAAACTATCAGACTATACATGATGAAGGTTCAAAAGGGTTGATAGTTCATTATCAAAAGGACAACAATGGTAAGACATGTGTGTCTAATGCCTTCTTGGCAGAGACAAATAGTGTGGGGTCTTTTGTTGATAATTCTGATAGTGAGGTTACAGAGTGTGTCAATAAAGTTGAAGTGAAGATATCTGAGATCTCAGTGGATATAGACATGGATGATCTGGTTAACGTCATGGCAAAGATGAATATTCCTGATTAACAACATGACCTATTAAAAAAGGCCATTTTGGGTAAAGGGTTACCCCGATCAATATTATATCACACTCAAAAAACGTTGAGTACAAGTAATATGGTTGTATACCATATTAGTTCACATACATGACATGCCATGTAAGTGTTAACTAAGTAATACAAACGTAACAAGCTAACAACTACTATAATAATAAAATATAAAATATTAACATCCTGTAACAACACGATTTCTGCTATTGATTCGATCTCAACAATGGTGGTTCAAGTGTGTGTGTTCTTGGTGTGTTTAGTGTGTGTGATTTTCTAGAAAGAGAGAGAGAGAGAGAGACGATCTGAATAAGTTGTATGTAAAAAATGGATTAAAGGCTTATGATTTCTAAGGAGTTGAGGGTATTTATAGTCTAAATCTACAATTAAGCTAATTGACACTCCTAGTCCCTCAACCTTAGAAATCATTTCACCATGTCTTAACAACAATAACATCCACTAACTTAAATTACAATTTATCACTATTATTGGATTTTTAACATTCTCCCCCTTAGTGATATATTGTAATGAATGAAGTACGTGTTATTTTGTCTTGTAGGAATTAAGTTGATGAGCCCGATGGTGAAGACAATTGGTGTGATGAAACAAGTCTTCAAAGCTTTCTCATTGTCTCTGGAGAACTTGAATCAATCTTGGTCTTGGACTTCTTGTAGTTAAAACATGATGAAATTCTCAATTTTCTTTTTGAACAGAGAATAAAATGAATGAGTCTAGAATCTTTGAAAATTGTTGAACCGTGAATCAGAGTTGTCTTTTGAAGTGCGGAAGGTATAAATTTGGCTTTGGTTCTTCAATCTTCGATTCTTGAATGAAAATTTGTTTCCTTGGAATGAAGTATCAAAAACTTAAACTCTCCCCCTTGATATATGCATTGAAGCTTCTTGATCAAGTATTATTATATGACTTAGAAGATCTTGAATGAAATGTGTTGATGAAGACTCTTTCGAAGTTTTACTTCTTTGTCTTGAATCTTCCAATCAATCTTTCAACTTTTGTAGCTTTGATCTTTGTCATTTTGACTTAAACACTTTGGAGAGTAAACTTTTGAACAAAACTTGAATTAATCATGCTCCCCCTCAATTCATGAGTGTAAGCATTTTGGAGCATCTTTGAACATCATATCCTTATCTTTGTAACTATACTTTTTCCAAGTCAAGAACTCAATTCTGAAAATGAACAACTCAACTCTGAAAATCTGAGCTCAATTGACTGAATTTCTATTAATTTCAAATTTTCCCATCAATCCCATACACTAAATATTCTCTCTTATCTTTTATCCGTAACCTCCATACACTCACTCCAACCTTTTTACTAACTCCATGTTTGCACAAATCAAGCTCAAAGATTTTCTTTCTCAATCAATCATAATCTTTTTCTCCCCCTCACAATGACAAAGTTGGGAACCAATGTCATTATGTAAACATTGATTGATCGAATACCAAAAGAAATATCACAAGTTAAAACTAGATTTGCATGAAGAAGTATCAAACAGCAACACATCAACCCAATTCAATAGTCCTAGCCCAAAGAATCCTAAGGGTTACTAAAATGTAAGGTTGAAGTTGTTGATACAAATGTTATAGTATGATATTGGTGGTTTTTGTGTTTGTGAGATGATAAATGGAAAAACCGGATAAGGATGATCCGTTAACATGTTCAAAAATCAAAAGGATTAACGAAATGACCGAAAGAAATGTATGACATTTTTCGGATTTCCTATGTACTCATAGTTCAGTCTTGTAGCTTTTCAACTACGAGATTGCTTCAAAGAATAGAAATCATGGTCAGTGTCACCTAAGGCGTTCGATAACCACAATCTATTATCCTTAAAGACTTGTTAGGAAACATCCGAGGTCACTGATAGACTTCTCGTTCACTCAATAATCACATCAATGTAATTATGAGACCTATGTTCAATGTTGGAAAATATGTTAGCATTGGTAGGATTTCCATTTGATCATTGTGGAATATCAATTAAGATATCACTACAAATGTTCCGGCTATATCACATAGATATGCAATAATATCACAAAGATATGACTCAAATGTGTCTTAAGAAAATGAATAAGGATCAAATTAATGATCAAGCAAGATAGCTCTAGAGACAACGTGATTAAATGAAGTCGGGGACCGGAGCAAAGTGTCGCCCTTATTCAATATCAACATCTTCCAAATGAAGAGTCAATAGAAATGTGAAAATCTCCGTGAGAAATAAAACAAGTATTTGTTAAGAAACACTTGAGTGGTTAGGTAAAGATGTGCATCGCTTCATTGGGTCCATGAAGTCTTTATCAAGATATCAACAAATGACATCTGATAGAAATGTGTTTTACCCGGCGATTTGAGAAATTTAGGGAAGGGTGTCATTTCTTTTAACCCTTTTCTCACAACATATCACCATAACCTTTCACTTTTCGACTTTACTCCTTCCATCCTAGTTGCACGAAATCATCATCACTCAAAATACCCTCACTATCTAATGAAAGAAGTGAATAGTCCGGGGTTAGAACTCATCGGCGATGATGAAGTCCATGGAGTAAATTTTGAGAAAACTTAGTTGCTCATGTGCAAACTAAACACCGAACTTCCTTTGGAGAAAATCTTTTGAAAATCATCAAATGTGAAAAAAAATGATTTAAAAACACATTTGAAGTTTGACAGAGGTTTGAAATCACAAACTCCCCCTTAATCTATGTAGAGATATATCAAAATGTTTTCATAGAAAGGTGGAGCAAAAATGTATTTCTCAAAAAAAACATAATGATTTGACTCAATTAATTGTTCAAGATGAGACAACTCGGGAGTACACAAAGGCGTTCAATCCTTTGCTTCTCATATCAACAATTGAGAGTTTTTTGAAACATGAAATTCTTTTGAAAAATTTGAAGTTGTTTGCAACAAAATCAAGACTCTTGAAGAGAATTGTTTTCAATTTTGAAGTTGACTGCAATAGCAATGGCACTTTGAGAGTCACAATAGATGGGAATATGATCATATTTCAGACCATAATCAATAAGTTGAGTCTTCATCCATAACACTTGAGCACAACAACTAGCCACAGCCACATATTCAGCTTCAGCTGTTGATAGTGACACACAATTTTGTGCCACTCCATTCTCATCCTTCTTGTTCTTGAAAATCCATTTTGTGCCAATAGGTTCATTTTTCCTTGGATTTGGAACTAATCTCCATACTTTCAGTCTTTCAAACTGAGCGAGTTCATCTTGCATAGCTGTAACCCATTCTGGATCTCGAAGAGCTTCAGAAACAGTTTTGGGTTCAATTTTGCTAAGAGAAAGTGCAACCAGACACTCATTCACTTACGAGTAGTTACTCCAGCTTGTGGATCTCCAATAATTTGATCTGTAGGATGATCTTTTCCCATACGTGATCATTTGCGATCATGAGGAAGAGGATCTTGTTGATTGACATCAACATCATCATCATTAAAACCAGAGTTTTGCTGAGAGATGGAATCATAGCTTGGTATAACAGCTTCCTCATAAGATGGATGATCGAAATCAAGAGGCACATATACATTTGGAGTGTTTATCGGATTGGTAGTCTGGGTAAATTCGGTAGGTTGTTCTTGAACATTCACTGGAGAAGAATTATCATGAGAGGATTGAGAAGAAGAATCATTAGAAGAGGATGAAGAACTACTACTTAAAGAAGTAGCATTTTGCTCAGATGAACTTGATGATGATTCATGATGGTTGTCAGGAACTGGATCATTGTTCGGAATTGGTTCAATGATGACTTGAGGTTCCTCATCATGAATCGGTTTTGAATTGTAGAATTCTTCAAAAAGAATATCTAACTCATCACTCGTTGGAGCTGGAAACTTCTTGAATTTGGATGCTAAAGTAGAAGTCCTTGATGAAGTACTTGAATCACTTGGACCATTATTTGTTGGTAGCAAACTTTCTTGCTCGAAAATCATGCCCGACATCTCATCGAACCAAACATTCATTGTTTCTTGAATTGTATTTGTTCGGCGATTGTAAATTCGATAGGCAATTGATGTCTTGGAATAACCAACAAAGTAACCTTCATCACCTTTCTTCTCGAACTTTCCAAGATTCTCCCGATCATTCAGAGTATAACAAACACACCCAACGATATGAAAATAGTTGATGTTGGGTTTCCGTTTGTTAACAACCTCATAAGGAGTCTTCTCAAAACGCTGATTAACAATGGACCGATTCTGAGTGTGACAAGCAGTGTCAACAGCTTCAGCCCACATGTTGGGAGGTAACTTAGAATAAGCTAGCATGGTTCTTGCAGCTTCCACAAGCGTTCGATTTCTCCTTTCAGCGACACCATTTTGTTGTAGGGTACGAACCGCAGAGAATTGGTGATTAATGCCTTTAGATTTACAAAATTCATCAAACACGGCATTCTTGAATTCAGTTCCATTATCCGAACGAATGTATCGGACTGGAAGTTGAAGATTCACTTGAGTTTAAGTGATGAAATTGATCAGAATCTGAGTTGTTTCATCTTTTGAGGCAAGAAACTTGACCTAAGTGTATCTTGAATAATCATCAACGATAACCAAAATGTATCTCTTCCCATTTCGGCTTTGAACTTTCATTGGTCCACAAAGATCCATGTGAAGCAAATGAAGAGGTGCTAAAGAATTTGGAGATTTCTTCAGTTTATGAGAAACTCGTTTTATCTTCCCAACGGCACAAGAAGGACAGACATGCTCACTTTCATACTTATAGTCTGGCAAGCCTTCAACAAGATGCTTATTGACTAAAGTATTGATGGTATGAAAATTTAGGGGAGAAAGTCTTCTATGCCACAACCAAGAATTCTTTGAAGTAGCCTTTGAAACGAGACAAATATTATCGGTTGGTTGGTTATCATCAAGATTGACGGTAAAGAGGTTATCATCGCGGTCTCCACACAAAATGTCAACTCCATCTAGAGTTTGAACCTTGCAGAGAGATTGTCGAAAAAAAACTTGAAGATTGTTGTCACAGAATTGTCCAACACTGAACAAATTATGACTTAATGCTTCAACATAGTGAACTTTCTTAATGACAATTCCATTGCGTTCAATGTCGCCATAGCCTAAGATAGGAGCGAAATTGTTGTTACCAAAACGAACAGTTCTCATGAATCGTTCGATAAAGTTCTTGAGCAATGCTTTATTGCCAGTCATGTGTTTTGAACACCCGGAGTCGAGTATCCAAACACAGATGGTTATTTCCTGCAATCAAATAGAATTAACCGACTTTAGGTACCCACTTGAAGACGGGTCCTTTGTGGTTAGTTAGCACAGGCAGGGTATATAACTTAGGATATGCATACAAACATGCTTTAGTATCAATATAGGCATTAACAAGCACATTATCAACAAGCACATTTGAATAAAACCAACGAACATTAACACATGAATCAAAAGTAACATGTCTACCACCATTCAAACCATACACATGAGAATTAACATTGTTTACAACATCACAAGGCTTAGCCTTGGCACCATTAACATTGTTTTTCAAAAAGGATTTAAAAGATAAATTGTTTGACACATCAGAAACAAGCTTCTTCTTTTTACCCGCATTTCTCCTTTGCCTTTTCTTCCTTTTATCAACTTTAGTGATCTTAGGTACTAAAGACTTAGCTACCCATTTAGACTCACTAATCAAGCTCTTTCCACCTGTGGGATTGACACTAAGAAGATTAGAACGAGAATTTTGAAGAACTTTTATCTTTTTAGTCTCTTTTGAGGGTGCGAAAACTTCTTGTTTCGTAGGTTTATCATGAGAAAACCAGCCATATCTATCCCTATATCTAGTTGCACCATTTGTAGCATCCCTAGTTAGCAAAACTGAGCTAGACCTAGACACTTTAGAAATTGAACTAGAATGAGAGCTAGACGAAGAAACATTTGATTTGATTTCCAGAAGTTTCACTTTGTTGTATTTGATTTTGGGAATGGTCTCAACTTGTTTGGTTTTAACATGCTTTTCCGGGGTAGGACACCTTCTTTTTAACTTATTGATTCTTGGTTTGGTGACAGGCTTTCGTTCAGTCTTGACAAGTTTGGAAATAACCCGTTTCTTTGAATAATATGAAGTTGGAGCTTTGGAAAATGATTTTGGAGATTCCTCTTTTGATTCAACTTTGATTTTGGTAGATTCAATCTTTTTCTCAGTTTCATAATCAAAAACATATTTTCCCTCCATGAATTTATCAAAATCATTTTTGGTGAATGGTGAAACTGGAGGGATTTTTGAAAAATCAGGAATCTTGTTTTCCAACTTCACACTATGGGTAATCTCAGGAATGAAATCAACTTGAACTGACACATCTTTGGTTTCACAAGAAATTAAAGTAGAAGTATCAACACCTATACTAGCACTAAGCTTAGGGTGAACAACTAACTCTTCAAGAGACTTACAAGTGAAAAACCTAAAGTAGTACCATATCAAAACTAAACTATGCGCAAGTTCGTCATAAGATAAATCAGATTGCACATAATCATCAGCTATAACAGTAGCAGCATTTTGACATGAACACTCAAGAGAATCAGTCAAGGTTTGGGTAGAGGAAACAGTAGATGAAACACAAGTAGTCTGAGTGGAATGGACTACTTCAGCACTTAGATAAGTTTGAGTAGAAACATTCACACAAACTTTCTTGGTGTCTACATCAATTAATTCATTCTCTGAACTTAGATTTTGAGACTTGAGATGATCAATGACTTGTTGTTGAGAATTCACCTTTTGTTGTAAACCTTCTATTTGTTTTTCCAAAAATGTGGATGGAACATACATTTTAGTAGGTTTAGATGAAATACCAATTCAGTTTGAGGTATTTTCTCAACATCATTAGTCTTAAATTCGTCATCCAGTGGACGAATAAATTGTTGTACCATACCAAGGCGAAGAAATTTTTCATCATACAGAGGTTCAATTTGGTCTTTTGCTTTTTGTAATGGTGTGATATTCTCAAATCCCAACCCGTGAAGAAGTTCCGATTTGTCATTTTTCGACTTGTTGAAATAGGCGGTAAAATCCAAAAGAGGGTTTTGTTCAACTTTATATAACTTCTCTTGATACAAAAGTATATTCTTTTTGAATTCCTCAATTTGGTTTTTAAGATTTTCAATCTCAACACCTTTCAAAAAACAAGTATGATTTAAATCAGAAATCTTTCTTTCTAGGTCAACATTGTTTGGTTTGGATTCTTGAAGCTTTTTATTAATAATATCAACATCCATTTGTCTAGCATTTGCTCGAAGCCACTCACTGGTCTTTTGAATTTCAAGATCTTGATTGGCTTTTTCAAGATCATGAATGGTGTTTTCAAGATTGTGACATTTATGTAATAACTTAGAATCAGGAGAGGCATTCAACTTACATTCTTTAACCAACATTTGGTCTTTGTATATTTGAAAATCTTGTTTAATAGTATCATAGTCAAAAAGTAATTTTGAATATTCTTCAAAGAGTTTTGAAAATTCACTTTTAAAGAATGAAATACTATTTTGCACAAAAGCTTTAAATTAGGATAAGTCTTTCCACAGCAGTCTTCGTTCTTGTTAATGATTATCTGCATAGACAAAAGAACAAAAAAATGATTTCTTATCAAGTTTATACACAATTTGGGTGTGTATAACTTGATTAAACTGGGACAGCACCATGACGTCCACCAAATCATCATTCCATCCTATAATGATCTGAGTCCCTTTCAAGCACAAGGAACAATTAGAGGTCCAATTCTAACTGCCACAAACTTTTTTACAAATGTTGTAAGTGGTTGTTCAAGACATATGACAGGATATAAATAATTACTGTCAAACTTTGTTGAAATATTGGGAGCATATGTATGCTTTGTTGGTCTCAAGGGTGGCTCAATTACCTATGTTGGTGATGTCACAAATGGGAAAATCAAGCTTGAGAAGGTGAATTATGTTGAGCAGTTAAATCAGAGTTTAATGAGTGTGTCTCAAATTTGTGACAAAGGGAATCTTGTTCACTTCACCAAAGAGGAAGCACTAATCCTAAAACCTGGATATCTAATTCCTAGAGAGTGGATTCTATTGAGAGCTCCAAGGAAAAAAGATATATACGCAATGGCATCGGGTATCTCTAATCCCGAGATTGAGACCACATGTCTTTTGTCTCATGCCTCTGAATCAGACTCTTTGCTTTGGCATAGAAAAATGGCACATCTTCATTTTAAAAAAATGAATTTCATCACCAAAAATGGGTTGGTGGAAGGTGTTCCATTAAAGAGATATGGTAGTGAGGATAAATGTGTTCCATGCAAAAAGGGCAAATGTGAGTCCACCTAACAAGATGTACAAGAGATCAAGATATAACAAGATATAAGGTTAGACAATAATAATCACAACTTATATCAAGAAACCTGACTGGCAAGTAAATCGAAACTAGACATGACTAGTTAGAATTACGATCCAGATAGTGGATAAGAGTAATAAAGTAAGATTGCTTGAAACTATATAAATTACTAAATATAATCAAGTATTATGGCAATGAGTCGAGATGTACTTTTCAATGTATTTTATTTATTGCTATAAACAAAATACAAGAGTTGTTGCGAAACAAAGATAATCACACTTGTGAAAATATCTAAACAACCCCAGAAATACAAATGATCTATGCGACGAGGAATTACTCGTAAGAATACTTAGAGTAATATCACACGTTGCAATTGCCAAAGTTCCAAGCAATATTGCAAGTGTGAGAAGTCTTATATTTATAGGCAAACATGTCCTGATGACATGGCAGTATGCCGTACAAAATATGGTTGGATGGATTTGTGGGACAAATCCATAACACGCTTGTTTAAGGTAAAGTATGTAAGTTTCTTTGATGTGACTTGACATACTTTATTCCCAACCTTTTGCTAAAACTTTCCCAATCCCAGGTTGATAGTAATTAACTGGGTAAAGGTAGTTAAAGCTGCAAAAAGACTTTCCTCGTAATCAGTGAAAAAGTGTTGTAAGTACTTTTTCACTGAGCCTCTTCAGATTCAACTTCAGGTAAGATCTTCTCTGAGTTCTGCTTCTGAGATGATCTTCTTCTTTAGTCTTCAGTCTTTGACTTTCGTCTGAACGTCTTCAGTGTTGGCTGATTCTGAATCTGAAGTGAAGCTTCAGTGAGCTATATTCTGAATGACTTCAGAATCCTGAGCAAGCTTTCTTCACTGAGCCTCAACTATTTTGAACAAATTATACTTAGTCGATTTTCGACCTAACAGCAAACAACACAAGATTAATCACGTGTCAAAGTATCTAAAATCTACTGCAAGTCCTTTTGAGCTTCTACACATGGACTTATTTGGTCCAATGAGTGTGAGAAGTATCGAAGGAATGTATTACTATTTATTTGTCACGGATGATTTTTCAAGATTCTCATGGGTGTTTTTTCTTACCTCTAAGGATGAGACATATCAAATACTTGTGCATTTCTTTGCAAAAGTGGAAAATGTCTATAACACAAGAATTAAGAAAATTTGTAGTGACAATGGAACAGAGTTCAAGAATAGGATGATGGAGTTTTATTGCCTCAGCAAGGGCATTGAACAACAACTTAGTGCTCCATATCAACCTCAGCAAAATGGAGTTGCTGAGCGAAAGAGTAGAACACTAATTGAAGCTGCACGAACAATGTTGGCTGACTCTAAGCTTCCCACCTTATTCTGAGGTGAAGCTATAAACACTGCATGTTATGTACTCAACAGGGTTCTCACGGTTAAATGGTTTAACAAAACATGTTATGATCTGTTACACAATAGAAAACCAAACTTGAGTCACTTGCAACCATTTGGTGTAGCATGTACCTTCTTAAAGGTTCAGCAAAACTTAGCGAAGTTTGATGAAAAAGTATTTGAGGGGTATTTTCTTGGATATGTTCCAGGAACACCAAATCGCCGTATTTATACAATGTTGAGATTACAAGTGGCTCACCCGGCATTCATTTAAGTCCTGAGAAAATGTTCAATTATGAAGATATTTTCAATTCTCTTAATCCATCTATGATAGATTTGCACAACTCAGATGATATTGTGGTGGTCCCTGATGATGATATCTTTGCTTCACCATCTTACGGAGAACCTATATCTAATGCAATCTCTGAGGATAGAAGAGGAAGACAGGATTCTGAACAAGAAGTTATCTCAAGAAGATCTAATGAACCAATGGGTCCAGATACTTTGGTTGAGAATACTTTAAGACATGTTGTGACAGAGGAGCATCCCTCAGTTCCAATTGAGGAAGAGATCTCTACCAGTTTGGGTGGAGATCTTGATGTTGATCGGGTCACACAAAAACACATTACGAATGCTCATCTCGTAGAAAATATCTTGGGAGATCCTAGCCTTGGTGTTAGAACTAGGAGTAGTCTACAGGAGAGCACAAGTCTTTTTGCTAGTATCAAAGATACGTGTATACTGGAAACATGTAAGTACAGTTGCTTTATCTCTCAAATGGAACCCAAGAATGTGCAAATGGCACTAAAGGAACCATCAGTTGGATGCGATGCAAAAAGAATTAGTCCAATTCAGAAAATTAAAGTTTTGGGAATTGGTGGATGTGCCTGCTGATATCAATCCTTTTGGAACAAGATGGGTGTTCAGATGCAAAGGGATGATAAAGGGATTGCTACTAGGAACAAGGCTCGGCTAGTTGTTCAAGGATTTGCACAACAACATGGATTAGACTACACCGAAGTACTTGCACCAGTAGCTAGAATTGAGGCAATTAGGCTTTTTCTGGCTTTTGCATCCTTTAAAGGTTTTAAAGTATACCAACTGGATGTAAAGAGTGCATTTCTTTATGGTAAGGTACAGGAGTTGGTGTCTGTGTCTCAACCTCCTGGGTTTACTAATCCTGACTATCCTGATACAGCATATAAATTGGATAAGGCTCTATATGGTCTTCATCAAGCACCCAAAGCCTGGTACGATACATTATCCACACATTTAGTGGAAAATGGGCTCGTAAGAGGTTAGATTGATAGCACGCTATTTACAAAGTGGAAAGGTGATGATTTCTTACTGGTACAAGTTTATGTAGATGACATCATATTTGGTGCATCGGACGAGAACATGTGCAAAGAGTTTGAAGAAATCATGAAGAGCAAATTTGAAATGAGCTCAATGGGTGAAATGAATTTCTTTCTTGGTCTGCTAGTGGAGCAGAGAAAGGAAGGAACTTTTATTCATCAAACCAAATATGTCTATGACATTCTTAAAAAATTTGAAATGAGCTCAGTGGGTGAAATGATTGGTTTTTGTTTGTGTGCTCGATTTCAATCCTGTCTGAAAGAGTCACACTTGAAAGGAGTAAAAAGGATGCTTCGATACCTCAAAGGACAACCATCACTGGGATTATGGTACCTTAGAGGAGGAGAATTTGATCTGTATGCTTATACAGACTCTGATTATGGTGGATGTAAATTTGATAGAAAATCAACTTTGGGAGGATGTCAATTTTTAGGAGACAGACTGGTGTCATAGCAGTAAAAGCAAACATCTGTTGCCAATTCGACCTGTGAAGCAGAATACATGGTTGCTGGCAGCTGCTGTTCACAAGTATTATGGATTCAGCAACAAATGCGTGACTACGGTATGAATTTCTCTAACACTCTAATTAAAATTGACAATAAATCTGTTATTTCCATTACCAATAATCCTGTTAAGCACAATAAAACGAAGCATATTGATATTAGATATCATTTTATTCGTGATTGTGCTGAGAAGAAGTTAATTCATCTTGAAAAGTGTTGTCCGATGATAACTTAGTTGACTTTTAAACTAAGGCTTTTGAACGATCACGTTTCGAATTGCTAGTCCGGTTACCTGGAATGAGAAACCCTTAGTCATCGTCTCTCAAGAACCATTATTTTTATTCTTATTTTTATTTTATTGTTTTATTCAGAAAATGCAACACAAAAATATAATAAGAGGGTTCTATTGCACGAGAGATAATGCTAGTTAGGGTATCTGGTTTTCAGGGGGAGTTAGTTGTGTTCTATGTGAACACTGAATAAATGTGTATCGTGATAAAGGTGTAGTGTATGTAAAGACTCTAATTTGAGTGTGTTGGTACACCTAAATTAGGTCTTGGATGTAAATTGCTCGAAATATTAAGTGAAATACTTAAGGTTTCGGTCAAAATAGATCAAACGGAGTCACTGGGTTGATATATTTGACACATATTTTAATTTGCAATTTACTTTAACTAATTGAATCAAAGATACTTAATATGCGAGCTAACATGATAAAGACTTTGATTCTAATCTTAGTTGGGAGAACCAGCCATTAAATATCCGTTATATATCGGTTTAAGTGTTTTCAAGTTCAGTTATTTACCATTGAGATCAATACATTGGTTGTATGGATCTCATGAGTATGATGATGTGTTCGCAAAATTATTTATCTTTACTGGATGTGTGTCAACCGTTAAGATAAAGGATCTCAAAAGTGTATGAAAATTGGGTCTATCCAGTCCCGAATAGAGAAAGCTCAAGCTTAAAATGGAAGCAGAGTACACTTACACGTCAACAACTCATCAAAATTCAAACGGAGAAGAAAATATAGATGGAGAGATTGTTTATAATGTTACACAATCTTGTGTCTTTATTTTTGTTGTATTTGAATTTATTTTTGTTTATAATGTTAAATGTTGATGTACGTTGATGTGACAACAGCAACTTAGATTTGATATGTCGTTTAGATTGAGATATTATGTTAATTTATGTCGTATCTATATATGTAATTGATAGATTATGGACTTTATGTTTTGGTAATGATCGATTACATGTTTTGGAGTTATATATATATATATGTGTTATGTATGATGTTTGTTGTGTGATATACAAGTACAAACATAATATGTGTTAGGATTCCTTAAGATGAAACACTTAGGAATATAACCAAGTATTACATCTAACGAAGATAAGGTATATCTTCGTTAGAGGCAAACGAAGATTAACTTCGTTACATGGGCTGGCAGCTAAATTCGTAAGAACAAAGCCCAGCAAGCCCAGTTCGATCTGAAACATATATATACGAACGAATACCCTAATATAAAGACACACGTTCAACATACAAGTACTCCAGACACCTAAGTTCGTTCTATAGCTTATAGAAACGAAGATAGCACAATACGGCTGATTATTTATTTGATAATTAGCGATATACCAGTTTACTAATCAAACTAGTTATCTCGTGAGGATTCCGCACTCACAACATAATCATAGACGATCTCGAGAGCGATCTATAGCTATCGAGGGATTCACAAGTGGTATCAGAGCCAATCGATTTCTTATCGAAGGTTCGAGATCGTTTTGTTTGATTCTTTTCTCTGAAAATCAACCTCCCGACACCCTTACTGTCGCTAACTTCATTTTCTCAAACGAATTTAGCAAACGAACTTAACCTCATCTTCGTTTCGAGTTCTTCCAACGTTTTTAGCTTTATCTCCGTTCTTTCCTTCAAACGAAGATAATTCTATCTTCGTTTCCTCCTGCAAACGAAGTTAATCCTATCTTCGTTTCTCTCATTCAAACGAATTTAAGATCTATCTTCGTTCAGTGCAAAAATTTTCAAAATGGCTTCCTCGTCAACCAACATTGCTGTTGCTCAATACCTGAATTCTCTTGTCTATCATGATCATCTCGTTGGACGTACTAATTCTCCACCGAAGTTAGTTTCATTGGCTGACTTCTGGGCGTGGAGAGGTCGATTTGAAGATTATATTCAACGAGAAGATTTGAATATGTGGATTATGATCACTGAAGGATATGAATGGCCAACTCTTACTGTAAACGGTGTTACAACTAATTACAAAGTAGGAGAATTAAAAGGTGAAGAAAAATCCTTGTATACTGTTGAAGTTAAGGCTCTTTTTACTCTTAGGATGTGCATTCCTCAAGAATTAGTGCACTTGTTTCCTAAACAGGAGTACAAGACTTCAAAGCAACTGTTCGATGCTATTGAAGCTCACTGTGAAGGTGATCCATTATTGAAGCAAAATCGAGTTAAGATGCTTAAGAAACAATTTGATTGCTTTAATGCTACCAAGAACGAACTAGTTGAGGATCTTATCTTGAGATTTCAACATCTTCTTGCTGAGTTAGCCTATTTTGATCTTAAGTATACTCCTACTGAGATAGTGGATAAATTCTTGGATGGTCTGCCGAAAGCTTATAAAGAATTTCGTCATGGATTGCAAGAAAGAGTTGATTATGCATCTCTTCGTATAGATGGTGTTATATCCACATTAAGAAACAGAGAAATGAAGGATAAGGCAAAGGATCTCCAAGACAACTTCACACAAGATCCATCTCTTTATCATGCCACTATGAAGAATCCTACAGCTGATATTAATGCATTCTTTTCTGGGGTTAGTTCTTCTGGCACGAAAGAGGGTCCTAATTGTGTTATGGATGGAGATGATTCTGCAGGTTTCATGGCTTCTGATGCTGGTTTCCAGGCTCGAAAGACAAATGAGAATGCCAAGCCTGGAAATATGTCGTTTGGTAACATTTCATCTACTTCTGCTGGTTACAAGTCTATGCCTATGGATATGAAATCTGCTGAGGGAAGGATGAATGTTTTTGCCGCAATGTGTGCTGCACATGAAGCTTTTGTTGCTGGAAGGATCACGGATCCAGCACTCATTGATGAAGATTATGACCAAATAGATCCAGATGATGTTGAAGAAATGGATCTGAAATGGAATTTGGCGATGATCACCAGGAGAGTGCAACGGTTTATGCAGCGAACAGGTCGACAGCTTATTGGGGGTACTCAGGGCTTTGACAAGTCAAAGGTTAAGTGCTATAATTGCGATGGCTTTGGACATTTTGCCAAAGAATGTCAACGTCCAAAGAGAGATGTCAACATTACCCCTACCCGTCAAGATAGAGGTGGTAATCGTCCTTTTAATACGAATGCAAGTAGAGCTCTCTTGTTGACTGAAGATACTACTGGAAATAGCAATGACAAGGCTATCGTAGCTGCTCAACCTGATGGTTCTTATGTCTAGAATCTTCCACAAGATGAGCCTAATAATGCTTATTTGGCCGAAATAGTTGATGATATGGCTCAAATAGCAGATTCTGTTGAGGATTTCTTGGACACCTCAGTTTACCACAGTGATGAGCATTTTTATGAAAACGGTCAAAGCTCGAACTTGGAATCTTCTACTCAGGTATATGACACTGATTCTGAGTCGGATGAAGAGGTTGAGGTTGCTGATACGAAAGATTCTGGAGAGGTGAACGCTGCTGAGAACAAAGACGATTCTGCTACTGAAGAGGTTGAAAAGACGATTGAAGAGCAGATGAAGGAGTATGAAATTCCAGCAGGCATGAGTGTGGATGACTTTGTCGCGTACATGGCAGACTGCAAAGAAGCAGATCAACAGGTATCTTATTCTCTTCGTACTATTGTTCATGTTTGCCAAATTGTTAATCGAATGTTTGATGAAATTGAACAAAAGAATGAACGAATTAAGCATTTAGAATCTGTTGTTAATGCTGCTCATGAAGAAAGAGATAAATTGATTAAAAAAGATTTAACTGTCACTGAAAGAGAAAGATTTTTAAAGGATAGGATTAAATCTTTAGAGTCTGACATTAATGCTATGAAAGACAAAGTTAAACATGCTGTGGCTGTAGAAAGAGTAGGTGGTGAAGCTTATGCATTATTAGCTAAGAAGTGTTCTACTATTGAGAAAGAACTGGCTGATGCTAGAATAGAAATAGTGGACTTACAAGCTAAGGTTGATTCAGCTAGACATGATGAGCTTTTGATGCATATGCAAAAATTTGGGGACTCTCCATCTAAGAGTTCTGACTCTGCTAAGGTTTCTTACAATAGCATGCCTCCTCCTTTCAACAATAATTATACTCCTGTAGAACCTAATATCCCGGAAGTCCTACTTCAACCTAGTGTTGATGTTGGTAAATCTCAAGACTCGTCTCCTAAGCCTACTTTGACTGAGGAGACAACAGTGTCTAAAGGAGTTTCTTCTCAACCTACCAAGGAAGAGAAATTGAAAGGTGTCGTCCTAGATTCGTCCACTTCTTATGGTCAAAAAGACAGTATTACTCACTTTACACTTCGTAAGAGTAGTAGGGTCTACACTGAGTTAGAATTCCCGTTATCATCAATTGACCCTAAGAGGATTGATAAAGTCTGGGATGTTGATATTAAGGATATGAAGCGATTAAGTCAGTTGCGTCAAACTCCTTTACCTAAGCAGTCTAGGCATAGTCAATCTGAAGATGAATTAGTTGTTAATGTCGAAGCAACTAAGGCTTTGAAGCATATCTTAATGCCTGCTCGAAAGAAGTCCCCAAGTAAGTCTAGGACATCACCGACCAAACGAGACCATAAGGATCCTAGTAAAACTAGTAAATCAGTGGACAATAGTGTATCTGTAAGTACCAATAATAAGGTAGATACAAAGAAACAACCTAAGGTCCTCTCTTGCTTTGCTTGTCATGAAAAAGGTCATGTTTACAGTGTATGTCCTAATCGACCTCGGAGATCAGGTTCTCCTTCAAAGGTTTCCACCTCGGAAGGAAAAAGGGGGTTGGGTAATGATAAACAGGTTTATGAAACTAAAGTTCAATCTTCTTCAAAACTGTTTACTATCCCTCAACGACGTGACTCTCCACCAAAAGGTTCTTCTCCTATGGGACAAAGATTCACTACCCCCAGTGGGAGTTCAAGTCGGTCACACACACCTTCAAGTCGTAATTCATTTTATGACCGAAATCATTCAAGTGTTCGACCCTCTTTTGGCCTTCATTCCCCAAGACCTTCTCCAACGAACGGTCAAAGTTTCTCCAGTAAGAAGACAAGTTGAGAATCAAGTCACACCCATGGCTTCTAGCAATGGATATTGGACTGAACTGATTCTCAAGGATGAGAAGGGACGACCCAAACCTATGAAGGTTTGGGTCCCCAATGATAACTAATATTTCTCATTTGATGTGCAGGGAGTTCCTAGGAAACCTATTCATTTGTGGTACCTTGACAGTGGATGCTCCAGGCACATGACAGGGGACAAGAAGCTCTTGTCCAATTATACTGGTATAAATGGGTCATATGTTAGTTTTGCTGGTTCCAAGGGCGGCAACATCACCGGTCAAGGAGATGTCGTCAATGGACAACTAACTCTAGAAAGAGTTAATTATGTGGAACAACTTACTCACAATCTAATGAGTGTCTCACAGATCTGTGATAAGGGCAACAATGTTCATTTCACAGAAAAGGAGGCATACATCTTGAAGCCGGGTTTTGTTATTCCAGAAGAATGGATTATGCTCAAAGCTCCTAGGAAGAGAGACATCTATGGTTTAATTTTAGGTGTTGATAATCCAAAGGAGCCCCTTTGTTTGTTGAGCAAGGCAAATGAGTCTGAATCTCTCCTATGGCATCGTAGAATGGGACATATCAACTTTCGGAAAATGAATGAACTTATCAGTCTTGGGTTAGTTGACGGTGTGCCTGTTAAGAAGTTTGGGATGGAAGATAAGTGTGTACCGTGTTTGAAAGGAAAGCAACATAAGAATCCGCATAAATCCAAGGTACTAACTCCATTTCCAAACCATTCGAATTACTTCATATGGATCTCTTTGGTCCTGTGAACAAAAGAAGCATTGGAGGGATGTCTTACTGTTTGGTGATCACTGATGATTACTCGAGGTACTCATGGGTATTTTTTCTGAAGACCAAGGATGAGACTGCCGAACGATTTATGGATTTTGTCAAGCAAGTTGAAAATGTCCATGGAGTCAAAGTTAAGAGAATCAGGAGTGACAATGGCACTGAGTTCAAGAATAATACTATTACTGTATTTTGCTTGACCAAAGGAATTCAACATCAGTACAGTGCACCATATGAGCCACAACAGAATGGAGTGGCTGAACGGAAGAACAGGACGCTAATTGAGACAGCCAGGACGATGCTTGCTGATTCAGGGCTTCCTATTACTTTCTGGGGAGAGGCAGTGAATACAGCTTGTCACATTCTGAATCGGGTTTTAACAGTTAAACGGTTTAAGAAGACTAGTTATGAACTATTGCACAACAAAAAGCCCAATTTACAGAATGTTGAGCCTTTCGGTGTTCCGTGCACTTTTCTTAAAACTCTTCCTCAAGGGAAATTTGAACCTAAATCTGAGGAGGGTTTCTTTTGGGTTATGTTCCAAGTACACCGATTAGGCGAGTGTACAATCAGAAGACTGGCAAAGTAGATCTTGGTACAAATGTCGTAATTGTCAGTCACAAACCTGCTGTACACCTTGGTCCTGCTAATCATTTTGATTATGATGGTGTCTTCACTTCTTTTCGTGGTCCTGTTTCTTTTGCAGGTGTTCCAACAGTGGAGGATGTCGTTACTCTTCATGATCCTCTGGATGGTGGACCGGTTTCTGGTTCTTCTTCTGGTCCCTCACCAATAGTTGAGCCTACCTCTGAATCTGGAGAATCTAGTGGGACAAAAGTAGCAGATTCAACCTTAGAGCCTGCTCCTATAGTTCCTACTGATCCTTTGCATGTACCTCTACCTGATTCTCCTTTCTATGATACTGATGACACGGAAGGTGACACTCAGGAAGAGCCTAAAACTCCAGATTATAAAACTCCAGAGCAACATGTGCAGACGAATTTGGGTGATGATCTTTCTGTCGATAAGGTTCCTCAAACCAGAGTCAACAAGGATCATCCAGTCAAGCAAATCATTGGTGATGCTTCTGCCTCTGTTCGCACGAGGAATCAATCTAAGAAATCGTCGTGTATGTTTGCTGAAGTTAAGGATACTGGGGCAATTACTTGGTACTTGTATTACTGCTTTATCTCTCAGGTTGAGCCTAAGAATGTTGGAATGGCTCTTAAGGAACCGTCATGGGTTGAGGCGATGCAAGAAGAATTGGCTCAGTTTCGAAAGCTTGAGGTATGGAAGTTAGTTGACTTACCTCCGGGTGAATCTCCTTTAACAACGCGTTGGGTTTTTCGTTGTAAACGCGATGACAGAGGTGTAGTTACTCGAAATAAGGCTCGATTGGTGGTTAGAGGATTTGAGCAACAAGAAGGTTTTGATTACGATGAGACATTTGCACCTGTAGCTAGACTTGAAGCTATTCGATTATTTCTGGCATATGCTAGTTATAAGGGTATTAAGGTGTATCAGCTTGATGTAAAGAGTGCCTTCTTGTATGGTGATATTAAAGAAGTGTATGTCGAACAACCTGCCGGGTTTGAGGATCCAGACTTTCCTAATAAAGTATATCGTCTCGATAAGGCTTTATATGGTTTACATCAGGCTCCTCGATCGTGGTATGAAAAATTGTCAACTCATTTGAAGGAAAGTGGTTTTACCAGAGGTTCTATAGACAGCACGTTGTTTATTAAATGGAAAGGGAAGGACTATTTGCTTGTACAGGTTTATGTCGATGACATCATTTTTGGTTCATCTGATGACCAAATGTGCAAGGAATTTGAACACAGCATGAAGGCTAAATTTGAGATGAGTGCTATGGGGGAATTAACCTTCTTCCTTGGACTACAGGTGGATCAACTGAAAGATGGTTTCTTTATACATCAGACCAAGTATGTTAAAGATTTGCTTACTCGGTTTCGCATGTCTGATGCTAAGGATGCTGTTACTCCCATTAAGACTAATCATGGGTTGTGTCCTGATAAGCCTAATGATCCATCTGTCGATGCCACTCAATATCGAGCTATCATTGGATCCTTGATGTATCTGACAGCCTCACGTCCAGATATTACCTTTGCTGTTTCTATGTGTGCTAGATATCAGGCTAATCCGAAAGAGTCTCACTTGAAAGCTGCAAAAAGAATCCTTCGTTATGTGAAAGCCAAGCCTCGTCTAGGTCTTTGGTATCCCATGTATGGTTCTTTTGACTTTGTAGCTTATACTGATTCGGATTATGGTGGTGACAACTCGGATAGGAAATCAACGTCAGGTGGATGTCAGCTTTTAGGGGGGAGAATTGTATCGTGGCAGTGCAAAAAGCAGACATCTGTTGCACAGTCATCCTGTGAAGCAGAGTACATTGCTGCTGGATATTGCTGTTCTCAGGTGCTTTGGATACAGCAACAACTGCGCGATTATGGTATGAATATCTCTAATACTCCTATTTGTATTGATAATAAGTCTGCCATAGATATTACCAAGAATCCGAAAAACTTTAAAGTCACCAAGCACATAGATATAAAGTATCACTTCATACGTGACTGTTTTGAGAAAAAGCTTATTCATTTAGAAAAGGTTATTACTGATGATAATCTTGCTGATTTATACACTAAAGCTTTTGATGGACCTCGTCTTGAGTTGTTATTTCAACTCAATGGTATGAAGAATGCCGAGTAGTTTCTCTCAAAGAACTTAAATGTATTTTTCGTGTCTTTGTAGTATAAGTTGTACATAGATAGTGTCATAAAAAATACAAAAAGAGTTGTCTTAGTATAAGTTTGTAAATATCTAGTGTCAAAAAAAAAAAAAAAAAAAAAAAAAGTTACTGCGCTAAATGAGGAGAAGTGACGATACTTTAGCTTTTAAGCCTGCTTAATCGTAATATAACTGATTAGTTCAGTGATTACAATTTGGGATATATCGGTAGACACAAAGTACCAAGGTTTCCTTCAATCTGAACTTAAATTATACAATGTTCTTGTGGGAAACATATTCAGATATATGGCTGAGATTGCTTGCTTTTCAGTAATGAATTGATCTAGTCCTTAAATTTTGTGAAAGATCTAGCATTACTATAAGATTTGTTCAATGAATAGGCAAGAACCTCTACCAATCATGAGCATAAAAGTAAATGTGATATTGTTATGCAAATCAAATGAATGCAAATTAAGGGGCTAATGTGGTCTTTGAGATTCGGACAAGTATGTCCTCGGGGTGTCTTTGTATACCTAGCCTACCTAAAGCTTACAACTTGGGATAGGTTGTCGGAAAGTTCGCTACATGGATCTCATAGAAAATCACGGGTTCCTTATAAATCATGAAATGCAGAAGCAAATATGTGAAATCACAAAGTAATTCAATTCAGTTATCCACAAAGTGTCTCATGATTGGTTAAGGATGTTCTTGAATATATTGAATATTTTTTATCTTAGTGCTTGTATCGATTACGAAAGTATATCTGAATGTGGGTTACATAAGTTCGCAATCTATCCAATGGCATATTAGGCTACTCGGGTTACATGGTGACTGTCCTTGGCCAGGGTATGTCGAAAGTGTCATAACACAAAGGAAACTGGACGTACCGAGTGTTTAAGAGGACTAACATACCGGTAATCGCTGTTGGGTCACGGTTCAAAACTTATAATAAGAGAATTATTTCTCACCCGCAGGCTTATGTAACATGCTAAACTGATCTAATCAGCAGTAATCATGCATAATGTGAATAATGTATAAAATAATGTATAATTCAAGTTAATTAGAATCTAGATTAGTTTATTATTCTGCAATTTTTATTCTGTGTTATTTTTCTTTTTATTGAGTCAAAATAGTATTTTTATAAGTTCTTATTGCACGAGAGACCTATTCAAATTCTGAGTATATGTTTTGCTGAATTCCTTCATGTGAATTTTTAATGAAGTTGTGTAGACTGTTCACAAAGAAGATTTTCTAATATGGACATTAATTTGTTTAAAGTTTAGAAAAAGATCTTTTCAAGTGTAATGTGAAATGTCAAAGTCATTTGAAATTTCATGATTTTCACTTGTCACCAAATTATTAATCGGTTTGTTTAAATTTGTGTGGTGACATTTTAGGGTTTGACAAGAAATGACCTCCCTTGATCTTTTGTTAGATTTTTAGTTATTTCATATTTGTTAACCCTGATTGAGTATGATTGTAACTTGAATTTTCTGCATTATACTGTTTTGTTCTCAATGCGTTGATGAGTTCTGTGGTAAGTGTGCAGTGTTCAGGTTAAGAAGATAACGTTGGAATGCTGACTTCTGTTACTGCATTGTTATTTACATGGATGATATCATTACGATAAGATCCTTGGTGTGTAGTGATAATATTTGTGATGCAGATTAGAGCATGTGAAGGATGAATACATGAACTGGTTTTTGGAATAGTTATTTATTTATGATTCATGTATTTAATGAAAATAATCAAATTTCATATTAGTTTCCTTTGAATTTCATGCTGTGATTTATGACATACTTTTGGAAACTTTACTAAGTTCTTCAGTGAATTTTTGTTGGATAGTTCATTGTTTGTTAAGTTTTGTAGACGGCATTTAGTATGGGACTTAAGTGTTTCAAGATGGTTTGCTGTCATGCATATCTATGATCCAAGGAAGTTCTCGGTGTCATAATCATATTGGTAATGAGGTTCATATTTAAATTGATTATTTTCAGGATAGCGTTTAAACCATGGGTTTTCATTCAAGATTATAATGTTCGGTTATCTACTTACATTATGATTATGAATCTGGGTGCTAAGAACGTTTTAGTACAAGGCATGAACAGGTTGCTTTTAACGAGTTTTTGCTATGTACAGATTGTGATAAAGGGTTGTGTTTTGGAAGATTGCTTGGATGAAATCTGAAAATTTTCAGAAACTGAAATCTGGAATATTTTCTGATTTGTTCTTACGAAGATAACTGCTATCTTCGTTCGAAACAATTTTGTTCAAACGAAGTTATCTTCGTTTGGCTAACTTCGTTTGTGAAGTTAAACCCGATCCATGTTGGCCCATTGTTAGTTCCATATATAAAGGGGTTTTTCTTCGTTATTTCTTTATCAAACGAAAAATACTCTCATTTTCGAGCAAAACCCTAAAACACAAATTTTTTCTTTTTTCTCACTTTAATTCGTTTTCTTGATTCATTGTCCAAACTGAGATCTAAGTAAGTTTTAATGTTCTTTTCATTCACGAATATGATTTAGGTTTCCATGTATCTTCGATTTGATTTGTGTTGATTATGTTTATAAAATTCTTGTAATCATTCACCTGGTTTGATCAAACGAATTTAGATTTGAATTGAACGAATTTACCTTGGGTAGAAACGAAGTTACTTTTATGCCTTACGAACTTAGACCTAAGTTGATGAGGAACGAATTTAGCTTAACACCCTTAGGTTTATTCAAACGAACTTAGACTTCGTTTATAGGTTACGAACTTAGAAGATAAGTTTTATAACTTACGAACTTGCATGTACAGTTTAGTCTTAACGAACTTAAACTTCGTTAGGTGTTAATTTAGGTTTAATTCTTACGAACTTAAGACCTATTTTCGTTTAGTTATTGCTTACGAATTTAGCTTCTATCTTCGTTCTGTCTACTTAACGAATTTATTGGTTATCTTCGTTCAGACTTATTTTGCGAAATTAAGAATTAGGGTTTTTCAGATTAGGGTTTTTTCAACTTAGGGTTTTTCAATTCTGCAATCCATTTATCATGATTATTTATATTTGTTTCGATATTGTGATTGGTTTTGCAGAAATGGCTCTAGCTCCTCGTCAATTTGTGAAAAAGCACAATCTTGCCCTGAACCTAGATCCAGATCAGCATAATTGCGAACTACATTGCTCGCTCGCGATTATCTTTTGCTTTCTGTGATTCGCTGAGACTGATCAAGCTGTATATTGATTCTTTCTGGTCTACTGCTCATGAAGTCATAATTGATGGCCAAAGTTTTGTACGAGCAACTGTTGAAGGCACAACATTTGATTTCAATGCTGAATCGCTTCGAACTATTTTGCATCTAGGAGCAGAATCAGACGTAGATGAAGAGGAAGACGTTGAAATGACTTACGAGTTCGAACTCCTTCTTCGCTGCTTTCAGAGAATGGGTTTGTTGGCCAGGTCAAACTTCCTTTTGACAAGAGTGGTTTTCAGGGAAGATGGAGGTATCTGGCGTATGCATTGCTTGTCTGTTTGAGCAATCGCAAGGCTGGCTTTGATCAACTATCTGCACAGATTGCGTCGCAGATGGTTGCTTTGGTATATAATCGCCCTTATCCTTTCTCCCGATATTTTTATCAAGAGTTTGTTGATCAGATTAATGCTAGGGGGAGAAAGCGATTTCTTCTGTATCCTCGATTTGTGATGGCTATCGTTAGACATTTTTGTTCAGACATAGACTATGACCAAGGTCCTCGCTACGTTCTTCATGCTTGGCCTTCGCGTCTTTTTGCTGATTTTGAAGCCAATACGAGTAATGTGGCTGGTCTTCATGATCCACCACTTTTTGGTCACCTGATTAATCCAAACTATCGATCTCGTCTTGAGAATGATATGTTTGTGGATGATGTTGATGACGATTCTGAGTCTGGTGATTCTGAAAGTTCGGATGATTCTGTTGATGGTTCTGATGATGACTCCGGGGATGATTCTGCTGGTTTGGATGTTGGAAATGATGGAGATGATGTTGATAGTTTCGACGGTTCTGCTGCTACAAATGCGACAGACACAGATGATTCTACTGCTGCTGAACGTCGAACTAAGCTGATTCATGATGTCGCGGCTGCTTCTGAAAGTGATCATTCGCATCAGTCGTTTGATCAAGAAGGTGTTGCGTTTCATAGAGAGCGTCGAAGCAAGACTTGTCATGCCATTCTGCTCTTTCAGATTCAGCTATCTCCACTCCTGCTGTTGCTGCTGAGATTGATCCTGATGTTGCAGCTCAGCATGACTCTGAATTACGTGAGATTTTTGCGGATATGGAAGATCCTATAAACAGAGCAAGTTCGGTTAGTCCAGCAAAGAGGCAAGGGAGTATTGATCTTCAGTATACCAGAATTAAGCGTCGACGTGTTGTTGAAGCTTCTTCTATAGCAATGCCTGATTCTCCAAGACCGACTGCTGTTGTTGCTCCTGTTCTTGGTCATTGAGTTGATCTTTTGGAGACCAGAGTTCGCACTTTGGAGTCAGATCTCACTGCTACTCGTGCTGCCTTAACTTTTTTGATCAACTGGGTCAAGAATCAAGGGGGAGAAGTTCCGGAAGAGGTCTGCAGATTGTCAGCGGTTCAACCACGACGTCAGAATGACGATGATGATGCTGATAATGCTGCTGAAAGGAATGTTTCTCGCCCAGTTGAAGATAGAGGAAAGGGTGCAGCGATCGAGGGGGAGACAGGAGGTGATACTTCTCAGCAAGGTGCTTCTGGTTCTAGTGCTGGTCCTCCTGGTGCTCCTTGTGATTCAGGTTTCTAATTTTGTCTATGATAAAGATTGATAGATAGAATGTATACTTGATTATGTGTAATAAGTTATGACATTTTATGTAATGAAAATGTAATTTATCTTATTTTAATACAAGTACATTTCATCTTTATTATAATTATTTTGTTTATTCTTTTATTCTGGTGTTCATTTTGTGTAAATTTAAATAGATGATCCAGATTATACAGATTTATTCTTTGATGGTGATGAGCTCGAGGAAGGCGAATTTGTCCCTGAACCAAATCTAGATATATTCAAGAAGCCTTATGGGTTTGATGAAGTGTGGGACTCAATTCCTGAAGATCCGTTGATTGAAGAAAATAGAGTGTTGGATCAGCAGAGATCAGATGTTAGAGAAAGAATGCTTCAAGTCCCATTCAGCAGCCTAACTCAAGTTCTACATTTTGTTGTGTATGCTAAGAATGGTGATGTGTCGATTCCATCTGAATATGAGATTAATGTGACAAGACCATTCAATTCAAATGATTTTCCAGTTTCTCTCAGAGATGATGATTCATTACATATTGTGGATCGACGTGTTCCCGAGAAAAGAGTAAATGATTGGATAGTACATAGGGAAACGTGGAAACCGAATTTGTATTGGACTCATATCTTAGATAAAGATGCTGCAAAGTACAAGACAATCATCTGGAGTTGGTTTTATGATGATGAATTGAAGTTGTTTGTGCTTAAAAGACCAGAAGGTTGTCAGTACTTAGCATGGTCTGAGAGACATTTCAGAAGTTTGTGTGAAGAAGATTTACATGAGCTTGGAAATAACTGGATTATCAATCCAAGCGATGATGGCTTAGCTGATGTTGTTGGTAAGAATCTTAGAAAAGATTTTTGGTTAAGGAAGAACATGAAAGATTCTGATAAACCACAATTTAAGATTGAGCCAAGATCGAAGAAAAGAGTGGTTAAGCCAGATAAAACAGTTGAGTTTGTTCAACATGATATTAAATGTATGATCAAGGTTCCTGCCAAGAAATGGGCACAAGATGTCTTGGACAAGATGGATAATTGGGAAATTGATCGAAATTCTGGTGAAGCCAAAATGTATGCAGATTCAAAGAAGCAGATTTTGTTGAGAAGAGTTTATGAT
The DNA here is from genome assembly GCF_010389155.1 of Erigeron canadensis. Lineage (NCBI taxonomy): Eukaryota > Viridiplantae > Streptophyta > Magnoliopsida > Asterales > Asteraceae > Erigeron > Erigeron canadensis. The sequence goes on along the minus strand of NC_057767.1, from coordinate 17,331,058 downwards.
CCTATGCAGCTGGTGAACTTTTCAAGAAATGATCTGAGGAAGTTATACGATACGGAGTGCTCGTTTTTGCCATTTTGGAAGCATGAAGAAAGTAGATATCGTAAGATACTTCAGCTCTGCTTACATGAAGATATTCATGCAAATAGCAAAAGATTGTTGTTTGATGAATGATCAGATTTTGAAGACTAAGAAATCGAAGGTGCTGCTGTCAAGGGGGAGTTTGTTGATGTACGTTGATGTGACAACAGCAACTTAGATTTGATATGTCATTTAGATTGAGATATTATGTTAATTTATGTCGTATCTATATATGTAATTGATAGATTATGGACTTTATGTTTTGGTAATGATCGATTACATGTTTTGGAGTTATATATATATATGTGTTATGTATGATGTTTGTTGTGTGATATACAAGTACAAACATAATATGTGTTAGGATTCCTTAAGATGAAACACTTAGGAATATAACCAAGTATTACATCTAACGAAGATAAGGTATATCTTCGTTAGAGGCAAACGAAGATAAACTTCGTTTGGTACAAACGAAGATTAACTTCGTTACATGGGCTGGCAGCTAAATTCGTAAGAACAAAGCCCAGCAAGCCCAGTTCGATCTGAAACATATATATACGAACGAATACCCTAATATAAAGACACACGTTCGACATACAAGTACTCCAGACACCTAAGTTCGTTCTATAGCTTATAGAAACGAAGATAGCACAATACGGCTGATTAATTATTTGATAATTAGCGATATACCAGTTTACTAATCAAACTAGTTATCTCGTGAGGATTCCGCACTCACGACATAATCATAGACGATCTCGAGAGCGATCTATAGCTATCGAGGGATTCACATTAAACAATCTTGTGTCTTTATTTCCGTGTGTGGTAATTGATTTGGCATTGAGCCTAAGTAGTGGCCTATTTGATTATGGGCCTAAGTAGTGGTCATAGCTCATGTGGAGCATTGTTATTGTTATTATTTGATTGTGATTGTAATCATTTGCTTATATGGATCCATGTAATGCGTTGGCACAAAGGTGAGTATTATAGATATGGCACGACGGTGCCCTAGTCTATATGCAATAGACCTTTGTATATTGCCCTCCTTCGTTTATATGATTGTATGCAAGTATATTCACTTAGCATTCGCTTACCTTTTTAGTTTTTTACCATTTTATAGGTGGTTCCAGAAGAAAGAACTAGTAGTGGTGATTTGAAGTTAATAGAAGAAAGGTTGATTAGAAGACTTGGAGGTATTGTCCATTCTTGAAAGAATGGATCTTTTGTTTAGACACTTAGTCATCCTACCTCATATGCCTCATTGAAACGACTCAACTCAATTTAGACCCAAAAGTATGAAAATGGAAAGAAAAGAAAACAATTTAGTTAACTCATACTTAGAAAAATATGACCCATTTTTCAACAAAAATCAAAGTCGTCAAATTTGAAAAAACAACAAATGGATTCTTCTTTATATGTTAATAAAAGACTACTGTACAGGTTTCGGGTTTCAGAAAAGTCAAACAAAGTCTCGACAAATAACATTGGAAAAGGGACAGTAGGTTTGACGGTCGATATTCCAGCATCAGCCGTGTAGATGCAGATTCGTTGTGACAATCGCAACATAGATTTGATTATCGTTTATGTTTTTAGGAACTATGTTAGTAATCATTTGAATAAGAACTTGTGTTGATATTTAATGATTACGTTTGAACTTCAATATTATATCTGTTTATGTTTTGTATTATGTTTGTGTGTTATATATTGTTTTGCAGGTACAAGAACATAGAATCAAGGTTTATAAGTGTTGTAGAACACTTAAACGATGATTGGATGTTGTGTACGAGCCAAACAAAGTCAAACAAAGCACTAAAGGGTCGAACCTCGTGCTGATGTCATCAGCATGTAGGACTGACTTCGTGCCGATGTCAGCACGAGGGAGATCGATTGGTTGCTTAATCGGGCTTAATACTTAATTAAGGCCGAAACCCACACGATGCAATACACAACTAGTATGTTAGAAATCCAAAAATAGTGATACATTGTAATTTAAGTTATGGACTTACTTATTGTTAAATCATGTGTTGATGATTTCTAAGATTGAGGGGCTAATTGTGATAATTAGCATAGTTGGTTTGTTTAGGCTATAAATAGCCCTCAATTCCTTAGAAATCAGAACCTAATCATAACATTGACACACATTTTTCAAACCATTACACCTGAATAACACACACACTTGATCCCAATTCTCTCTCAACACACACACAAACACCAAGAACACACACTCACACTAAACCGCCATTGTTGATGTGAATTCGAGTGATAAAATCGTGTTGTTACATGTGGTATCAGAGCAAACATCGTTTTGATCTCGATTCATAACTGAATTCAATCACAATTCATCAAACAATCACCTTTTAATTCTGTTTTAATCCTGTTTTTGTTCGTTTTTTTTAATCACTGAAAATTCAAAAATAACCTCTCAAATCACATAAAATCACAAATTTTTGTTCACTGTTCGATTCCTCATAGTTAATTACATAATCCTCTCAAGTTTCGTGTTCTAATTCGATCTGGATCAAAAGTTCAGATTTTGAGTTTTTGGCGCTAAAATTTGGGATTTGATTCCGTTGTGTTATAAACTGAAGTGTGTTAATCGGATCGTTGCTAAGGTGAAAACAAACTGTTTGCAAGTGGTTTCATGTTCCATATCTCAGAAAATCAAAAGATATTGAAGTTTTAAAAATCGTCAATGGAGTTGTTCATGTTCAGAGGTTGAAGACGACACTGTGAAGCTAAAACGATCTTATTTAGATCGTTTCAGTTTTTTTTCTTGATACTTACATTTCAGTGTTGTGGCTTGTAAAACGATACAATTTAGATCGTTTTAACAAGTGTGGTTGTGGTGTGAAGAGTCGATTGTGGCTAACTGATCCTTTGGATTGGTTTTGGTCAATTCAATTTCTTGAAAATAATCAAGTTTTGGTGAAATTCTGTGAAGAAATCCAAAACGATCTCTTTTAGATCGTTTCAGACTTTGAAAACCAAAACGATCTCTTTTAGATCGTTTCAGTTTTTTGTGAAACCAGAACGATCTCTTTTAGATCGTTTCAAGTTTTACTTAAACATTCTCTGGTTTGAGTAATTCGTGAAGAGTTGTGTTTGGGAATCATAATATTCTTGGGTAACTGATCTTCGTGATTGGTTTTGCTCAATTCATTTTATTCCAATTCATACTAAAACTCTGCCCAAATCATTTAAGAATACTTAGAATTTTTTTCTTTTCTTCAAAATTCTCAAGATCATTTCAATTTAGATCGTTTCATGTTCACTTCCTCTAAATCGTGTTGTTTCATTTCACTTTCTTAAAACGACTTCAATTTAGATCGTTTCATTTCATTTCAATTTAGATCGTTTCATGTTCACTTCCTCTAAATCGTGTTGTTTCATATCACTTTCTTAAAACGACTTCAATTTAGATCGTTTCATTTCATTCCAATTTAGATCGTTTCATTCCTTCGTCAAAAATCAATTCAATTCTCAATTCAAATCAATTCCTAATGGCTACTCGTGAAACGTTGGCTTTGGGTACTGATACAAGACCTCCAGTTCTTTATCGAGGTAACTATGGACTTTGGAAGAAAAGGTTCATGGATTATGTGGAACGTCAGACTAATGGTCACATGCTTAAGGATTCAATCATGAATGGACTTGCTATGCATCGTCATCCTACTACCAGTGCTATTTTGACTCCTGATCTTTTGAATGCCGAAGAAAGAGATCGTACTGCTGTTAACAACAAAGCTAGGTCATGCTTGTATCAAGCACTTCCTGATGAGATCTATGGCTCAGTTGATTCTTATGACACAGCAAAGGAGATTTGGGATGAAGTTGCTAGACAAATGGAAGGTGCTGATGTAACCTCAACAATCCGACTGACAAATGTCTTAACTGAGTTTGACAATTTTCAGAAATCATCAAATGAATCTCTCGAATCCGTGTACTACAAATTTTGCAATGTGATCAATGAACTGAGAAAGAACAAGGTCAAGAAATCTGAAATTGAGCTGAACATCAAATTTATCAAAGCACTTGGTCCCGAGTGGGAAGATTATGGAACTCAAATCAAGCAACATCAAGATCTAACCAAATTCACCATTCGTACTCTTTATGAATCTTTCAAGTTGAATGAGCATCAAGTTCTAAGCAAATATTCATTCAACAAAGTGCCAGAAGTTGTATCTACTGATCCTTTGGCATTAGTTGTTGAAAGAAAGGTTTCTGAGGCTCTTAAAAGACAAATGACTGTTGTTTCTTCGTCTGATGAGGAGGGAGAAGATTACTTGGCTCCAAGAGATGGTGTTCCTGATGAATTCTACCAAGTTCTTGCCGCTGTGACTAAGCATTTCAAGAAAAAGTATTTCAAAGCGAGGCCAACTAACAACAATCTTCGTACTTCATCAACAAGTGCATTTCCAAAGAAGGAACAATATCATCACAAGAGTTTTGAACAAGGTGAAACAACTGGTTCCAAGAATGGAGATAAGAAAGCAGAAACTGAGAAACAAATCGTGGAAAAAGGAAAAACATCTGACAAAAAGTGTTACAACTGTGGAGTTCCTGGTCATTTTGCTGTGGATTGCAAGCTGCCTCGCAAGAAGAATTATGAATACTACAAGCAGAAGATGCTCTTGGCAAAGCAAATTGAAGCCCGGTCAAGCCTTGATTGCTGAAGATGACAAGTGGCTTTTGCTGACTGATGATGAAGATGAAGATCTGTCTGCAAATGTATGTTTCATGGCAAGGTTGAGCAAAGACAAAGTGTTGGAGACTGACAACATTGACGAGGAATATCCCAAATGATGAGGTAAATCTCGACTCTACTTTTTCATCAATTAAGGATAAAGAGTCTTGTAGAATTGCCTTATCAAACTTGACGAATCATTACACTTCTTTAGCCAACAAAAACAAGAAATTGAAAAATAGCATTTTATTTTCAAAAAAGGAGTATACAAAACTTCTTGAAGAAAATTCTAAACTACTTTTTGAGTATGATGCTATGAAACAAGAATTTCAAAATCATAAAGAACAAATGTTGGTTAAAGAATGTGAGATGAATGCGTCTCCTGATTTTAAGTTATTGGAAAAGTGCCATAATTTAGAAAAGACCATTCTTGATCTTGAAAATGCCAATCAAGATCTTGAAGTTCAAAAGACCAATGAATGGCTTCGGGCAAATGCAAGACAAATGGATGTTGATATTCTGAATAAGAAGCTTCAAGTAGCTACACCAAAAACAATTGAACTCGAAAGAAAAGTTTTTGATTTAAATCATAATTGTTTTTTAAAAAGCATTGAGATTGAAAACCTTGAAAGACAAATTGAGGAACATAAGAAGAATATACTTTTCTATCAAGAAAAGTTGTACAAAGTTGAACAAAATCCTCTTTTGGATTTCACTGCCTATTTCAATAAATCAAACATTGATAGATCGGAACTTCTTCTTGGGTTGGGTTTTGAGAATATCACTCCATTGCAAAAAGCAAAAGAAGAAATTATACCTTTGTATGATGAAAAATTTTTGAGACTTGGTATGGTACAACAATTCATTCGTCCTTTGAATGACGAATTTGAGACTGATGAAGTTGAGAAGATTCAAAAGAATAAATTTTTGGTTAATTATGATGCTATCAATACTTCTTATGAAACGAAAAATTCAACAATTTTTGAATTAGAAGAGATTGCGTCTAATTTTCAAAACCAAGAATCTGTCATTTCTCCACCAAAACCAACTAAATTGTATATTCCATCCACATTTTTGGAAAAACAAATAGAAGGTTTACAACAAACAGTGGAATCTCAACAAAAACTCATACATAATCTACAGTCTCAAAGTCCGAATTCAAAGAATGAATCAGTTGTTCTTGATATCAAGAAAGTTTGTGTGAATGTTTCTACCCAAACTGATTTAAGTCTCTTAGTAGACCATTTCACTCAGACTACTTGTGATTCATCTACAAGTTCATCCACCCAGACCGTGACTGACTGTTCTGCATGTACTTGTCAAACTACTGCTACTTCTATAGCTGCAAATTATGTGCAATTTGATTTATCTGATGAAGACCTTGCGCATAACTTAGTTTTGATATGGTACTTTTATAGATTTTTCACATGCGAAAATCTTGATGAGCTAGTTGTTCACCCTAAGCTTTGTGCTAGTATAGGTGCTGATACTTCTACTCAATCTTCTTGTGAAACCAAGGATGTTTCAGTCCAAGTCGACCTTATTCCTAAGACTACCCGTAGTATGATGTTGGACAACAAGATTCCTGATATTACTACATTTTCGAATGAATTCACCAAAGATGATTTTGATAAATTCATGGAGGGAGAATGTGTTTTTGACTCAAAAACTGAGAAAAAGATTGAATCTATCAAAGTCATAAATTTTCAAAAAGAAATAAAAGGAGAATCTCAAAAACTAAAATCAGTGTCCAAAGCTTCAACATCATATTACTTCCAAGAGCGAGTTAAACCCAAACTCGTCAAGGCTGAACAAAAGAGTTCTACCCCTTCTGTCAAGATTGAACAAAAGAGTCCTAACCCTCCAAAACCTGACAAACATGTTAAAAAGAAACAAGCTGAGACCTCACCAAAACCAAGGTATCACAAAGTGAAACTTCCAAATGACAATCCAAATGCTTCTTTGTCTAACTCTCAATCTAATTCAATTTCTAAAGTACCTAAGTCTAGCTCCGTTTTGCTAACTAGGGATACTTTAAATGGTGTAACTAGATATAGGGATAGATATGGATGGTTTTCAATTGCCAAACCTAAGAAGCAAGAAGTTTCCTCAACCCCAAAAGAGACAAAAGGATGAATAAGTCTAAAACCCCTCGTTCTAATCTTCTGAGTGTCAATTCAACAGGTGGAAAGACCAAATGGGTTCCTAAGTCATTAGAACCTAAGATCAATTTTAAGCAATTGTCTGTTGAGAAAAAGAAGAAGAGGAGGAGGAGAAAGAGTGTTGGTAACAGAAACAAAAGAGTTTCTGTTGATTTAAACAATTCATCGTTAGTGAACAATGTTAATAAATCCAAGGCTATGCCTTGTGGGGCTGTAAACAATGATAATGGTCGTGTTTGTTTGAATGCTGTTAAACATGTTACTTTTAATTCAAATGTGAATGTGTGTACTTTTTATACAAATGTGCTTATTGATGGTGTGCTTGTTAATGCTCATATTGATTCTAAAGCATGTTTGTATGCATATCCTAAGTTATACCCCCTGCCTGTGTTAACTAACCACAAAGGACCCGTCTTTAAGTGGGTACCTAAAGTCGGTTAAAATTTTTGATTGTAGGAAATAACCATCTGTGTATGGATACTCGATTCCGGGTGTTCAAAACACATGACTGGCAATAAATCATTGCTCAAGAATTTTGTTGAAAGGTTCATGGGAACTGTTCGTTTCGGAAACAACAATTTTGCTCCAATTCTAGGTTATGGAGATATTGAAAGAAACGGAATTGTCATTAAGAAAGTCCATTATGTTGAAGGTCTGAGTCATAACTTGTTCAGTGTTGGACAGTTCTGTGACAACAACCTTCAAGTTCTTTTTCGACAATCTCTGTGCAAAGTCCAAACTCTAGATGGAATTGATATCCTATGCGGAGATCGTGAAGATAATCTTTTCACAGTTAATCTTGATGTTAACCAACCAACTGATAATATCTGTCTTGTTTCAAAAGCTACTTCGAAAAATTCTTGGTTGTGGCATAGAAGGCTTTCTCACTTGAATTATCAAACCATCAATGCATTAGTCAATAAGCAACTTGTTGAAGGCTTGTCTGACTTCAAATATGAGAGTGAGCATGTCTGTCCTTCTTGTGCAGTTGGGAAGATCAAGAGAACTTCTCATAAACCAAAGAAAATTCCACATACTTTGGCACCTCTTCATTTGCTTCACATGGATCTTTGTGGGCCTATGAAAGTACAAAGCAGAAACGGGAAGAGATATATTCTGGTTATCGTTGATGATTATTCAAGATACACTTGGGTCAAGTTTCTTGCTTCAAAAGATGAAACAACTCAAATTTTGATCGATTTCATCACTTCCACTCAAGTGAATCTTCAACTTCCAGTCCGTTATATCCGTTCGGATAACGGTACTGAGTTCAAAAAAGCCATCTTCAGTGAATTTTGCAAATCAAAAGGCATTACTCACCAATTCTCTGCTGCTCGTACCCCGCAACAAAATGGTGTCGTTGAAAGGAGAAACCGTACGCTGGTGGAAGCAGCAAGGACAATGCTTGCTTATTCCAAGTTACCATCAAATATGTGGGCTGAAGCTGTTGACACTGCCTGTCACACTCAAAATCGGTCCATCATCAATCAGCGTCATGAGAAGACTCCTTATGAGGTTATTAACAAACGCAAACCCAACATCAATTACTTCCATATTTTTGGGTGTGTTTGTTATACCTTGAATGATCGGGAAAATGTTGGAAAGTTTGAAAGGAAAGGTGACGAAGGTTACTTTGTTGGTTACTCAAAGACATCGATTTCATATCGCATCTTTAATCGTCGAACAAACACGATTCAAGAAACCATGAATGGTTGGTCTGACGAGATGTCTGGCATGATATTTGAACAAGAAAGTTTGCTACCAACAATTAGTGATCCAAGTACTTCAAGTGCTTCCTCAAGGACGTCAACCTTAGCTTCAAAGTTCAAGAAATATCCAACTCCAACAAGTGAAGAGCTAGATATTTTTTTCGAAGAATTATACAATTCAAAACCGATTCAAGAAAAAAAACCTCAAGTCATCAATGAACCAATTCCGAACAATGATCCTATTCAAACAAATGAACCAGTTCCTGACAACAATCGTGAATCATCTTCAAATTCTTCAGAGCAAGAAGAATCATCTTCAAGTGATATTTATTCTCAAAAGAATGTTCAAGAACAACCTTCTCAAATCACCCAAACAACAAATCCATCAAATACTCCAAATGTGTATGTACCACTGGATTTTGATCATCCAAATTTTGAGGAAAGAGTTCTTCCGAGCTATGATTCCACTTCTCAATAGAACTCTGGATTCAATGATGATAATGTTGTCATTCATCAACAAGATCCTCTTCCTCATGACAACAAGTGGTCACGTATGCGTAAAGATCATCCTACAGAACAGATCATTGGAGATCCACAAGCTGGTGTTTCTACCCGTACTACAGTCAATGAGTGTCTTGTTGCACTTTCACTGAGTAACATCGAACCCAAAACAGTCTCTAAAGCTCTTTGTGATCCAAAGTGGGTTAAAGGAATGCAAGATGAATTAGCTCAGTTTGAGAGACTGAAGGTATGGAGATTGGTTCCAAATCCAAGGAAAGAAGAACCAATTCGCACCAAGTGGATTTTCAAGAACAAGAAGGATGAAAATGGATTTGTAGTAAGGAACAAAGCTAGATTTGTTGCAAAGGGTTACTGCCAACAACCTGATGTGGATTTCGACGAAACTTTCGCTCCTGTTGCAAGAATGGAGGCCATTCGTATATTCTTAACTTATGCCGCATTCAGAAACTTCACAGTGTTTCAAATGGATGTGAAGACAACGTTCTTGAATGGAGAACTCAAAGAAGAAGTTTATGTGGAGCAACCTGAAGGTTTTGTTGATCCTAAGCAGCCAAACCATGTCTACAAGTTAGACAAGGCTCTCTATGGGTTGAAGCAGGCACCCCGAGCATGGTATGATTCCTTAACTACTTTCTTACTCAAAGGAGGCTTTACCAAAGGCACTATTCACCCTACCCTGTTTATTCGTAAGCAAGGTAAGCATGTTTTACTTGTCCAAATATATGTTGATGACATTATTTTTGGGTCAACCAGTCAAACTTTTTGCCGAAACTTTTCATCTCTAATGGTCAATCATTTTGAAATGAGCATGATTGGGGAAATGAATTACTTTTTGGGTTTACAAATCAAACAATTACCAACTGGTATTTTTATATCACAAGGTAAATACATGAAGGATATGTTGAAAAAGTTTGATATGACTACATGTTCTTCAATTTCAACCCCAATGGCTGCTCGTACAAACATTAATGCTGATAAAAATGGGAAACCATTTGACCAAAAGAGGTATAGAAGCATGATTGGTTCGTTGTTGTATTTTACAGCATCTCGCCCAGATATAATGTTTGCAACATGTATGTGTATTAGGTATCAAGCTGCTCCAACTGATTTTTACATTACCAAGCTGTGAAACGAATTTTCCGTTATCTGAAGGGTACACCCAATCTTGGTCTCTGGTATCCAAGGGATACTGGATTCAATTTAACTGCCTATTCAGATGCCTATTCAGATTCAATTTAACTGCCTATTCCGTCATCTGGTACTTTACAATTCTTAGGGGATAAGATTGTAAGTTGGTCATCCAAGAAGCAAAATTGTGTATCACTGTCAACAGCGGAAGCTGAATATGTGGCTGCTGCTAGTTGCTGTGCTCAAGTGTTATGGATGAAAACACAACTTACCGATTATGGTCTGAAATATGATCGTGTCCCTATCTATTGTGATTCACAAAGTGCCATTGCAATTGCTGTCAACTCAGTCAACCACTCACGCTCAAAGCACATTGATGTGAGATATCATTTTCTCAAAGATCATGTTGAGAAAGGTGACATCGAACTCTACTTCGTGGGAACTGACTACCAACTCGCTGATTTGTTCACAAAACCACTGGACGAAAAGAGGTTTAATTTCTTAATCTCTAAACTTGGTATGCTAAATCCTGATCCTTGATTCACTTTACCATGGAAAGAATTCTTGATTCATTTTTCAAAAATTATAAAAAAGTTGAAAAACAAAAATCAAATACAAAAATATAAAATTTTAAAAAAAATAATAATAACAAAAAGATTTTCTTTATTTTTTTAAAGTGGCTTACATATGCTATGTATGTAACTCGGGCTTCATACTTTTATTTATATCTTTGTGGTTTACATATACTCTGTATGTAACCCGTGCTTAAATGATGTATTTATTACTTTGTGGCTTATGCACACTCAGTGTATAACCCGTGCTTATTTGTGTTATTTATTTCATAATGGCTTACATATACTCTGTATGCAACCCGGTTTTTAAAAAGCAAAATTATTTATGTTTCAAAGTTGGAATTAATTCATGTTATTATACATATAAATTGATATAAGATAACGCATAATTGAACGCCTTTATGTACTTCCAAGTGGCCTTATATGAATATATATGTGTAATACAAGATATTGATTGCAATTTTGTTGCACCTGTTTCAAAAACTCTCAATTGTTGATATGAGAAGCAAAGGATTGAACCTCCTTTGTGTACTCCTGAGTTGTCTCATCTTGAACAATTGATTGAGTTCACTTTTCATAAAACCTGTTTTGATTTCACACAAATCATTTTTGCTCCACCTTTTCTATGAAAATATTTTTGATTTATCTTTGCATAGATTAAGGGGGAGTTTGTGATTTCAAATCTCTTTCAAACTTCAAATGTGTTTTTTAAATATTTTTTTTCCACATTTGATGTTTTTTTTCAAAATATTTTCTTCAAAGGAAGTTCGGTGTTTTCACTCCATGAATTTCATCATCGCCGATGAGTTCTAACCCCGGAGTTTTCACTTCTTTCAGTAAATAGTGAGGGTATTTTTGAGTGATGATGAATTCGTGCAACTAAGTTGGAGGGAGTACAGTCGAAAAGTGAGAGGTTATGGTGATAATGTTGTTAGAAAAGGGTTAAAAGACTTGATACCCTTCACTAAAATTCTCAAATCGCCGGGTAAAACACATTTCTATTGGATGTCATTTGTTAATATCTCGGTATTGAAGAAGCCTTCATGGACCCAGTGAAGCCATGCACATCTTTACCTAACCACTCAAGTGTTTCTTAACAAATGCTTGTTTTATTTCTCACGGAGATTTTCTCATTTCTATTGACTCTTCATTTGGAAGACGTTGATATTGAAAAAGGGTGACACTCTACTCCAGTCCCCGACTTCATTTGATCACTTTGTGTCTAGAGCTCTCGTGATTGATCATTAATTTGATTATTATTCATTCTTTAGGACACATTTGCGTCATATCTTTGTGATATACATGCTTATCTTTGTGATATAGCCGGAACATTTGTAGTGATATCTTAATTGATATTTCACAATGATCAAATGGAAATCCTACCATTGCTAACATCATTTCCCGCTTTAAACGTAGGTCTCATAATTGCATTTGTGTAATTATTGAGTTAACAAGATGTCTATTGTGACCTTGGATTTTTTTCCTAAAAGTCTTTAAGGATAGTAGAACATGGTTATCGAACGCTTAGGTGACACTGACCATGGTTTACATTCTTTGAAGCAATCTTGAGGCTGGAAAGCCAAAAGACCAAACTATGTTAGAGGTTTGCTTTGTGCATTTCTCAATGATACATAGGAAATCCGATAAATGGTATACATTTCTTTCGGTCATTTCATTAATCCTTTCGATTTTTGAATGCAAACGGATCAATGTTATCCGATTTCTTTTCTCATCACCCCAACACAGAAAACACCAACACCATAATAAAATGCTTATCCCAACAACTTCAACCTTACATTTTAGTCACCCATAGGGTTATTTGGGTTGGATTAATGGTTTGGGTTGATGAGTTGTTGTTCATATATCTTTGTGTAAGCACCATTGAGCTATGGTTCTTTTGATTTCTTTTGACATTCTATTCAATCAATGTTTGCATAATGACATTGGTTCCCAACATTGTCATTATGAGGGGGAGAAAATAGTATGATTGAATTTTGATTGGGGAAGAAATTAGAATGACTTTAAGGATAAGAAGATCAAGATCAATAATGAAAGGATGCTCACTCAAGATGTTACAAAAAGTTCAAAAATGCTCCAATCAAAGACTGTGATTACTCATGAATTGAGGAGGAGCATGATTACTTTCATAAAAGAATTTCCAAAATCTTTTTGAAATGTTTACTCTCAAAAGTGTTCAAGACGATGTGACAAAGATCAAACCTTCAAAGGACAAAAGGCTGAAGATTCAAGACAAAAGAAGAAAAGCTTCAAAAAGAGTCTTCATCAGATTAAAGATCTTCAAGTCATACAACAACACTTTACCAAAAGCTACATTGCACACATCAAGGGGGAGAGTACATATTTCTGAAAGTTCATTCCAAGACTTCAAAGAAAAGACTTCAAGATTCGAAGATTGAAGAATTCAAAACAAAGTTCATACCTTCCGCATTTCAAAAGACAACTCTGATCTTTGATTCAACAATCCTCGAAGATTTAATACACACACACTCATCATTTTCTGTTCAAAAAGGAACATTGAGAATCAACAAATGATTTAACTTCAAGAAGTCCAAGACCTAAACTGAATCAAGTTCTCCAAAGACAATGAGAAAGCTTTGAAGACTTGTTTCAACACACCAATTGTCTTCACCACCGGGCTCATCAAATTCATTTCTACAAGACAAAACAACACGTACTTCAGACCTTACAATATATCACTAAGGGGGAGAATGTTAGAAATCCAAAAATAGTGATACATTGTAATTTAAGTTATGGACTTACTTGTTGTTAAATCATGTGTTGATGATTTCTAAGGTTGAGGGGATAATTGTGATAATTAGCATAGTTGGTTTGTTTAGACTATAAATAGCCCTCAATTCCTTAGAAATCAGAACCTAATCATAACATTGACACACATTTTTCATACCATTACACCTGAATAACACACACACTTGATCTCAATTCTCTCTCAACACACACACAAACACCAAGAACACACACTCACACTAAACCGCCATTGTTGATGTGAATTCGCGTGATAAAATCGTGTTGTTACATATACCCATTTCCCAAGGCTTAATTAGTTGTTTTTATATGGTTTAAGAGTCGTTTTCGTATATATTTGGTATGTTTATGGTATTTGTTAGTGTTTCAGGGTGTTAACAGGTACTTAGGAATTAATCTGGAGAAAACGATGTTTCTGGAGTAAAACGAGTGCTTACGGACGTTTTATGAGGCACGAGAATGAAGATTGGAAGTTGGTCAAAGCAAGTTAAAGATGGTCAACAAAAGTCAACAGATACTGCGACGCATCAATATACTGCGACACAGTCTTATGTTTCGTGGAATAAACTGTTTCGCAGTGTTGTGAGACTGCGACGCAATGTATCTCTTCTTTTCTTGTTTTTTACTTTCTAGTTTTAACTTTAAAAATAATTAGAAGATTATGTTTGAATCGATTGTCATGGTTGAATTTATAAAGGATCTCAAAAATAAGGTCAAGGGTTAATTAATTTGTTGATAGTTGGTTATCTCAAAAATTGCTTAATTTTGGTGTTGGGTCACTATTGTTTGATGAAACCGTTAACCCATAACCAGATTTTGTTTGAGTGTGATGCAGTGTCAACACGTATGAGTGCGACGCAATGATCAAGATGCGTCACAGTTTTTAATTCCGAGGTTCAGACTGCTTCACGGTCAAGCAAGACTACGTCGCAGTCTGACCTTTTTCAGTCCTGACTCCCGTATTGCTCATATATGGTACAAATTATATTGGGGGTTTAGTAGTTTTGATGATTATCATTCATGCGCAGATCCCAGTTACCAGTGGACGCAACCAGAGGCGGGCTACTACCTCATCCACTCCGAGTGAAGGTACCTGTAGTGCCACTCAAGCCCAAGCTCCAATTGCTCCTGTTCCAGCCTTGTTTGAGCATCAATGGCTTACTTGGCCCCGTGCTTCGCAAGAAAAGAAAGCGTAGTATAATGAAAGGTTGGAGAAATTTCTTCACAAGGACATAGAAGAGCCATGATATGTGACTAGTAATCTGTTTGATATGTTGGGTATTCGGGGGGATATTAATGGTTTTTTGTGGTTGGTTGGTATGGAAATGGATGCTCATGGTAACCCTATAGATCAAGAGTTTAGTATGTGGGTGGATATCTTTAGTAATCGAGAGCCAGTTTGCAAAGAATGGTGTCTTGAGGTATACTCGACCATTAATGTTAGCACCATTGACAAAGTCAAGATATTTTTGATGGAAAATGCATTCATTTTCGTTGTGGGAGAAAGGATAAATCATTAACGATTGCTGAGTTTGGGGTAGCTACTGGCATGTATAGTAGGGTGTTGTTGGATAATAACCCATTGTTTAGGAAGGTATTAAAGATGGGAGCTAGGACCGGTTTGGGTTTTCCTAATAGTGATCAGCAGTCTTATTATACTCAGATTTCTGGTGGGGAGATTTGGAATTACAAGAAAGGGGCAAACACGATTTAGTCACCCATTTTGCGTTTGTTTCTTAAAATGATTGTGTATTTGGTTGTCCAGCGTTCAAATTAGCGGGACAAGGTTTATTTGGAAGATTTGTGGCTTTTGAGGTTATTTCATGAAGGTGCCTCGTATAGGACGGCTTGTGCTCCATACATGGTGGCACATGGGAACCCGGGGTATGCGAGATAAAAAGCTTGTTTGTGGCCACTATGTCACAAAATTGGTTAACTTCCTTGATTGTGAGAGAGATAGGGCAAACGCAACATT
Source organism: Erigeron canadensis (assembly GCF_010389155.1). Taxonomy (NCBI): domain Eukaryota; kingdom Viridiplantae; phylum Streptophyta; class Magnoliopsida; order Asterales; family Asteraceae; genus Erigeron; species Erigeron canadensis. Next base: position 17,315,450 of record NC_057767.1, on the reverse strand, counting down.
CAACTTGAATTAGAAGCACATGAAACCTTTGGAATATGTTGACTTGAAACGGTTTGGATTGCTTAAACCCCAAACCAATAGGGATCTTTATTCGTTGATAGATTTTGGGGATGTTGCTCCTGAGGGCGAAGAGGGAGATGATTGTGATGATCTTGATGTTGAGATGGATGAGGCAGATGAGCCGCAACCCTTGCCAACACGACGACCTAAGCATTGTGCCAATACTGCTCCTACTGCGGGGGCTTCTTCTTCTCCTTCTCTTTCTTCTTCTTCTACAGCCCCTGCAGGTTCATTTGATCTTACTCCTCTTCAGACTATGGTTGAGCAGATGTGGGCATCTCAGCAGCAGTTTCAGGAAAATATGGGTAGGTTTCAGACCCGTATGGATGATTTTCGGCAGCAGGTGGGTAATAATATGACTTATGTTGGTTCTGGATTGGGCAGCGTGCTTTATGATTCCCGACGTTATCAGCCTATGTTGGAGGCCCAGTTTACAGCACAGGAGTATCGCTCACCCTCAGTCATTCCAGCATATGATCCACTTAGCATTTTCATTCCTCCGCAGAGGGTTGGCGGTGGTTTTTATTTCCCACCTGAGTGCCAGTTTGAGATACCTCCTCCTCATGATCTTGGTGGACAAGGACCAGATATGCCTGTTCATTTCGGTAGTTTTGTAGGTACACAGGCAGGTATGGATGCTGGCGGGATAGATGCTGCTGAACCCTCTTTTGCTGAGCAGATGGTTGGATCCCTATTTGATGTTCGTAACATTCCTGGTTACCGCCCCTATCCACCTCCACCGCAGTGATATCATGCTAGTTGCATGATGATGACAACCGTCTGTCAGCTTATTTGATGGCTTGTATTATTTGTTTGAACAATTTAATTTTCCGTACTTTTCTTTATTTCTTCCTTTGGTTTGTATCCACCCTTCGGGGTGATAGACATCGTATTTTATTTCCATTTCTGTTGAATAAGTATGGTAGTATGATGGCATGCTTGTTGATATTATTATGTTGGCTTTATTGTGTGTTCATGTGTGATAGCAAGGTTGTCATATGCATATGCTGGCAGTAAGTTCAGCGCTCATATTCTTGTTGGCATCATTCACGCATGGAACACTACTTATACCCGGCAAGTTTTTCATGTTCTTGATTTTCTTTTTGTTTACTTTCCCCTATTGAGGACATTGTCCAACTTAAGTGTGTGTGTGGGGGGGGGGGGTGGTAAATAGGAAAAAGTCGGGTATTTTTAGAGGACTTTTAAACTTTTGCATGATTATCCTTGTAGTTAATTGCTTTCGTCACTTAATTATAGATATTAATGAGCAATGTAACTACAACCTTGGCAAAAAAAATTTAATATGAGGAATGTGTTTTGACTGATTAACGCGACATCCCCTCGGGATTAATAACATTACTAGTACGCTTATAGCATCAAAACAACCAAATTGTGAGATTATTGATTCATTGCTAGTATGATAGGTTTTGGAATTATTAGCCTTGTAAATTTGTCCCTCTCATAGGCTTTTGAATTTATCCAGAAGTAAGGGTCTCTTTTAGAGCTCTGAACTATGATGTGCAAGTTTGAGGTTGATTTTCCATTTCCGGATTATTTCATTTGCTATGAGTGTGTCGGTGATTGTGTTGATTCTAGAACTTGTCCTGGTTGATCGTCGTGTTTTTCTAGATGATAAAGAGGCAAATTTAGGATAAAACCTTTGTTCTTTGTATATTCACCCTTTGTTTCATAAAAAATTGTTATATGTGCATGTTTTGTTAATGTGTTTAGTAGCTAACTACAATGGTTAGTGAACCACCCGTTTAATTCCTTATGTTGTACTCACTTTTAGTGCAAGAAACAATAGAAAACTTGTTGTCACTAGCCTGTTCTTTGTTATTAAATCCACCTAAATGTACACCTTTCCTAGCCATACCGATAGTCGAAGTCCTGGTGGGTCATTGGTTACCTATGCTAGTGGATGGTTTGGATTTTATCTTGTTATGTCGGGTTAGGATATTCGCATTTAATGGGGGTAGTTTGATTTCGTCATGACTTGGATCGAGTCTGGATTGTTCATCTTAGCATTTTATTAAATGATTTGTCATTGTTTCAACATTATTAAGAGAATGCCAATTAGTCAAAGTAAAAGTAGCTCACAAAAAAATGAATAAAAAGAATAAAAGGATAGAAAAAAAAGAAAAAAAATGAGTTTGGGCTGTCAGTTGGTATTACTCACTTTTGGTCAAATCATTTTTATTAATTGGTTCGTCAATTATACCGAACAAAAGGATTTCTGAATGCTATATACTTTAATATATCATATTTAGGTTGGCAAGTTTATTTAAGCCAACATTGGTTAGTATTGGTTGATGAGTTGTTTGATTGTCATACACCATAATGGTGTCGGTTGTTGATCGTTCTATTGAGGGTATTGTCGGGAAGACTTCTTGGGATTTGGACCATTGGCAACTAATGACATGTAATTGTTTATGGACTAGACTATATGTGAAAACTTTGTTTAATGTTGTGTTAGTTCTTTGTCACACTATTTGTTTACCCAAATTTCCATACCCTAATACCCTGTTAAGCCTCAGATACATTACAACCCTTAAAGTCCTCTTCTGATAGACGTTATTGGGCGCTAGCGCCTTGGTGTAACACCCCATCGTTGGCGGAAACATGAGGTGTCATGAAAAGTACAGTACGATATGGAATTACATAAATACTGCTAAACGAAATAGAATATAATAAATATATTCCCAAAAACATGAGTTCAAAGTCATAACAGTGCTAAAATAGCTTATTACAACCAAGTATACAAAATAAAATAATCCAAGGCATGTAGCCTTAAAGTCTGAAAATAAATAAGGAGCACTAATCTCCAAAGTCTAGTCTAGCATAGCAATCTTTATCCTTTATTAACCTGAGTACCTGAAAATTATACTAAAACGTATCAACACAAAGGTTAATGAGTTCGTAGGTTTTAGTCAAAAGCCTAGTCAAAGAAATAAGTCTTTTGTCGATTATTTTAAGTCTAAACCAGTAATAGTTCAATATATAATGAGCAGAGTTACGCCATAATAAGTCCAAAAGTCTCAATGTCTCAAAGTCCGGCCTTACGGTACCTGCCTTAGTCCAAAGTCTCAAGTCCCAACTCATACAATAAGTACGTCCAAAGCACAACAAACAAACACATAATATCACACATATAACAAGATCAAAGCACGTCAAATGGCACAAGTAACTCTATACGCACAGGCTCAATATTGAACATAAAACAGAAATCGGCAGAACTGTTTGAAAATAAGTATACTTTCCACCTCAAAACTTGTAAAAAGAGGGGCTACGAAACTCACCTGAAAGTAGCACAAGTATAAATATCCTATATCAACGAACAGGAACACGAACTGTCAGAAACACTGAAACAAGCTCACTATCTGTCCAAAAGTCCTACATTGTCCACAAGTCACCCAGTAAGAACTTACTTAATTGTACAAGTCCATGTCCTACACTAGTGTCTTAAGAAATGCCATTATGTCTCGTCAAATGTCATAATATGTATATTATATATATATATATATTTATATGTATATAACATAGTCTCTTGTCCTTATTAATTGTCCAAATGAAATTGTTCGTCTAATAAGGTCATGTTTTAATGTTTATATCTCGTCAAGTCTTCATATATAACGTCATAATAAACCATGTTAAGTCCGGAAAGTCGTATAATTTATTTAGTCCTTATAAGTCTTTTTAGATATATATATGTAATGTCATATGTCCATATAAATTTTAATTCTTTTATATATATATCCATACTAATTTCGTAATTTTGAAAATTGGAATTTAATTATAAAATTTTGAGATTAACTTTTTATTATAGATCAATTAATTGAAATAAAATTTTTATTTATTTAAAACTATAATTTTTGACTAAAATACCAAAATAATATCCAAAACCCTAATCCTTATCAATAAGCCGTCGTTGACTAAGTTTGACCAAACCAAAAATTTGAACTAACACCAAAATACAAATCAAATCCAATTTTTGAACCAAAACCCTTTTCTGGCCGGTTTGCCAAGTTTGACCGGCATTGACCGGCGTTGACCGAACCAATAATCAAGAACAAGTCTAGATTCAAACACAAAAATACAATCCAACCACTTTCATAACCCGGATCTATGATAGATCTAAACAAACACTAAACAAAATTGCTTTTATTCTTCGATTAAACAAGATTTCGGATTTCGGATATATATGCAACCGAAAACTTATTTTATGTTAATAAAGATTTCGGATCTAACAATTTCGGATTCAAGATCTTTGAACAAAATAAATTTCGAGCTTAACAACTCGGATATACAAAGATTTCGGTGTAAAGGTTCGGATCTAAGGATTTCGGATCCAAGATCTTCGAATTTCATAGATTTCGGACATACATATACACACACATATATATATATAACAAAAAATATATATATGATATATATAAAAAAAAAATCGGATTTAAAAGGAGAAGAAAGAAGAATAGCCGATTTATATATGTTTATTTGTATTTATATATGAACTCCAAAACGATTTATATATACAAAATTAATGTTTTCGGATCTATATATAAACATAGCCGATTTATATATATAAATGAAGGAAATCCATGATTTGAAGAAGAAAGAAACCGTTTAGATTCAAGTATCTAAACAAAACGTACCCAAAGATGAAAGAAAATAAAGAAAGAGATCGAGATTGATGATTGATGGTGGTTCGGTGGTGGTCTTGTGGTGGTTGTTGCAGTCGGATTTGAGAGAAAGAGGGGAAGGGGGGCGACTGGGAAATAGAGTGAGAGAAGAGAGTGTGTAAGTGAGAAGGGGAGGGGGAGAAATGAAGGGGTTAGGGTTAGGTTCCTAGGGTTTTGTTGGTTCATGTTTCCCCCTTTGATCGAGTTTGACCATCTTTGACCCTACTAAAACACATTTGACTCGACCATTTTACAACACTCATGACCCGTAAATTTATTTTGTCGTCATATTTAAATGTAACTTTTCAATAGCTTTCTAACGACTATAAATATGTCTATATTTAGCTATTAAATCTTTAATTGATTTAATTTTAAGTATTTTACTTAATTTGGCATTTCCACAAGACAACTAGTTTTCTTCCTGTTCTCGAGTCCACGTACAATTTTTCTAAAATCTAAATGCTCACAAAGTCCGAAATAAACACAAATCCATTTATTCCATGATAAAATCTTAAAGTCTAACGACGTACATAACGAACAAACTAAAAATGACAAGAAAAGTATTTCGGAAAGTACGGTCAGATGACGGTTGTCACAGCATTACCCCGTTAAAAGAATTTCGTCCCGAAATTTAACTCGAACTAGTCCCATTAAACAATTGGGGGTATTTTGTCTTGAAATGATCTTCCCGTTCCCAAGTATAGTCAGGCCCTCTAAAGGATCTTCCCGTATTTTGCTTTGAATTCCATCGAACCTTGATAAGTGTATACTTAGTTTTCTTTAGTTTCCGCACCTTGCGATCCACAATCTCTAAAGGCTCTTCAACAAAATTCAACTTATCGTCAATCCGGATTTCGTCCATAGGTACATGACGATCTTCTTCAGCTAGACATTTTCTAAGGTGCGACACATGAAATATGTCGTGAACTCCCTTAAGCTCTTCCGAAAGTCTCAATCGATAAGCTACTTCACCAACTCTTTCTAGTATCTCAAAAGGTCCAATAAATCTAGGTCCAAGCTTTCCACTCTTGACAAATCTAACCACTCCTTTCCAAGGGGAAACCTTAAGGAGTACACGGTCTCCAACATTGAACTCTAAAGGTCTACGTCTGACGTCCGCATACTTCTTTTTTCGTTCACGTGCTAATCTAAGTCGCTCTTTAATCTGAATTATTTTCTCAGCAGTCTCTTCAATAAGCTCAGGCCCAACCAATTAGCTATCGCCAAAGTCAGACCACGCGACAGGTGATCTACATTTCCGTCCATACAATGCCTTGAAAGGGGCCATATCAATACTCGCATGATAACTATTGTTGTAAGAGAATTCTATCAAATGTAGATGATCATCCCAGTTACCACCAAAATCTAAGACACAGGCTCTCAACATATCTTCTAAGGTCTGAATCGTACGTTCACTCTGACCATCAGTTTGAGGATGGTACGTCGTACTCATATCTATCCTAGTCCCAAAGGCCTTCTGAAACCCTCGCCAAAACTGAGAATTAAAGCGAGTATCTCTATCTGAAATAATCGAAACTGGTACGCCATGTTTCGATACGACTTCCCTTACATACTTCCTCACCAATTTCTCTGTGGGATCTTTTTCACGAATAGCTAAGAAATGAGCAGACTTTGTCAATCTATCGACGATCACCCATATCATATCATGACCCTCCTTCGTCCTAGGTAGTTTGTTAATGAAATCCATAGTTATGTTCTCCCATTTCCATTCAGGAATCTCTGGCAGTCTGAGTAATCCCGCAGGCTTTTGATGTTCCGCTTTCACCTGTAGACATGCCAAGCATCGGCTTACAAACTCAGCAACATCTTTCTTCATGCCAGGCCACCAATATAGCTCACGCAAATCATAGTACATCTTGTCGGTGCCCGGATGTACCGAATACCTTGTATTATGAGCTTCGTTCAATATCAATGCTCGTAAATCACCAGTTGAAGGAACCCATAGTCTGTCCACGAAATACAAGCCATTATCGTCTCTTCTATCCAAATGTTGTTCCATTCCTTGTATTTCCTTCTTAAGAAGATCTTTATCGCCAACAACCACCAATTGTGTTTCTATGATCTGATCTCTAACACTTCTTTGCACTGTCATACTCATAGCACGTACTCGTCTAGGCTTAACCCTTTCCTTACGACTTAAGGCATCGACCACTACATTGGCTTTCCCCGGGTGATAACGAATGTCACAGTCATAATCGCTGAGTAACTCAAGCCATCTTCGTTGTCTCATATTCAAATCTTGTTGATTGAAAATATGTTGTAAACTCTTGTGATCCGTGTAGATTACACACTTGGTTCCATACAAATAATGCCTCCAACACTTTAATGCAAAAACCACTGCTCCTAATTCCAAGTCATGGGTTGTGTAATTCTTCTCATGGACCTTCAATTGTCGTGAGGCGTAAGCAATCACTTTGCCTTTTTGCATGAGCACACAACCTAATCCTTGACCTGATGCGTCGCAATACACTACAAAGTCATCAGATCCTTCAGGCAGACTCAAAATCGGCGCATTACATAGCTTATCTTTCAAGATTTGAAACGCTGTCTCTTGTTTCTCACCCCAGACATACGGCCTATCCTTCTGAGTTAATTGCGTAAGCGGCAACACAATCTTAGAGAAATTCTCGATGAATTTTCTATAGTAGCCAGCCAGTCCAAGAAATTGTCTGACTTCAGTCGGTGTCTCTGGTGTTCTCCAGTTCTTGACTGAATCAATCTTGCTAGGATCCACGTGTATTCCATCTTTGCTCACGACATGTCCCAGAAAGTGTATCTCATCAAGCCAAAACTCACATTTAGAAAATTTTCCATACAGTTTTTCCTTTCTCAGTAATTCTACTACTTTTCTCAGATGTTCAGCATGTTCTTCCTTTGTCTTTGAGTAGATTAGGATGTCGTCGATGAACACAATTACACACTTATCCAAATACGGTCGACACACTCTATTCATCAAATCCATGAATACTGCTGGAGCGTTGGTCAATCCGAAAGGCATCACTGTGAACTCAAAATGTCCATATCTTGTCCTAAAGGCAGTCATTGGTATATCGTCCTCGTGTACACGCAGTTGATGATACCCTGAACGTAAGTCAATTTTTGAGAAACACTTCGCACCTTGAAGTTGATCGAATAGAGCATCAATCCTAGGAAGAGGATAACGATTCTTTACTGTTAACTTATTCAACTCACGGTAGTCGATACACATGCGAAAAGAGCCATCCTTCTTTTTAACGAATAAGACAGGTGCTCCCCACGGTGACTGACTAGGTCTAATGAATCCCTTGTCCTGAAGTTCTTTTAATTGTGTGGCCAATTCCTGTAATTCAGTTGTTGCTAATCTATAGGGAGATTTTGCTATAGGAGCTGCATTAGGAACGAGACTAATGCGAAAATCAAGTTGTCGAGACGGAGGTAAGCCAGGTAATTCATCAGGGAAGACATCCTGATAGTCCCGAACGACGGGGACATTAATCAAACTAACCTCTTTAGCGTCAGCACTCATGGCACGACCTTCAAAAGAATCAGATACCTCGCCCTGAACTTCTAGTATCTCGCCATTTGGTAAGGGAATGCTAACAATTTTTGCACTACAAAGAATCGTCGCATCGACCAAGGACATCCAGTCCATACCAACAATAACGTCAAAGCTTCCCATTTCAAAAGGTACTAAGTCAATAAAGAAAGCATAATTATTAAGAACTAATGTGCACGAACGGATGACCTGGTCTAATCTAACTAACCCACCATTAGCCATTTCTACGTCAAAACATAAATACATAGGGCTCGGCTTAGCACTCAATAAAGGAACGAAACTAGTCGCGACAAAACTATAATCAGCTCCAGAATCAAAGAGAACAGTAGCATAATGACCATTTAGAAGAAAAGTACCTGCAACAACGTTCGGGTCGTTGCGAGCCTCGGCAGCATTTAGAACAAAAGCACGACCTCTAGCAGCTGGAGCCTGATTGCCCCTATTCTGATTGGGTCCAGTAATCTGTAGCTGGTTAGGATGAACTGCCACTTGAACCTGTTGCCCAACCTACTGAGGACATGTGTTCCGATAGTGATCAGTGGCCCCACATTCATAACATCCTCCACGAACTCCGGTTGGTCTCCTTTGATTCAATGGCACAACATTCAATGGTGCTCTATTCAATGGTGCCATCTGGGTCCTTGGTTCCCGATAGTAATTCGCCAGATGTCCAGTCTTATTGCAGTTGTAGCATGTTAAACAGTTCTGATTTGCTGCATGGTGAAGATTGCACTTGGTACACTTAGGATGAGGACCCACATAATCCTTTTTGCCAACATCAGTCACTGCAAATACCCTGCCTCTGTTTTGTCTCTTCCCATCAGATCGCCAAACTTTCTTATTATTACTCGTCCCACTGATTTCCTTCCTTTTTGTCCCAACAGCAGTAATAGTTCCACACTGAACCAACTCCTCTCTCATAGCCTCAGACCTCAATATAGCCTCCTCTAGGGTAAGTGGGTGAACAGCAGCCATAGTCGACCTAACTTGAGGAATTAACCCACGAAGATACTTCTCTATAACTTTGTTCTCAGGTTCAACCAAATGTGGAACGAGCCTTGAGAGTTCATTAAAACGGGTAGTGTAGCCAGCATGATCAGCACCGACCATCTTATGTTCCAAAAACTCTCGTTCTAGCTTCACCAGTTCAGTTACGGTGCAGAACTTTTTCATCATCAACTCTCTGAAGTTATACCAAGACATCGCCTCTGCCGCTAATCTGCCTCTGATTCGGCACTGAGTGTTCCACCAAGACAAAGCATCTTTAGTGAAAGAGTTCGCCACATACTTGACCCTTTGTTCAGGAGTACATTCACTAATACCAATCACAGCTTCCATCTTCTCTAACCATTGAATAAACTTGACTGCTCCACCTCTACCATCATACTCTTGCACACCACAATCCTTAAAGTTTTTGTAAGTACAAGTCCTGACACCACTTCTAAGTCCCCTTGGCACATTCCCAAGTCGAATTCCTTGATCAACGTCTTCATAATATTCACCATCCTGATCATCCTCAGCGTCCTCATACTGAGCATCATCATACTGAGCATCTTCATTCTCTGTATTTTGTTCATTTTGAGCATTTTGTGCGAGTATAGTATTAACCACTTGGGTGATCATGGCAATCATGGCTGGATCTGGTTACATTCCAGTTTGCTCATTAGTAGTTTCATTTTCAGCTTCACCACGACCGCGTCCACGACCACTACCTCGGCCGCCACCGCGGCCTGCACCACGTCCAACTCCACGACCAGTACCTCGCCCTCCAGCTTGTTCGTTTCCACGACCTGCACCGCGGCCAACACCTTGAACTACTTCAGGCCCAGTGCCACGACCAATACCACGGCCTCCACTCCGTCCAGTTCCTCGACCCATACCACGACCTTGCCCAGAGTCTTCGTTTTCACCACGGCCTCTTCCACGACCGCCGCTAGTTCCAGCACTAGTTCTTGTTCTTGCCATTGTCCTATAACCACGCATCGTTAGTCGGGGAAGAATACACTCGACGATGTTAATATCACAAGATACTCTCAGTGAGCTCTCTCATCTTATGGTCTAAGGAATGCTATCTAGAACCTAAACTATTCATGCAATTCATGTCAATGCAATACATATATATATACTAATAATATATAACCCTAAATCGCAGTTAAAATGTGGTCCGAATCTAACACCTACATCCGTTGCACTAGTGGTGTATGTATACAGGGTGTACCAGCGGCTAACCCTCCACACTCCTAGTACATCTAATGCAAGGTCGGATCACGGTACTGGTGTGCTCTCTAGGTATTGGTTGGGTATGTATACAGGGTGTACCAGCGGCTAACCCTCCACCTAACCAACACCCATTAAGCATCCCAGAGTAGCTACCACACTTTCACTACAAGTGCAATCACTGATGTCAATAACTGTCGCAAGGCATGGCGGTAATCATAGAACAGTTGATCAGGCTTTTCTATGATTATCGCTATGCGATACTAGTTAGCGTCATCACTTCATCTTGCTCTAATACACATAAGTAATCAAAATAACACCGAAAGCACACAGTCGCCAAATAATAGCCACAGTCAAAATAAACACAGGGATAATAAGTCTAAATAGAATGTGAACTCACAATATAAGCGACGTTAGCACATCTAGAATGCATCTATGATTCCTATCGTAAATGCTATACGGGGTTCTTAGGTTATAGTCTTGGCTTTTCCACCTAATTCTCTACAACCACGGCTCTGATACCATTCTGTAACACCCCACCGTTGGCGGAAACATGAGGTGTCATGAAAAGTATACTAAAACGTATCAACACAAAGGTTAATGAGTTCGTTTGTTTTAGTCAAAAGCCTAGTCAAAGAAATAAGTCTTTTGTCGATTATTTTAAGTCTAAACCAGTAATAGTTCAATATATAATGAGCAGAGTTACGCCATAATAAGTCCAAAAGTCTCAATGTCTCAAAGTCCGGCCTTACGGTACCTGCCTTAGTCCAAAGTCTCAAGTCCCAACTCATACAATAAGTACGTCCAAAGCACAACAAACAAACACATAATATCACACATATAACAAGATCAAAGCACGTCAAATGGCACAAGTAACTCTATACGCACAGGCTCAATATTGAACATAAAACAGAAATCGGCAGAACTGTTTGAAAATAAGTATACTTTCCACCCCAAAACTTGTAAAAAGAGGGGCTACGAAACTCACCTGAAAGCAGCACAAATATAAATATCCTATATCAACGAACAGGAACATGAACTGTCAGAAACACTGAAACAAGCTTACTATCTGTCCAAAAGTCCTACATTGTCCACAAGTCACCCAGTAAGAACTTACTTAATTGTACAAGTCCATGTCCTACACTAGTGTCTTAGGAAATGCCATTATGTCTCGTCAAATGTCATAATATGTATATTATATACATATATATATATATGTATATGTATATAACATAGTCTCTTGTCCTTATTAATTGTCCAAATGAAATTGTTCGTCTAATAAGGTCATGTTTTAATGTTTATATCTCGTCAAGTCTTCATATATAACGTCATAATAAACCATGTTAAGTCCGGAAAGTCATATAATTTATTTAGTCCTTATAAGTCTTTTTAGATATATATATATGTAAAGTCATATGTCCATATAGATTTTAATTCTTTTATATATATATCCATACTAATTTCGTACTTTTGAAGATTGGAATTTAATTATAAAATTTTGAGATTAACTTTTTATTATAGATCAATTAATTGAAATAAAACTTTTATTTATTTAAAACTTTAATTTTTGACTAAAATACCAAAATAATATCCAAAACCCTAATCCTTATCAATTAGCCGTCGTTGACCAAGTTTGACCAAACAAAAAATTTGAACTAACACCAAACTACAAATCAAATCCAATTTTTGAACCAAAACCCTTTTCTGGCCGGTTTGACCAAGTTTAACCGGCATTGACCGGCGTTGACCGAACCAATAATCAAGAACAAGTCTAGATTCAAACACAAAAATACAATCCAACCACTTTCATAACCCGGATCTATGATAGATCTAAACAAAAACTAAACAAAATTGCTTTTATTCTTCGATTAAACAAGATTTCGGATTTCGGATATATATGCAACCGAAAACTTATTTTATGTTAATAAAGATTTCGGATCTAACAATTTCGGATTCAAGATCTTTGAACAAAATAAATTTCGAGCTTAACAACTCGGATATACAAAGATTTCGGTGTAAAGGTTCGGATCTAAGGATTTCGGATCCAAGATCTTCGAATTTCATAGATTTCGGACATACATACACACACACACACATATATATATATAACCGAAAATATATATGTGATATATATAAAAAAAAAATTCGGATTTAAAAGGAGAAGAAAGAAGAATAGCCGATTTATATATGTTTATTTGTATTTATATATGAACTCCAAAACGATTTATATATACAAAATTAATGTTTTCGGATCTATATATAAACATAGCCGATTTATATATATAAATGAAGGAAATCCATGATTTGAAGAAGAAAGAAACCGTTTAGATTCAAGTATCTAAACAAAACGTACCCAAAGATGAAAGAAAATAGAGAAAGAGATCGAGATTGATGATTGATGGTGATTCGGTGGTGGTCTTGTGGTGGTTGTTGCGGCCGGATTTGAGAGAAAGAGGGGAAGGGGGCGGCTGGGAAATAGAGAGAGAGAAGAGAGTGTGTAAGTGAGAAGGGGAGGGGGAGAAATGAAGGGGTTAGGGTTAGGTTCCTAGGGTTTTGTTGGTTCATGTTTCCCCCTTTGACCTAGTTTGACCATCTTTGACGCTACTAAAACTCATTTGACTCGACCATTTTACAAGACTCATGACCCGTAAATTTATTTTGTCGTCATATTTAAATGTAACTTTTCAATAGCTTTCTAACGACTATAAATATGTCTATATTTAGCTATTAAATCTTTAATTGATTTAATTTTAAGTATTTTACTTAATTTGGCATTTCCACAAGACAACTAGTTTTCTTCCTGTTCTCGAGTCCGCGTACAATTTTTCTAAAATCTAAATGCTCACAAAGTTCGAAATAAACACAAATCCATTTATTCCATGATAAAATCTTAAAGTCTAACGACGTACATAACGAACAAACTAAAAATGACTAGAAAAGTATTTCGGAAAGTACGGTCAGATGACGGTTGTCACACTTGGCGATGAAGGAACGAACCTAGTACAAGCCTAAGGTTAAAAGATTAAGCATCATGACTTGGCATTGAGTGATTATTCAAATATTCAACCCCAAGAGTAAGTTAGTTAGAGTAGGATAAGCGAGATATCACTTGTTCGTTCATTTGTGCTTAGTCGTGTTATTGAGGCTTGTATATCAGTCAAATATTGTCAAACATTCTGGTTTTCATCTAAGATTAAAACTGGCTAACCATCTTTTTCATTTTATAGTTGAGCTTCTTTTTGATTACTGAAATGTGGTTTCCATTATGTACCAAGGTTTGAATTATTTTTCAGCTTGGAATTGCTTGAGGACAAGCAAAGCTTAAGTGTGGGGGGATTTGATATGTTGTATTTTATACCCATTTCCCAAGGCTTAATTAGTTGTTATATGGTTTAGGAGTCGTTTTCATATATATTTGGTAAGTTTATGGTATTTGTTAGTGTTTCAGGGTGTTAACAGGTACTTAGGCGTTAATCTGGAGAAAACGTTATTTCTGGAGTAAACCAAGTGCTTACGGACGTTTTACAAGGCACGAGACTGAAGATTGGAAGCTGGTCAAAGCAAGTCAAAGTTGGTCAACAAAAGTCAACAGATACTGCGATGCATCAACGTACTGCGACGCAGTCTTATGTTTCGAGTAATAAACTGCTTCGTAGTGTTGTGAGACTACGACGCAGTGGGACCAGACACAGCCAAGAGAAAGTCAACGATTGTCAAAGTCAAAGGAAGACTGCGACGCAATCTGTAACTGCGACGCAGTGTGGCTCCGATTTTGATATTATTTTTGGAAAATATAAATAGCTTGCAAAAACATTCATAAAAACCTACCTCACTTTCTCCAGCCGTTTTTTAGCATCTTTTAAAGATTTTTCATCTGAAGAATCATATTGGAAGATTAAGATCGCGATTGGAGTAACTTCATCATTCCGTATTTGATTATTCATATATCTTGGAACGATTTCTACATTCGGTACAATATGTTTTCATCTATTATTGTGTGTTTTTATCTTTTCAATATGAGTGGCTAATTGCCCTTTCATCCATCTTGATGGAGTAAAATGATATGTAAGGATTGCATACTTTTTAATAATTCAAAGTTGATTATATTTAACGTTACATCGTGATCTTAGTATATTTATTCCTTGTTATTTATCTTGAATTGGTTGGTGATTTATATGTGTCTTTAATGGTAATTATTGTTCACATATATTTTATTTCAATTATTTTGGTACAAACGTGTTGTATCTATGACAGGTACGGTAGATAACCATTCAATGATAATAGGATTAAATGTGTTAACGGTTGGGTACAATTGGTAGATGTAGTTCTTATCTTAATAACCAAAATGTAACATCCCAAACTTTTCAAGTTTGACTTATTGACTTGACCGTTAGTTAACATCGGGTTCGTTAACTTTATGTGCCCTATATGTGATTATGTGATTAAATGCTTATGTCTGATAATGTGAGATGAATAAGATGATGTTTAATTAAAGTAATTAAAGTAACGTTACAAAAGTTAAGCGCTTACAAGATCGTTAAATTTCCTGGTAGGTAAACTAAGCTAAGAAAGTCAAGTTTAAAGAGTCGAGGGGCTTAAGATGAAATTTATTAAGGATGGCCAGGGGTTGTATGACTACCTGATTGTCATTTTCCAGGTATGATGCGTGTGAGAAAAACCCCCAAGCCACCCTTCCCCTCTCTCAAAGCAATTCCCTCCAAGATCCATTCGTTTTGTAGTGTTTCGAGCAAGATTTGATTAAGATCTTTCATCTTTTTATGAATCAATTATGAATCAATTTTATGGTTTTAATTCAGGTCTTAGGGTTTGGAGAATGGATGGGGGTTTTGATAATCATTTATGGTTAATTAATCAAGTTTCAATAGTAAGAATGGTTGTTTAATGTGACTTAATGATCCCTTTTTGTTAACAACATGTTCATGGAGCAATTGATGGTGCCAAATCATCAATTAGGTCTTAAAAGAGTCTTCTTTTTTGGTGTAAAACCCGTTTTTGGAAAAAATGACAAAAAGATACTAACTACCTGGAGTAATACTCTATAAATGGACAAAAGTTGAGAATAGACAAAAAGGGACTAACTACCTAGGGTAATAGTCTAGAAATGGACAAAAGTTGAGAGTAGACAAAAAGAGGCTACGTACCTGGGATAATAGTCTCGAAGTAGACAAAAAGAGACAACTTACCAGGGGTAATAGTAAAAGAAAAGAGACTATTATCTGGAATGATGGTAATTAAAGGGTATGCGACATGTATATAGATTGTAGGTCAGTTTAGTCTCGTTATACTTAGGCATGAGCATTGAGCCCGGAAACCCGAAGCCTGATTTTGGCCCGCCCGAAACCGACCCGACCCGACCGAGCACTCAACGGGCCGGGCTTCGGTCCAACAAATATGAGTATTTCCGGGTTCGGTCCAAAACTCAAAGGAATTTGATTTTTTTACATATAGTCCTCGTACATATAGATATAAAACTATATGTAGAAAGAAAAAATAAGAGGGGGAGAAGATTAAAAGAAAGAAGTTTGTAATGAAATCTCAAAAGATCTTGAACGACAGCTTTCTTGTAATATTCAGAAGATGAAGAAACATGTAACTACCATATAATAAATGCTCTGCTGAGTTTGCTTGTGTGATTTTACAGAAACAAAACGAAAACATATTTTTGAAAAAGAAAGCAGATAGTTTTGAAAAACTTGGTTCATAGAGTAGGGACATATAAATAATGGGTTATTAATAAAATTGTTGGCATATGGGAATCTACTCTTATCCATGAGTGAATAAAGTAATAAATTTATGATATTGGATGACAGTTAGTTCCTGGTTGTGACAATATCGATGGAACTTTTATATTTTTAATAATTTATTTCATTTAGTAATTTAATTATGTGAGAGTAAATATATGTATATAATAAACAAAGAGTTACATAAGATTATTACAAATAGGATTCCTCTCCCCCTTATGGCAATTTCGTCCCCCCCACTGATTCTTAAACCCTAAATCGATTTGATCATCTTGTAAATATGTCCCTATCACTGATTCTTGAACTCTTTTGAGTTTGAGAATTTGTTGACGTGCATGTTTGAGGTGATTTTCGTTTCTAGGGTTTTTGATTTTTTCTATATTTTCGTCCAAACCCTATTTAGTTATTTCTTTCCTCCTGATTTGTTACCTAGCTTGGATCGCGGCTACCTTGTGTACTTTAGCTAGATCGTTGAAGCTTGTTAATAGATTAAGGCGTCTGATATACCTACTAGGGTTTCCTATAAGGTGTTTTAGGGTTTCTTCTTGTTCTCGTGCTTAATATAGTTTACCTGTTAGTTTCATTTTGTTGCTACATGTTTCTGATTTGTTATGGAGAGTAGTAAAGGTCATAAGGATATCCTTCCTGGGATAGCATCGAGAATCAATAATATAGATGGAAAACGCATGCCCTCTAGATCCATTCTAAAAAACCCTAACTCTAATAAGGAAAAAGGAAAGTAGCGGAGGAAAAAGGCAGGTCAATGCTAGTGAAAAAGGAGGTAATGATGGCAGGAAATCAGCCTCTGGGACATCTACTAATTCGTCAGATAGTAGTATTCCAACGTCGACTGAAACCCCTAGGGTTGTACTGGAAGAGAAAAGTGAACAACAACCGGAATCCTCTATTCCTGATATGCCCCATTTAGGGAAATCTGTTCATGGTGAGAAACCAGTAGTTCAACCTGATGGTGTTACGAGTGGACCACAAGTAGATAATTCTGTTGAAAAGCATGGAGATGGACAAAAGAATGGGGATGAAATGGTTGGGAATGTAAAGCCTAATACGACTAATCCTCAATCTTATGTAGCAAAGCTAAAAGCTGGTTCTGTCAAAAAAGTAGTCAACTTCAGGAAGATTGAGAATATGGTGGAAGGAAAGGGAGTTGACGTGGTATTACCAAAAGAGTCGGTTCGACTTGTACATGACAAGTTTGCAAACACGTTGTTTGGGTATTTCTTGGGTGACAAACTTGCATACCCTATGGTGGAGTACTATGTTAAAATAAATTGGAAGAAATTTGGCTTACAAAAGGTAATGATGAACTCGAATGGATTCTTTTTCTTCAAATTTGCGGATAAGACTGGTATGCAAAATGTGCTCCTAAACCTAAAGTCACAGTTGTTTTGGACCTCAATGCTTGTGACACTATCTGTTGGAAAGATGGCGATGGAAATGAACTTGAATTCTCAGTGGCTGCGGTCTGGGAAACACTTTGAAAACATAAACCAATAGTGCCATGGGTAAATGCAATTTGGTATAAACAAATGATACCGAAGCATGCATTTCTGATGTGGCTAATTTTTCATGGAAGATTAAACACTCAGGATCGAATGATGAAGTGGAGTTTAGGCGGCAATATGAACTTTAATCTTGTGTGTTGCCCTCTATGTCAACAAGGACCTGATTCACATAGTCATCTTTTTTTCGAATGCCCTTATTCTTCTCAGGTTTAGTTGAAGATTCGACATCTGGCTAAACTGGTTATTCAGCCACGTTGGTGCGAAATCAGCACCTGGATGATTCAAAGGGGGAAATTGAACTCAGCAAGAACGGTCATTGGTAAACTTCTTATTGCTGCAACTACTTATTGTATTTGGCAAGAGCGGAATAACAGGCTATTCTCAAATGAAACACGACAGGTTGAGCAGCTCGCTAAAATGATATCTACAATAGTTCGCCTTAAGCTGGCTACCTTGTGATTCAAGAACACGAGGATGGCTAATCAGTTTATGAATGCTTGGGACTTGTCACGGCAGTTGATTATAACAGAGGACTAAGTCTTATTAGTGATTTAATCTAACTGTATTTGTTTTGCATCTGTAAGCTAGGGTGCGTCGTGTTGCTTGTCTTTTTGATTAACATATGTATGGCATGTCATACATATGAATTAGTATGGTACCTTAGCCATACTACTTGTGATGTAAATGTTTTTTTTGGTGATGGTATAAAATTTACAGGGATATACCCATTAACCAAAAAAAGTTTCAATGTTATAAACATAAATCACAATTTGAATATGGTCCAATTATGAACCAGAAGAAGGCCGAAGATACCCCGAGTACATCTAAAGACGAGATAATTGTGAGAACCTCTAATCCATATGCTTTGTTGTCTGATTATGGGCCTGGTGAAAAGGAACCGGTTATTCAGGAAGTAAATATTTTAGATCAGGTTAACAATGGAATGGGGGCATCCGTGGACGTTTCTGATGATGATGAAGTTGAAGTAGTACATGACGAAACAACTGGTTTCATGTCTTTGGATAGTGATAGGAAGGGACAGTCTGAGGGGGCAAGCACTCCCGGTGAAATGAGTTTAAATGGGTAGTTTAGCATCCTTGAATATAAGGGGGCTGAACCACTCACTTAAACAAAATGAGGTTCGACAAGTTGTTTCTAATGATTACTTGAATATATGTTCTATTATAGAATCGCATGTAGACGTTTCTAATTTATTTAATACCAGTAAGAAGATTTGTAGAACGTGGGATTGGATATCTAATGGCAATTTGTGTCGTAAAGGTACTAGAATTATCCTTGGATGGAATACTGAGGTGTTGGATGTCATGGTCCTCTCTCAAAACGATCAAGTTATCCATACTTAAGTGGTTTTTAAAGAGGATAGCAAATCCCTATTTTGTTCGTTTATTTATGCTGATAATCACTACCAAAAAAGAAGGACGTTATGGCATAATCTTTGCATGCACAAACAGTTTATTCAACAACGTCCGTGGGTTATTATGGGTGATTTCAATTCTGCTCTTACGCTTGATGATTGTTCCTTTGGCTCTTCTACTATTACGCTTAGTATGAGGGAGTTCAAGGAATGTGTGGATCATATTGAAGTGTTTGATATTAATAGCTCAGGGTTACATTTTACATGGAACCAGAAACCAAAAAATGGAGGGGGGATATTTAAGAAAATTGACAGAATCATGGGTAACTCAAGCTTTATTGATGAGTTTCCTGCTGCATGCACTATCTTTCAACCATATAGAGTTTCTGACCATTCCCCCTGCATATTAAAGCTTCCTTCTGTGGCAAGAAGTCGTCCTAAACCGTTTAAATTTCCAAATTTCTGGTATTTAAACAAGGTTTTATTGATGTTGTTGATAAATCTTGGAAGCTTCAAGTTGAAGGGCATCATTTCTTTAGGGTGGTTAAAAAGCTGAAAGCTACTAAGGGTCCTTTGTGCAGATTGTTCCAAGAGCAAGGTAACCTTCATAGCAAAGTCTCTAATTTAAGGGCAACACTTGATGATCTGCAAGCTGCAATTGATAAAGACCCAACGAAGGCTGATTTGTTAGCTAAAGAGACATCATGTCTTAAAGATTTCAAAACTGCTCAACTTGATGAAGAACTTTTCCTTAAACAGAAGTCTAAAGTGGAGTGGTTAGCGGTTGGTGACTCTAATTCAACATACTTTCACAATTATGTTAAATGCAGGAACCACCTGAGTAGAATTGAGGTCATAAGGGATGCAAATGGGACGCTTCATGAGGGAGGTGCAGCTCGGCTACTGCATCCTTGTTTACAAAGAAGCTCACGGTTCAGAAAGCATATAATATGGTTGTACCGGTCACAAATGAAGAAATCAATAAGGCAATGCTCTCAATTGGTGAAAATAAAGCGCCTGGTCCGGACAGGTATACTTCTGCCTTCTTTAAGGGTGCATGGGAGGTGGTGGGACATGATGTTTGTCTCGCTATCCAGGAATTCTTTAGAAATGGTAAAATGTTACAACAGGTTGACCATACTTTAATAGCTCTTGTACCTAAAGTCGCTACTCCTGCTTGTGTTACTGATTTTCATCCTATCTCATATTTGTAATACTCTCTATAAGTGTATTAGCAAGATCCTCACTGATAGAATTAAAGAGGGATTACATGATCTGGTTAGTATTAATCAGTCAGCTTTTGTTCCTGGGTGACGGATATCTGATAATATTCTTCTTGCAAAAGAACTTTTGCATAACTATCATAGGAGATCTGGTCCACCGAGATGCACTTTTAAGATTGATATTCAGAAAGCATATGATACAGTAGACTGGAAATTTCTGGAAGCGATTCTGCATGGTTTTGGTTTCCATAATAAAATGATTACCTGGATCATGGTTTATGTTCATTCTACGTCTTTCTCTTTGGCTATTAATGATAATATTCATGGCTTTTTTTAAAGGAAAACGTGGACTTTGACAGGGGGATCCCTTATCTCTTTACACTTGTTATGGAAGTCTTAACCTTGATGCTACACGATGATGTTATGTCCATCCCGAGGTTTAGATTCCACAACAAGTGTGAAAAAGAGCATATTATTAACATTTGTTTTGCATATGACTTGTTCTTGAAAGCTCTGAATAAGTTCAAAGATCTATCAGGTTTGGTTCCTAATATGGGGAAAGTAAAGCCTTCTTTTGTAATGTTTCTGATAGGGTGAAGCAAGTTATCCTTAGTATCATGCCATTTGAGGAAGAACAACTACCAATACGGTATCTGGGGGTTCCATTGATATCGACAAGGCTGTTACACAAAGATTGTTAAGTGTTAATTGAAAAGATGGAAAGTAGAATTACTGACTGGAGAAACAAAAGTCTATCCTTTGCTGGTCGTCTACAACTGATTTGTTTAGTCTTGTCCTCGTTCCATATCTATTGGGCATCGGTTTTCATTCTTTCTGTTTCTGTCATCAATGCTCTAGAGAAGAAGATGCAGGCTTTCTTTGGAATCAAGGACCAATGGAGAAAGATAGGGCAAAGGTTTCTTGGAGCTCTATTTGTTTGCCAAAATCTGAAGGAGGATTAGATATTTGTCGTATTACTGAGGTAAATAAATCTCTTATAGTTATCATATTTGGAGTCTCCTTACTCATAGAGAGTCGTTATGGGTGAAGTGGATACACTCTTATAGACTAAAAGATAGAAACTTCTGGGAAGTCAAACAACCTGGAAATTGTTCATGGGGGTGGAGGAAATTACTTCAACTCCGCAATGCTATTCGGCCATTCATTTGTTCAAAGATTGGTGATGGCAAACAGACTTCAGTATGGCATCACAGGTGGGCAACCGAATGCCCATTGAGTCGCTTTATATCACCTCGGATGATTATGCAAGCAGGTTTTAATATTCAGTCATCTGTTGCGAACCTTTTGTGTAATGGGGTGTGGATTTGGCCACAGGCGTGGCTAGACTTGTTTCCTGTGTTGAATTTGGTACCTAGACCACTCCTCCAAGCTTCCCTACGTGATTCTATTGTTTGGAGGGATCTTGACAATAGCAATCACGGGTATTCTTCTACTCTAGTGTGGAACTGTATTCGTTCTAAGAGCAATGAGGTAGACTGGGCCAGAGCAGTTTGGTTCTCACATTGTATCCCGATGCATTCGTTTCTGGTTTGGTTAATTATGAGAAGACCACTGGTGACGCAAGATAAACTTACGGAAACCTTCCTACAACCTCTATTGCTGTTCGTTATGCAAGAGGGGACCAGATTCTCACTCACATTTATTTTTTGAATGTTCTTTCTCTTCACAGGTTTGGAAGGAAGTAAAAAAGCTTGTTGAAGTTCCGTTGATGTCAGATACATAGGAAGACATTATTGCATGGCTTACCATTAAATCGAAGTCAAGATCATTAAGAAATGTTATTGGTAGATTACTTGTTGCAGCCACAACTTACTTCATCTGGCAAGAAAGAAATAATAGATTATTCACATCTATTTCAAGACCTAAGAAGCAGCTTGTGGAGTTAATAGCCTCGACCGTCAGATTTAAATTGGTGACACTTAAATTGAAGAGTACAAAGGCTGTTGAGAGACTACTTCAAACATGGAAGGTGCCACGAGACATAGTCATCCGCCCAAGATAATATTGCGCATATGGTCTAGTTATATTTTATTACGTATTAGTCTAGGCCTTGACTAGCTAACGTGTCGATACTTACATTTGTGATTTGCTATTTAGCTTGCTTACTTATGCATGGCATGTAATGCATGAGAATTAGTATGGCGCTTAGTTATACTACTTGATTTGTAATGTTTTTGGTGATGGTACATAATTTACAGGGGTATACCCATTAACCAAAAAAAAAAAACGAGTTACATTTTCAAAGTGAGTCTTACAAAGTCACACCTTTCCCAACGTATCTTGTTTCTCTCTCAAAAAAAATTCCCACCCATATTCATCTTCTTCTAAAAGAAAAACTCACTTCTCATTCTCATCTCCAAAAGAAAAACATTTTTAAAGTCTATTTCTAGAATGTAAGCATCTTGCTGTACTATACATGTTAGCTCGACAACCCCACATCATCATGTATAACCGTTTTGGTCCAGCACCCAGCAAATGTGAAGTTCACACAATGGAGAATCCCACACAGCCAAGCACATATACATGTAAACATGTTTCGATCCAAGTCCTTAAAACCCACACACGAACCGGTGTAACCCGAGACCGAATCGGACTGCCCGAGCATGTATCGGGCCGGGCTTCGGTCTGAGATTTCTTGCCATGTCAGTCTTCGGGTCTAGCCGGTCTGGTTCAGTCTTGTCCGGTCTTAGGACCGTGCTCATGCCTAGTTATAATCATAAAATCGATCCTATGTTGATTATAGGTAGTTGGGAATACTTGCAAAGCTTGGTAACTTACGTTATCATTTGTTGTACGCTTCTACGAGGTAAGATACACTAATTTGACACGCTGAGGGTTCAACAAAAACATAGTTTTCATATAATAACTTCCCCTAATGGTATCTTGTTTGCCTATGGGTATTCGGGATTATACGGGAGGTGATATGGGCTATGTAGATGCATATTGAAGCCTGAAATGCTACCCCAATAATAAGTACTGATATGAGATTCTATGTATGCTTAATAGATGATATGATAGGAAATGATATATGATAGATGATTTGAAACGATGAGATGATGGATAATATGAAATGAAAAATATATAATATGATACGAAAGATGATATGAAATTATGTACGATCTGAGATGATAGATGATATGCAATGTTGTAATGATATACGATATGTAATGATATATGATGATGTACGTGATGTAACAATGTATGCAATGTAATGATATGCTATGAAATGCTATGTAATGTCTTGAGATGAACTGAAATGTGTTATAGGTTGATGATATGTAAAATGTGCATGAGTACATAGCTTGTTCATCTAGTTCACTAGACTTATTAAGTTGCCATGACACGTGCACGTTCAAGGGCCCAAATGTTAAGATGTATATGTGATAGTGTTCAGGTAATATGAACACCAAAACTATATGAGATGTGAAATCGAGCTCGTAATTTTAGATGAAAGTGTTAAGCTTAACCCGTACTTGCCCTTGCCCGGCTAAGTGTGTAGATGTGGTTGCTTGGGTGGCTCCTTGCAACATGGTCAAAGATGTGAAGAGTAATACGGGAGGTCTGACCCGCCCCACTTGTCTTGAACATACGGATTACTCCGGGATTGGCTTGCCATTCCTTAACGACAATGATATACAGCCGTAAGGTTTGTCCATCCAGTCGGGTGTGACTTATGTCGCACTTATAAAGATGCATATGTTATATGAGATGCATGACTTATGTCACAATTATAAAGATGTTTAGATGTGATATGTGGAGATGCAAAAGATAACTAGGCACATTTAGGATGACCCATCCTAATATGAAAGATGTCGATGCTATGATATGTATGTGAGATGATATGTTTGATGATATGTGCCTTAACGACTTAATATGACTTTTATATAATGTTTTAAATGGACAAACGATTTATAAACTATGTGTTATCTTACTTAGCTAATTCGTTAGCTAACACTTGCTCTTTTAAAATATGTTGTGCCCTCAGGTCCAACAATAGTGAGTAGGTAGATGTGAGAAGATGTGAGGCATGGGTAGATGATCTTGAATCTGGCTATAGTTTACCCATAGTGGCAGCTCGCCTTAGACATTTGTTTTATGTTTAGATAATAATGACTTGTATTGATTTCCAACATGGATTTCCAAAAACTTTCATTATTATCTAAACATAAAACAAATGTCTAAGGCGAGCTGCTACTATGGGTAAACTATAGCCAGCTTCAAAATCATCTACCCATGTCTCACATCTTCTCACATATACCTTCTCACTATTGTTGGACCTGAGGGCACAACACATTTTAAAAGAGCAATTGTTAGCTAACGAATTAGCTAAGTAAGATAACACATACTTTATAAATCGTTTGTCCATTTAAAACATTATAAAAAAGTCACATTAAGTCGTTAAGGCACATATCATCAAACATATCATCTCACATACATATCATAGCATCGACATAAGTCATGCATCTCATATAACTTATGTCACGCATCTCCACATAGCCCATATCACCTCCCGTATAATCCCGAATAACTATAAGCAAACAAGATACCATTTGGGAAGTTATTATATGAAAACTATGTTTTTGTTGAACTCTCAGCGTGTCAAAGTAGTGTATCTTACCTCATAAGTTACCGAGCTTTGCAAGTATTCCCGACTACCTATAATCAACATAGGACCGATTTATGAGTATAACGAGACTAAACTGACCTACAGTTTAAATACGTGTCGCATACCCTTTAATTGCCATCATTCTAGATAATAGTCTCTTTTTTGACTATTACCCCTGGTAAGTTGTCTCTTTTTGTCTACTTCGAGACTATTATCCCGGGTATGTAGCCTATTTTTGTCTATTCTCAACTTTTGTCCATTTCTAGACTATTAACCTAGATAGTTAGCCTCTTTTTGTATATTCTCAACTTTTGTTTATTTCTATACTATTACCCCAGGTAGTTAGTCTCTTTTTGTCTATTCTCAACTTTTGTCTATTTCTAGACTATTACGCCAGGTAGTTAGTCTATTTTTGTCGATTCTCAACCTTTGTCTATTTCTAGACTATTACCCCACCCTTTGTCTGACTTTAATACATAAAAATGACATATTTCATGACCATTTGATGCTATCAAAGCAACCATTGATTCATGGATTGATTAGAAACATTCTTGGAACATTTAATCACTCAAAACAACGTTAATCGATTATTAAACGCAACCGAATTCACCCCAACCCTTATGGCCAGGAATGTGATGATTGAATGGACCAATTAAACATCAAATCAAGAAGAGAATACCTTAATTACCTGTACGCAATGATAAGGACATAATCTATGAACCAAATCTCACTTGAATCACCATGAATCGCAAGAAATACACAAGAATTGCTTGAGAGGATGAGGGGGGCGGCTTTAGGGTTTGAGAAGAGAGGAGGAACTGAATTGTGTATGATTAGGGTCTAATTACAACCTAATCTGTTGTAGCAAGTTTCCCCACTTGACACTTTGAGTCCCTCAACCTTAAGACATCACATCTAGGGCTTAAACTCACTACCGGGAACACAACCGACACTTCAAGCACAACTTAACCATTTAAACACATTAACATATACATCATTAAGGCACTAAAACCTCTCACATCAAGCTCATTAATAACATATAAGCATTAAATCTCTTAGAGACATAACGGATACAAAGTGTTGACTTAACGACTCAAGTCAACCCTTATGTAAAAAATTCGGGATGTTACAATTACCTCCCCCTTAAGAGGATTCCGTCCTCGGAATCACTTCAGCATCGAATAGGCGAGGATAATTCCCGAATCTACTTTCACCATAAATACGATTCCATTCCACTTGCACAAGCTCAATTAACTTCATACGAACATCTTTTACTTCTAGCCAAGAAACCATTGTTGAACTAGCTAAGTTATAAAAGATGTCTTGGGGTACCGGTCTTCGTAATGGAACTAGTTTACACAAGAGAGTCAAAAGAAGTTATTAACTTAACGGGTACGGGGTTGGTGCTTAATTTGAGTCTCGGTTATTTAATCAACTAAATTGAGTTTGAACTTCATTTCATATGCAATCCGAACATGTTGTTGAGCAAAATAAAGATGGGTGACCTTTAAATTATTGTTTAATACAACAACTCCTCTTTTTGATTAATCCTGGGAGATTACTAACTATTTGCAACGTGGCAATTCGGCCACAAAACCCCCCCTTTTTATTTGAATCATTTCATTTGAACAATTGCTTACAAAAGTCCTTGTGTTCGACCTCGGATTTACCGAATTTACTATATTGCATGCGATCAGGTTCACTTCCTGTAAGTGTGTTGTAGTCAGTCTTTTCAAACATCGTGTTTATAAATTCTATTACTCGATTTAACACATCACTCTTCCTGGATCAACAACGCTTGAGGAGCATCTACTGCAGCTGGAGGTGGTTGTTCTGGTTACTGAGGTTGTTGTTGTTGTTGTTGTTGTTGTTGTATCACTGGTGCAATAGGAGGTTGTGGAGGGATCGACTGTGGAGCAGTAGCAAAATCACCTTCAAAATCAGAGTTCTCATGCACAAATCCATTATGTTCTGGAGCAACATAAGTGGGATTAACAAGCGCACCACAGAGGTTTTTGTCCCTCGGTTGAACTTGTGGAGCCAAGTTTCCATAATGTCTATAGCTATCGCTAAAGATACGATTAGGCATCGTTGTCACCGAATCAGTAGGACCCCTGGAACAAGGTTGGGTAGTCGAGCATTAATGATCATGTAACACCCGTTTTCTTTTAAAAATGTAAATAAAATCGTGAATTATAAATAGTAAA
This sequence comes from Erigeron canadensis, assembly GCF_010389155.1. NCBI lineage: Eukaryota > Viridiplantae > Streptophyta > Magnoliopsida > Asterales > Asteraceae > Erigeron > Erigeron canadensis. Next base: position 17,288,221 of record NC_057767.1, on the reverse strand, counting down.
TAATAAATATGATAATTATTAGTTAAAATATATAATTTAATTTAAGTGAGGATATGTATCCTAAATGAAGGTTAACAATTAAGAGATAAATATTATTAGGTGGTATGTACATTGGCTAACTATACAAATTGCCAGCAAATTATCTAACATTTCTCCCAATTTTTTTTCAATTTTATAATCCTAATTCTCTATTAATAATAATAATAATAATAATAATAATAATAATAATAATTCCTACTTATCAAATCTCCCTAATCTAAGGTATAATAATAATAATAATAATAATAATAATAATAATAATAATAATAATAATAATAATAATAATAATAATAATAATAATAATAATAATAATAATAATAGTTCTTAGCCAAATTTTATTATTATGGGGACAAGAAATTTAGTGAAGGGTGTGGTGTAAGTCTCGATCTTCAGAAAGGAGGCTTATTTAGTTTTGTGGTTTTGAATCTAACACAACATATAAATCTTAAGGTAATGTTTTAGTATAAATTACAGTTGGTTCAGATCATTTTAATTTTGATGGTTGAACTAAGAGAGATAAAGGAATTTGCTATAGTAATTTTAGGATAATATATGTTCATGCTAGTTATTTATTTTATTAACTCTATTGAGGTGATTGGCCATTTATAGTATTGATAAAGATAAATTTATAGACTGATTGATAAAAGATGAGTATGGTTAAAAGAATACAAAATTGTGATCTGGAATTTAATAGTTGAAAAGGCCAAACACCTTGACTGGAAAATAGATAAGCTAGCAAGAACAAAAAGTAAAATAAGTAGTCTAAATTTTGAGTCAAATTTGTAACGCCCCAAATTAATAAACTACTTTTACTGTTTATATAAATTATGCATATATGGCAATACAATAAAGGTCATTTAGACCTCTTTATACAATTACATATATATATAAAGTATATATCTTTGGACTAGTACATTTAAATTTTTAATATTTATACTATATTAATAAACAAATTATACTCTTTCTTTTTCAATTCTCTACTTTTAAAATATCCAAAATACCATTAATTTTCAATACATTCCTAACTCACACACTAAATCTACCCAATATATCCCTAAAATATTTTACAACCATATTTATCCAAACTATCTATCACCTTTAATAATTAATTTAAATATTTTCATCTAATATCTTTATAATATATTCTTAAAAAAAGTTATTTATAAAAGATACATCTCTTAACTATAAAATGAATACACTACCTTTTACGTCAATACTTTTAGATTAATAACCACATCGTTACCACCACCGGCACTAGCACCATCCGTTGCCGCCACCGTCGCCGCATTGCGCGGGTACCCATCTCGTATATATCTATATAATTATTAAAACAGTAGGAAATCGAACGATTCTAAAGCCTCTAAAAAATCAAACCTATTTTAAAAATATGCCACGTAGGATTTATCCTATGTGGCATCTCCATATTTTTTCCCACAATTTATATTTTTTAAAATGATCTATTATGGAAATCAATTGCAATTTATAAGTTTTTACATGAAAATATTATTGTGACTTAATTTTTTTAGTCATCGATTCATATATATTTTTTAAAAAAAAAAGTTTGGCTCATCAGAAAAATAAGACCCTGGCTTCGTCGTGATTGTATTATTGTAATTGGGATTTATTGGTCATGTAAAATCTGATAATTAATGTTTTGATGATTTAATTCTTAAAAGAGAAAAATAGTGTATAGGAGCAGTCACTTTCTACCCCAACTCAAAAAAAAAATTACTTTTAATACAGAATTTATTTATTTTTTATTGACTATTTTTTACTAATTTGTCTTACTCAAGGGCTTTTTATTGATCAAGGTAATACCCATATTTTTTCTCACAATTTATATTTATATTTAAATATTATTTAATTTATGTATTAAAATAAAAATTAATAATTTCATTGAAACAAAAAAACAACGGATGGTTTAAAGATTTTTCAAAGTACGTGTTATATTAACTAATTATCATTATTTAAGTGTTTAACAACACATTGATCCGTCAAAATAAATAAAATCACGGTTTTTTTTTGTGCATCTATCTTGCATGCATATTCATCAAAATGATGCATCAAACAAAAAACGTGATTTTTTGGATTTTGACGGATTAATGTGTTGTTAAACACTTAAATAATGATAATTAGTTATGCACTATGTCAGTTTTATAGACTTTTAAGGCATCAAAATGTAGTTTTTAAGTGTTCTCATTTTAATTTGGTTCTCATTTTAATATTGTTAACCAACTCACATCACGACGTAATTGAAGATTTGTGTTTTGAAAGACCCAGATTCACTCTTGCCAAAAAGTTTGAGAATGGAAACTAACTATTGATAAAAAAAAAAAATAATAAAAAAATAAAATAAAATCAGCATAACAATGTTGTACATTGAATCAGAGAATTCCCATCAAATTACCTTTATTTTTACATTGTATGGTATATTTCCGTAGTTCCTTTGTACATGACATTAAACATGAATGTGTTTACTACTAATTTACATATTAATTAACTTTGATACCATTTCCTTATAACATGTTTTACAAGTATCTACAAACAATATTCATCATCAATTTAAATAACCGCACATCGTGCGGGTAAAATACCTATTATATATATACTATTGTAAGAATATATTGACACTTAATATAGCTGACCAACAAATACATAACTATTTTAGTACTAATGAAATAGATAGTAAGACTTTTGTTGACAGCATCATTCATATACTTGCAAGAACTAGAAAGTGATAACAATAATAATACAATTTACAAGTTGTACTTGAAATTGAAACAAAGACACTCCTGGTTTGAATCAAATACTTACTTTCACCTCAACCTACCATTTCTCAAAACATTATTTTAGTCTTACAAATTTTCAGAGATTTCAAGACTTATTACAAGGGACTTTGCAAACTCATTTATAAATCCTTTAGAAGTGCAGATTCCTTATTCTCAGTATATTCACCAGCATAGACTCAAAATACTATAAACTGAATCATTATATGGCCGTATGACCAGACGGTTTTATGTACAAACCTTTAAGTAATATTTAAGGGACATATACTAGCAATAAAAATATACATGAATCTGACCTTTTGATTGCATAAATTTAACTTAAACTATTACCCATATATATTTACCATAAACTTGTTCAAAAGGTATACTAACTAGTTACACACACTAAACACATTTGTTATCCAAAAAGTGGCGTACAATACATATCAAGAGCACATGTGTTGGGATATATAGCTAACCCCGAAACATAATACATTCCAAGGATAGTTCTACCTCAAAAGAAACTTCTACTTGATAACCTTCAAATCAACCTTTCTTCTTTTCACTTCTGCTAGCCATACCTATAAAATAGAATTTCAACTAAAACGTAAACCAAATGCTTAGCGAGTATACATACATGTTACATACATATCATGGCAACAATATAGCATAATCCATTAAGAACGTTAAGGCCAATCGGGTCTTACATAACGTCCTAACCATTATATTTAATATGGATCCATATTACACCACCAAGCTCATGAGTCGTCACCCAAGGCTTGTGGCCTCACACAACATATAACCGGTTAATCATGGTTTGTTTTCCAAACGATATTAACCCCCATGACAGAATATATATATACATATACATATACTCACCATGCCATGACACCAATCCACTACAGATATCACATTCTTGCAATATCACTTACCAATACAATCACACAAAATTAGACTCTACTTACTTTACTTTTTGTTCTTGCTAGCTTATCTATTTTTCAGTCGAAGCTGTTTGGCCTTTCCAACTATCAAATTCCAGATTCACAGTTTTGTAATCTTTTAACCATACTCATCTTTTATCAATCAATCTACAAATATATCCTCATCAATACTATAAATGGCCAATCACCTCAATAGAGTTAATAAAATAAATAATTAGCAAGAACATATATTATCCTAAAATTACTATAGCAAATTCCTTTATCTCTCTCAGTTCAACCATCAAATTTAAAATGATGTAAACCAACTGTAATTTAAACTAAAACATTACCTTAAGATTTATATGTTGTGTTAGATTCAAAACCACAAAACTAAATAAGCCTCTTTTCTGAAGATCGAGACTTACACAACACCCTGCACTAAATTCTTGTCCCCATAATAATAAAATTTGGCTAAGAATTATTATTATTTATTATTATTATTATTATTATTATTATTATTATTATTATTATTATTATTATTATTATTATTATTATATCTTAGATTATGGAGATTTGATAAGTAGGAATTATTATTATTATTATTATTATTTTGAATAGAAAATTAGGATTATAAAATTGAAAGAAAATTGGGAGAACTGGAATTTTAGAGAATTTGCTGGCAATTTGTATAGTTAGCCACGTACATACCACCTAATGATATTTATCTCTTAATTGTTAACCTTCATTTAGGATACATATCCTCACTTAAATTAAATTATATATTTTAACTAATAATTATCATATTTATTATTTACTATTTATAATTCACAATTTTATTTACCTTTATTATAAAAAAAAACGGGTGTTACAACTCTAACCCATTATCTTTTGATCACGACCCCATGATCCATGCCATATGTAAGGAAGGGTAATACACCAATATGTCTTTTTCTGATTCCCAAGTGAACTCTGAAGCCTTTCGGTGTCTCCATTGAATTTTGTAAGTTTTCACCGTTTTGTTTTGAATTCTCCTCAGTTGTACTTCTACTATGGCCACCTTAGATTACGGAGATTTGATAAGTTGGAATTATTATTATTATTATTATTATTATTATTATTATTATTATTATTATTATTATTATTATTATTATTATTATTATTATTTTGAATAGAGAATTAGGATTATAAAATTCAAAGAAAAATGGGAGAACTGGAATGTTAGAGAATTTGCTGGCAATTTATATAGTTAGCCACATACATACAACCTAATGATATTTATCTCTTAATTGTTAACCTTCATTTAGGATACATATCTCTTAAATTATGTCGCTATTGCGTCACAATAGCGAAATAATTTTCAAATGGCCATAACTTTGAACCGTAACTCCGTTTTTGACAAGTAATCTATTCATGAAATCATGAGAAAGTCTACTTTCTAATGGTAATGTTTTTAAAAGATTATTCTAATGTCAAAGTATCTTAAAGGTTGAATAAGTGAGTGAAGGACGAGTTTCGTCAAGTTCTATGAGCTCTAAGTTATCAATTAAATACCCGATGCTTCAAGCATTGTCATGGGTCATGTTTAAAGATATTTAGGCTTGATTCATGAACATAAGTAGGTACTTATTTAGCTCATTATGGTCATAGACAGTCGGAAATACTTGCAAAACTCGGTAACTTACGTTATCAATTGTTGTGCTCTTCAATGAGGTAAGATACACAACTTTAACACGCTGAGGGTTCAACAAAAACATAGTTTTCATATAATTTCCCTTAATGATATCTTGATTGCTTATGGGTATTCGTGATTATATAGGAGATGAGATGGGCTATGTAGATATAATAAAATGGCAAATCACAGGGTGATGTAATGAAATTTTCACACACTAAAATGAGCAATTTAACGCATACTAACGCATACGCTAAAGATCTATTTTTACAGTCAGACCAAAGGGACTTGTTCATTTTATACAAAACTACATGAAAGAGGTCGACTTGTTCATTTTATACAAAACTACATGAAAGAAATAAGTCAGTCATGGGTCTCGGCTTCTCGGGTGTTAAATTATAGTTCACACTACATCTTGATATACCAAAAATTTCAAAATGACGCACTATTCTGGTGTAACTAGGCATAACATATGATGATTTTTTTTTAACGGCAAATTTGGACTCAGCAACATGCCTCTTCATATAGCCAACTCCAATTCCAGAAGAAACTCATGCTGGGAAATCCCTGTCCCCGTTGATCTCCCAAATTCTTTAAAGCCTCTTTTGATCACGCTTTATATGAAGTTTTATCTATCTTAGCGATCTAAAACTAATCTAATGAACAGCACATGCCATTTAAACCATGCATTACTCTCTACTAAGATCTCCAAAAATGGAAACTGAGTTAAAATAGTCTAGATGAGTAATATGCCGTGGAGAGTATATTTTTTTAACAATAATCAAGACTATATGTATCTAAGTATACACCGAAATTCTAGAGGCATCTTCTTATTATGATCTTTCAAGCAGTTATAATCCATTCTAAGATAACTCATTTAATTGAAATGTCAGTTGGGTTCTATAATCTTAAATTTACAGCTTTATAAGCCTACAGAAATACCATTAGATTAATTCGGCGGCAGCTACCGCTATGCATAAAAAGTTGGTCGCCCTTCTGATGCATTTGAAAGCCTTGAAGCTGAAAATCAATCTGTTGAATTTCCTCAAATTACATAAAGTAGTGGTTGGCCAATCCTCATGCTAGGGTTGCTTTTTTCCCTTTAGCTTCCCGCGACTGCATAAAAGGTCGGTATATGAAGTCGAATTAGCCAGATGCATATACCAGGAAAAATTAGCACTTAAACTTTAAAGGTCAACCAGACTGCTTTTGAAATTAAATTTGATTTACATTTTCCATTTGGCATCAATTAACCTCAAAAATCTTTCTACGTGTACCATAACCTTTAGTACACATGTTAGAGGTTCGACATATTCACTTATATGTAGGGAGATCCAGACCATATTTCCTCTCTTACGGGTCAAACAGGTCGTCGAACAGGTTGAAAATAGCCAATGGTGTACTTGTAAGTTTAAAAGATTCTAGATCATTCCGTTCAGAAACAAAATTAGTATTGAGACCATTTAACTTTTGTAATCATATTTAGCAAACTAAAATTTTGAAGGTATATACAAACTTTTTGAACAAAAAGTTTAGTGGTGGACTCAACCTGACTATACATTGCAATAGGTAACCTGACTATACATTGCAATATACCAGTTTGATCTGTTGTCCAATACGTCCATATTGTAACTTTCGATAGAATCATACATTGTCCGAGAATTGAAAGAATTATGATCAAATCACATTGTTGCAAGTTTGAGAAAGAGAAGGGAAAGACCTGTGCAGCAGCAGATCTTTTAGCATCCAAGAACTGGCCATAAATGTTGTATAATCTCTGTTTTTCAGCTTCTGAAACTGAAGGTCGTGCACTGGTGGAAATCGACTGTAAGAGGGTATTAGTAATCAGCGGCATAATCCCAGGCTTGTGAGCGTCTTGACTGTTTAGATGATCATGAACGGCTGCCAGCTGTGCATCTGACAAGAGAGCTTGGAGATCTGCTCCACTAAATCCTTCTGTCACTTGAGCTGTAGTTTCCAAATTGACGTCTTTAGCCAATGGTAGCTGATAATCAAAAGCTCTAGAATGAGATCATGCATCATATAGCAAGTACATATATGTACAATTCATAACCTTAGAGGTGGCAAATGGGAGGACAAGGGTTGGATTATAGCTCAAAACAGATCTTTAAACTGCTGATTAAAATGGTTTAAGTCAGCCAGACAGCAAACACACTTCTATAAAGTATTAAATATAAATAAGGTGTAGATATGATTACACAAACTATATTAATACAATAATCTACACTTTACTTTAATAAAGCCATCTGGGATACATTGTCTTTGAATACTCTTTAAATTACTTTTAATCCATTAGACTGATTTGAAACATTTACGTTTTAGTTAAAATCTTTAAGTTACCCATTTACATGGGTCGAAATTATTTCGTACCTTTCTGGAAAGAACAATAAGAATATCCAGTCTCTCTTGCGGTGACGGAAAATCGCAGAAAAGTAGACGATCTAATCTACCAGGTCGCAGCAAGGCAGCATCGAGTAAATCAGGTCTACTGTAAATCCAAAAAGTATTAACTGATTTAATATCCAAACCCTTAAATAAATTTAATTTTTTTATTTTGAAAGTTCAACGCCAAATTCAAAATTAGTTTCTTTAGCTACAGATACCCATAGGAGCTTTTTTTTTTTTCTAAATCAATTAATACCATATATTGGAAAGGCCAAGTGGTAAGGCATCCTAAAGATCTCAGAAGTGACGCTGATTCATCCGTAATTGGGCTAACATCTTGAGATGGCCAGGAAAAAGTCTAAGATATGACCACGGGTATACCGGTTAGGCCAATCACATCAAAGCCAAAGACCTTACCCCAGCTAGCCTGAAAAGGGATCCATTTCCATTACCTATTTATATAATCTACTTGTTCTTTTTGATGATGAAATGCAATTGTTGGATGTTTAAAAGTCCAAGTCGACTCCAGTTTTGGGCATACAGAGAACGAAAACATTAGTCACATATGGGATCAAAATGTCACAAACACTCAACAAAAAAGGGACTTATAGCCTACAAAGACTTCATTCGGGGTAAAAATCACAACAAAAAAGAGATTTTGTAAGCGTGGAGAAACAGCTAGTCTCATAATGTATAAAAACACCTCACCAAAATTTCGTGCAAAACTTTTAACAAATCATATGAAAATGATATCAAGAACATTCTTCCAGAACTCTTATTTATGGATAAGTAAGAGTTATCATCTTATTTTTAGCTAAGTAATTACGTATTAGATATATTTGCTTTAGATAGAAATTAGGGATCAGATTTACTTTTAGATCGGGATTCATATAGTAAATTATGTCATGGAAAAATAAATAACCAAAGAACCACTAACCTAGTGGCAGCAAAAACAAATACTCCAGTTAACACTTCAACGCCATCTAACTCTGTTAAAAACTGGGAAGATTTGATACAAACATCATTCAGCATAGTAGTCAAAAGGAAACATAATTTGTATCAAGAGTTCAAGACTATGAATTGAATAGTATAAAATAAACTAACTTGATTAACAACTCGATCGGTCACCCCAGTATTGTCATGACCTCTTTTTGGAGCAATTGAGTCAAATTCATCAAAAAAGAGGAGGCATGGGGCTGCTGCTGCTGCTTTTGAGAATATATCACGTACCTGCAATTAAACGATCCACATCAACAACATTCCATAAACACACAAATAATGTCTTCAGTGCTTAAAAAAGATTTAACAGAAATAGATATTGCAATCTAAGATATACGACTTGTTTTAAGCATGTTTAATGTGAAGAGAGTTTTGCACAGCTTCTAGAGAGTTTTGCACAGCTTCTAAAACATCTTTTGGGCAAAAGGCTTTACACCTGGTAAACATGCTTCTAAAACATCCCATATGTTGTAATTGGATCAGGGAGGGTTAGCTAATAAGGGATCATAAAACACCAAAATATACTGACAGGTGCTAAACTGTGTGGGATAACAGGAATCACTCCACAAGATCAAATTAAAAAGAATTTCCAAGAATTGGTTCCATTATAATCAAACAATAATCATTATTGTTTTGTACATTCGAGGTTACAAAATAACAAACAATTATGACTTATTTATACTATGCCGCGTGAAGGTTATTTCCATGCCATCATGTCCCTTGAACCGGTTTTGTTGCTTCACCAGGAGTGTCTCAATTCTGAAAAGTTTCCTCCTTTCATGAACACCATCTTTTTCTAAAACAATATTTATGTGTTTAGTCCCTAAACTATTGCAACTAATACAACTATACTAACAAGATATAAAAGATTACAAATGGCCAACAGTTCCCCACTTCCACCCTAATTGTTTAAGTCTTGTTCTTCTTGATCTTTGCTTCATACAAACATCGCTTCACACAAACTTTTGTTCTTCACACGAAGTTGCTTTACCCAACGGCTTTCACAATTTCTTGACTAATCCGAGTCACGAAGTTGCTTATTGATTCCTTCATAGTTTGACCATATCACTCCATCATGAATGTTTAACACGTTAAACTTCTTGTATTCACCGTTGTTTCTCACAAGATGTCGTTCAAATTTTCTTCATAATCTCCCTTGATTATTGCTTCGCGCAATATTAGTGCTTGATCGGCATTTTCTTAATACAAATCAAATCACTTGATTTCTTTTATCATATCGTTTCACACGATATTGGCTTCACGCCCTTTTCCCTATTGATCAATCACTGATCCGCTCTTCTCGAACTTGCCTTCACAGTCAACATGAATGTTTCACACAAGACAACCCAAACTTTTCTTTGTCGACATCCGTGCACATCACACGAATATCAACATCACTTTTTCTTTCTTCATGTTTGTATCTCACAAACACTCTATTCTTTTGCCCTAACGGTAACATGAATATTTCACACAAGACACAGCCCAAACTTTTCTTTGTCGACATTAGTGCATATCACACGAATATCAACATCACTTTTCCTTTCTTCAAGTTTGTATCTCACAAACACTCTTTTCCTTCTATTATTCAGTATAATAAAGTACATTAAAGAGTACATTTAAGGCCCTGGCATTCTTCATATTCCCTGATTAGATAACTGTCATCGGTCATCCTTTGATATGCTCTTGTATAGATCTATATATATAGGATCTGCTGTACTCTTTTACACACAATAATCAATATATATTCTTGTTACGTATTCTATACTCTATTTTACTTGGTATCAGAGCCAAGGGTTTTGCCCTTGCTCTTTGCTGTCACATTCAACAGAAAAACAAACAACACAAAAAATTATTTGATATTCAATCTTACAATGGCTGATCAACTTACAGCCTTTACCTCTATTGAGAAAACTGCCCATAACTCTCACAAGTTTGGTTTCACTTTATCTCCTACAAACTATGGTCAATGGAAACTTATGATCCAGCCCTTTCTTGCTACACACAGTTTATTTGGCTATGTTGACGGGAATATTCCCTGTCCACCTTCAACCATTTCCTCTCCAGGAACTTCTTCTTGGAAGGAAGATGCTGCTACTAGTGTCACACGACCAGATCCCAACCATACTTGTCTGCTAATCCGGTTTTTCATGCTAGAACAAAACACGTGGAAGTAGATTTTCACTTTGTACGGGAGAAAGTTGCTCAAAAAAAGTTATATGTTCCGTTCATTTCGACACATGTTCAAATTGCTGATGTGTTTACAAAGCCGCTGCAATCCGACTGTTTTCTGTTCTTAAAATCCAAGCTAAGAGTTGGTCCCCGGCCTTAGCCTTAGCTTGCAGGGAGTATTATTCGGTATAACAAAGTACATTAAAGAGTACATTTAAGGCCCTAGCATTCTTCATATTCCCTGATTAGATAACTGTCATCCTTCGATATGCTCTTGTATAGATCTATGTATATATATAGGATCTGTTGTACTCTTTTACACACAACAATGAATATACAATCTTGTTACATATTCTATACTCTGTTTTACTAATCACGCCGCACAAGATAACAAAAACAACCTTTATGCAATTCCTTCTTGTCACAAACATACAACACACCAAAACTAAATCATTTCTGTAAATCTTGATCAATCGCTGATCCGCTCATCTGACTGTTGGGAACAGGTTGCACAGCGGAAGCAATAAACAACACGAGAATTAACGAGGTATCTCACACAATGGGTAGATGCAACTAGGGTTTTTTATTAAGCTCAGTACAAAAATTACAATGCATAAGCTAGGATATATATATATATATAAGTCTAGGGTTTCTTGCTAATAAAGCCCAAGGCCTTAACAAAATCCTGACAATCTCCCGCCTAAAGGCCTTGCGAGAAAACAAGTCACCAACAAAAACACAGCAATCAAAATCTTGAGCAACAAGTAATCCAAAAACACATGGAACAGAAGTACAGGTCCAGCTCAACAAACAAGTCAAACTTCAAACCATAATATACCTAGTTGGAGTAGACCCCGCTAGTTAGCAAACAGATGGCCCTATTAAAGTCTTTGATGACTCCAACAAGGTCTTAGAGGAACACTTCCCACTACGGTAACATTATGGTTTGAAAACAGATGGCCCTATTAGACCCCACTAGTCAGCAAACAAATGGCCCTATTAGACCCCACTAGTCAGCAAACAGATGGCCCTATTAGACCCCACTAGTCGGCAAACAGATGGCCCTATTAGAGTCTTTGATGACTCCAACACGGTCTTAGAGGAACACTTTCCACTACGGTAACATTATGGTTTGAAAACAGATGGCCCTATTAGACCCCACTAGTCAGCAAACAGATGGCCCTATTAGACCCCACTAGTCAACAAACAGATGGCCCTATTAGACCCCACTAGTCAGCAAACAGATGACCGCACTAGTCAGCAAACAGACGGCCCTATTAGAGCCTCATAATTGACAACGGCGACATCTTACCACTAGCGGGGTGTCAAACATGATGTTATAAGCCACGTTTCTCATCAAACTCAATGTATTCATCCCTCTAGCTTTTTTACCCTTTGTATCCCACAAAGCTTCCCATTCTTTATCCTTCTTCTTCGGATTTTCCCCAAGTACCAAAAATCCAAACAGTCAAACCTTTCAGTCACAAATTCCCGATTTTCAGCCCTAATGACAAACGAAAAAAAAAAACCACCAAAGTTAACGGGCTTCAACATTTAATTAACACCCGTCAAGATGTGTATCAAACATGGGTTCGATCCTCATCCCATGCAAAGGTTGGAGGGCCTTTTCTACCATTTAGGTAGAAACTGGAAGCAGCCTCTCTACTTAGGTAGAGCCTCTCTACTTAGGTAGAGGTAAGGTCTGTCTACATCTTAACCTCCCCCATACACCGTCGAGGTATTGGGGCTCAAAACCCGCGGAAGGCGGCACTGAGTAGTTACTTACTTACTTACAAGATTTGTATCAAACCAGAAAATAAAAAAAGAACAAGAAAAGAGATGGATAATCTGGATTAATGCCCCAGTAGCCCCTAGTTCCTAAGACCAACTAATAATAATCTTCCATACCCTAAACAATTGGCTGTCGCCTTATTTAAAGTACCACTAGACATGGCCTAACTTGCCTACCAAGACATTACTATAATTAATAATTAATTATTCGAACGACACTTAACCCTTGACCCATTCAGCCCCCGTTAAACATCTGGACCCATTAGGCCCATCTTCTTCCTACATATTCATATCATTACTCCGCCCCCAAAACGCATCTTGTCCTCAAGGTGTGGCTTCAAAAATTGATTCAGGTTATTCCCGGATCCCATATGATGACTTGAAATTCCAAAGCTTGCAGATTATATTGTTGTAACACAAACTCAATCATGGATTTGTCTTCCAACCATACCTTAAGCCCATAACAAGTCGAGTATTTTGAAGATTGCTCGATAAAATCATTAAACTGCCACTTCAACTTCATATGAGGTGTATGGTGTATGGTGTATGAGGTAAAACTTTCAGCAAGGCAATCTCACCTGGCACCCAAGTAGCCTCATCGTTTTCAATGAACTTATGACCTAATTCTTCTGACACCCCGATGATAGTTGTAGGTTTGATAGGATCAACATTAAACTGATCCTCATCAATCACCGCTGGTTTAACAACCACAACATCGATTCTGCAACTTGTGGTTTGGTTTGAATATGGGAATTGATCAGAATGTGCAGGAGCTCAAAGAGGAGATACAACTCAGAAGGAAGATAGGTCAAAGAGTCATGCTAAAACCTTGGATATTTTGAGGAATCGGGTGAAGCCATTTTTGGATTCTATCGAACAGGTAGGTGTTACACCAACCGTTCCCACCATGAATCCACCAAAATCAACCCCTGTGATATTGAAGGATAAGATGGGATCACAGCCAGTCGCTCTTGTGTATGCTGATTTTCAGCAGTCACTTGCGGCTTCAAAGGCTAGGATGGATCACATTCATGCTGAGATCATGGCATTGTTGAGGAATCGGTTTCCATTCAAGGCATCAGGAGAAGAAAACACATCTAAATCTGATGGGACAGATTTACAGCAGCCTGTGGTGGAAGAAAAGCATGTTGAATGGTGGAAGAAAAGCATGTTGAATGCGAGTCCCATGATGAGGAAATTAAACCCAATACCCTTGGACAACCGGAACTTAGTGGCCAAGGGATGAGGGAATGCGAGATGGAGGATAGAATTGAGAAGATGTTGCAATTTGAGTTGCCTCTGAACAACAAGATTGAAGCAGAAGGGTGTCTTATAGAAATTCCTGGTTATCTTAATTCACTACAACATGCTAATAAAATGTCACAAGGTTGGTTGAGTGACACAAAAACAGAAATCAGGGGCTTGGATCAGAAACATGTTGTCATGGATATTGCTTTTGAAAGTCAGAAACATGCTGCCATGGATGTTGCTTTTCAAAAACAACAGACATCGGAGCAGAAATTTAGTTGCCAAGGTACTCAAAGGGAAGGTTTAAAACGGGTAGTGGAGGGGGATCGAAGAGATAACACACGAGTAATGACAATCAATTTGGGTCATATAATTCACATGGTGGCCGAAGGCCGAAGATTGAAGATGACTACCCATGGGATCCTAGAATTACTAGAGGCAACTTTTCAAAGCAACACTTTGAGGACAAGGTGTTTTTGGGGGCGGGAGTAATGATATGAATTAGGGTGAAGAATTTAATGGGCCGAATGGGCCAGGGGATTAAGGGTCGTCTAAGATTATTATTAATTATTATTATTAGTTATTATTATTATTTACTAGTGGTCAAGTTAGGTTAAGAAGTCTGTCTATTTAAATAAGGCCATAGGCCACTGTTTTTAGGTATAGAATTATATTAACATTGTTCTTAGGAACTAGGGCTGCTGCTGGGGCATTAATCCAAAATCGGGCTACTAGAGCCTATCCAGTTATCAATATATTGTCGTGTTCTTCATATATAGCTGTTTTCGGGGCCTAATACATATCAATTACCAATTGATACGAACCCATCCCATAATAGGTTTGTATCATGCCACAAGCTAGGTGTAGAACTCACTCCCAAAAGCTAGCTCAAAGAAGGATGTGACACCTAGGCTTATAAACCACCAACCAATCTCATACTTGGCCGACGTAGGATCATATCAATGCCCCACCAATTGAAGAGCCAACGTCCTCGTTGGTCACGGCTATGTTGGTCACGGTTGGCACCCTTCTCCATGGGCCCAAAGCCACCACTCCGAGCGTTAGAACCTCGAAAGGTAGGGCTAGCTCTGATACCAATTGATGTGTATCAAACCAAAAATAAAGAAAGAACAAGAAAAAAGATAGATAATCTGGATTAATGCCCAGTAGCCCCTAGTTCCTAAGAACAATTAATAGTTTTCTTCCATACCCTAAACAATTGGTTGTCGCCTTATTTAAAGTACCACTTGACATGACCTAACTTGCCCACCAAGACATTACTATAATTAATAATTAATTATTAGAACGACACTTAACCCTTGACCCATTCAGCCCTTAAACATATGGACTCATTAGGCCCATCTTCTTCCTATAGATTCATATCACACGGCCGTTTGTTTTTTCCTTGCCAACTGTTCATATCACACTAACTACAACACCTTTTATATTACTTTTGTTCTTTTGCTTTGCTTCTCTTCTTATCGCTAGTCACAACTAAGGCATCGAACAAAAATCTCCTTGTCTGTTTCTTCTTGCAGTCACGCCAGACCAACATCACAAAAAAAGCCCCCTTGAACATGATCCTTCCGCAAATACGTTGCACTCTTTTTCCGTATCTTATGCTTGAACGAAGAAACGACCCATAAACGACCCTCACAATCGAACATATGTAACAACAAAAAAGATAATTCTGGTTTCGTAACTCTCAAACAGACCCAAGGCATACATCCCTTCTCAAACTTCCAGCTTATATGACACACCCAACGGCCACAATTTCTTCGTGAACCCCTGTTTTCATCCCTGTTGCAGAATGAAAACAAACGAAGAATAATTTTGATCTTCTCCATCGATTATTCCGAATTGGAACCAATATCTTGAAACACTTTGAGTATTCGGGTTGAATACCATGTTTGGATCACAGGAATTACTCCACAAGATCAAAATAACACGAATTTGCAAGAGTTGGTTCTATTATGATCGAACAATAATCATTATTGTTTTCTACGATCGGGGTTACAAAATAACGATTAAATATGACTTATTTATACTATGCCACATGACAGTTATTTCCAAACCATCATGTCCCTAGAACAATCGTGTTGCTTCACCAGGAGCGCATCTCAATTATGAAAAGTTGCCTCCTTTCATTAATATTGATTCATCTTTTTCTAAAACAATACAAATGGCCAACAAACTAAAAGGGTTGTCATGGTGTATTGAGATTGATTATGTGATAATAAATATTCTCAATTAGGTAATCATCCGTGTTAAAATATTCTGATTTTCTAGGATGTTAATGGATTAAATGACAAAAAACAAACATTTTATATATAGTTGAAGTATTCAAATTCAGAATATGACAACGTATAATTCGTCAACTGAAGTCAGAGTGAGAGGTAATATGATATGATCTCACATCGGCCAAGTATGGGATTGGTTGGTGGTTTATAAGCCTAGATGTCCTCTCCTCCTTTGAGCTAGTTTTTGAGAGTGAGTTCTACACCTAGCTTATGGCATGATACGAGCCTATTATGGGATGGGTTCGTATCAATTGGTATCAGAGCCAGCCTTACCTTTCGAGGTTCCAACGCTCAGAATTTTGTCTATGGAGTAGTGGCTTGGACCCAAGGAAAAGGGTGCCAACCGTGACCGGCATAGCCGTAACCAACAAAGACGTTGGCTCTTTAAGGGTGGGGCATTGATATGATCTCACATCTGCCAAGTATGGGATTGGTTGGTGGTTTATAAGCCTATGTGTCCCCTCCTGCTTTGAACTTGCTTTTGAAATTGAGTTCTACACCTAGCCTAGCTTATGGTATGATACGAGCCTATTATGGGATGGGTTTGTATCATAATATCCACGTGCATGTCTATTGAGTACAGATATGAAGTATATAGACAAGAGTAGATAGTTATCCTAGTGGGGTAACTGAATGTCTGTTCCTAATATTTAGCCTTCTAATAAATGTTCAATAATATACCCTACACCAACTATATAAAGTATCCTATCTAGTTTCAATTACTCTAAACATCTATAATTGTTAACGTCAAAAGTATGGTTAACAAAGGGGGTAAATAAGTAATCTTACTATTTATTTATTTTTTGTTTAACGGCAAATCTTACACTAATGCTAAGCTACCCCAAATATTACTAAATAACACCATGCCACGGTTTGAACCTTGGTCTATAACCCAAGAGGCAAGGGCCTTTCTACCAAATGGGCTAACCCCACATTGGCATCTTAATATTTCTTATATATTATATATATATGGGAAAATGATTTATGCAGCTATGCTAACCCCTATATATATATATATATGGAAACGTTATTTTGAGTCCAAAAAGGGTCCATTGATTTTCTTTCATCTCCTCAAATCCCAACCACCTCCTACCACCACCACCATCATCTCCGACCACCACCATGATTTTGGCGACGGCGACCACCGCTACCACCACTTACACATGTGTAAGCACTACCACCATCATCTCCGACCACCACCATGATTTTCCGGCGACGGCGACCATCGCCACCACGACTTACACATGCATAAGTTAACTTACACATGTGTAAGTTATATGGACCCTTTTTGGACTCAAAATAAGTTAGACTCTAAATAACTTGCCCATATATATATATATTTTCAGCAGCATGTATTTGAATAATTATCCAAATATTTGAATAATTATCCAAAACTGATTACTTGATTCCTAAATTATCGAATAACTTCACCCAAAAGTGAAATCTCATTATAATCAATACAAGTGATATTCAAGAACTTCTCTAAAATGAACTATAGAGGCTCGGATTTGTACATTGTCATAAGCCTATGTTCTCCTAACTGCTCACTAATTGTTGTCCCGTTATATTTTAGAGATAAAGATGGCTAGACATTGCATAGGAAAATGCATATAGTTTACTATAGGCCTTCTGTTAATTATAGATAAGGGTCTCATTGTATTCTAGAGATCAAGATGGGCTATACATTGCATAAGAGAAAATGCAAATAATTTATTATAGCCTGTCTGCTTATTATAAGAAATAAAAAAAATAAAATTAAAAAAAATTAAAAAAAAAACACTAAGAATTACATATAGGGGTCTGAATTGGTGCATAACTTACCGCTTGCTCAGAAGCACCGATATATTTATTCAGCAGCTCGGGTCCTTTCACAGAGATAAACCGTAGTGAACATGCAGCAGCAGCAGCACCAACAATATGTGTTTTACCGCAACCAGGAGGACCATATAAGAGAACATTAGACCTCATCCGTAGAGGAGCTTGTGAAAATATCATTGGAAACTTTGAAGGCAGTTCAATCATCTGACATGGTGATATATATATATATAAGCATACAAGAAAGCATAAGTTAAAAATTATGAACTTGGATATATCGTACAAAAGTAACTAGACACGTGGAAAGGGTGGCTAACATGGCTCGTTGACCCAAAAAAGATTAGACATGTAACAATTCATATGATTGCTTATGTGTCATTAAAGATTTGGGGTTGTGTTTCATCTCAGATAGATCAAATCATAAAATTGTCTAAAAGAGGAACTGGTCAACTGGGCCAAAATGGTTGAAAATTAACCTCCTAAATACTTTTTATCCAAAAACATAGATTATAATTATACAAAAATAACTTTTGAAGCAATAACAGACACGTCAGCTATTACAGAACTTTCTAAATTTTAAAGAAAACTCGTTATGACCCATTACCCGACCCGCTCATGTAGCCACATCCAAGTTACATACAAAACTTTAACTCGAGATCGTACCGTGGAAAGTCGCTATACAAAAAGAAGTATGTACCTCTTTGATAGAATTACGAATTTCAGTTAGACCACCAACATCCTGCCAGCCTCCATGGCCCTTCTCGGAAGCAGACTTAGTAATATCACGCATGGCTATCGGCAAAAACCCCTTCATTGCTTGTAGAAAATCATCCTTTGTCAAAGTAGGTTTATTGTCACTCCCAAAAGTCAAGCCACCAGAGACAAAGCGACCAGTAGCAGCATGAACTGACCTATCAACCAAAATTTCCTGCAAAAGTTCAAATACATTTAATTCGCCTTCATTTATTGATGAAGGAGACCCGTGACCCAGATTATCTTCTATTTTAATAAGTTATATTTTATTTTTATAAGTTATCTTTTTATTTATTTAGATAATTATGAGTTGATTTGTTTCTTGTTTTAATAAATTTAGAATTAGTATAAATAATAGGATGAAGAATGTTGAGAATCAGTTTTTTCTGATATAAAGAAAATAGAGAACTTGTGCTCTTAGAACCCTTTGGTTCAATTATGTCTTTGATTCATCATTAGTTTTCTTAAGCCATTTGATTGCGCTTCTTTCTGCATCATTTATTTTAACTAGCCGAATGCAAAACTGCCATTTGTATGGTAAGGAGACATATTTAAATGCACTAGTAATAAAAAAGGTGCATTAGGTTTAAAAAAATAATAGTTAACCAAACACATATCCATGAGATTAAAAAAAAACAAATACCAGATCATATGCATCATATCCATCACATGAAGAAGCTACATCCACCAAAATGTCATCAAAACATAATAAAGAACGTTTCTGAATCTCATTTTTCAGTAAAGCACCACGTTCAGCAGCTGCAGGAGCAGCCAGTTGCACATGGAAGTCAAACCTGCCTGAAATCAAGCTTTTTGCATCAGTATGCCAAAAGTTAGTTCTACTTCTTATACGAGGAGTGTAACTAACCAGAAGAGCTCAAGGCCTGTGGAATACTAGTTAGGGTCTGCACACAAGCTATCAATGCAATGGGACCAACTCCACATGAATTCTTACACTTTTCCTGTAAATGTGTATACAATTTTTTTACTACCAAATTAAATCTCAAAAGAAGTACAGCTACTAAACAACATATTCGGTGACATATATTGCCATTTATATTACAACCAATAATTCATTGAATAAACTCGATATACAAGCAACATTTTGAGTGGGATTGCTTTAGTTCAAATGTATAAAGACTAGCATTGTTGCTATATATCATAACACAATATAGACAATAAGTATGAGACTTATAACCACTTCCCTAGTTACACCTAACTAGAGGTGACATGATAGGTTAAGACGATCAGGTCAAGTAACAGGTCAAACTGTGTTTGGCTCAGAATAGGTCATCTTTTAGTACCGGATAGGGTTGAGTTTCAAACATTTTGTCCCTTTTTATTTTAAAAATGTAATAAAAAAACACATCGAATGCATTAGTTATGATTACAAACACAATATTATTACAAAGCTCTTTCCAAAAAAATGTAAGTTCTCTGATCACAAGAATTCAGAAAATATTATTATTACCTGAAGTTCAAAAAGCAAACATATATGCCATGTTGTCCCTCTAATAATGGAGATTTACTTAAAACCATTACTGCCTACGATTTACAATAATATACTGAATCTTTAAATAAAGTTATTTAAGAGATTTTTAGCATGATACACATCAGATGACTTTGAAGTTTTTGACCTGTTCCTTTTAGGCTAAAAAGTTTATTTGACCTGTTCGGAATATTAATAATCCGAATCAGCTCAATAATAAGATTGAAAAGATGGATCTGCCAATATAACTCACAAAAACTACCACTTAAATGATCGTTGAGATAAACACAAGAACCGAATATCAAAATCAGATGAATTAACAGTAGGGTGTAACGATACCTCATATTCATCCAAGATGCCTGTGAGAAATTCTAATAACAATGTAGAAGAAGATGAAGCGTGAAGGTCTTCTGAGTTATTATGAGATGCTA
Organism: Erigeron canadensis; assembly: GCF_010389155.1. NCBI lineage: Eukaryota > Viridiplantae > Streptophyta > Magnoliopsida > Asterales > Asteraceae > Erigeron > Erigeron canadensis. Next base: position 17,267,427 of record NC_057767.1, on the reverse strand, counting down.
TTATGCTATCAAGATCGTCAAGTACCACAAGAGAAGGAGCATGATCCAATGCTTCAGCTAAGTAACTAGAAAGAGCTTGATGGATTTTTTGGGACTTATCTGAGGAAAGTCTAGAACAGCTTACATAAACTCTGCAGATGTAACCCTCCAAGATGATTACTCTTAACAAAATAAAAATAATAATAATAATGTCATTGTAGCTACAGAAGTCACATAATACCCTACATGTGTGCCAAGACACTATCATCTTCTTCAATAGTTTTTGCAACAGTTGTGGCTAATAACGTCTTACCAGAACCCTGACATATAAAGAAACAGATCCACTGTTATTCTAAAAGCCTTCCTTGATTAAATTCTACCATTATTTTTTTCTCAAAACCGAAAATATGCATGTCAGCTTGAAGGTTAGATATAATATAGCTATGGTAGTTATATGTTAAATGTTGTTTCTTTTATAGGATACTGTAAATGTAAGAGTACTAACAGGAGGTCCATAGATCAACACATGTCCTGGAAAAGGGAGATCATAAGTACTTAGGAACGTGCTAGAGGTAGGGGACAATAACACCATCAATCCTGCAGAAAGAAAGCACTTTGTCACTTTGTCAGATAGAAACACAGGTTCAATATTTGGTTCAGAGTCAAATATATGTTATTTATATTATCAAATATGCCCATGAGTATAAGACTGCTTTACTTTTGTCTTTTCTGTCAATACACATAAAAAAGGATAAAAGATTAAGATAACATTAGTAATGAAATCTACTCAACTCTTTATGAGTTTGTAGACATACATGCCATCAACTATCCTGACAACATCCCCGACATATCACTTCGTTGAATAGGAATGGGCAAGAGCATACTAGAGATGCCAATCTAATCGTTTAATTTGTAGATGGGTCAAATCAGGCTGTATATGTTTATAACCACACATCAGATACAGAAAACTAGTAAAAAATGAAATAGGTACACCAACGAAGTGATTAAATCAATAAATCACCCGCTTGACCGGCACCCTTTGACACACTACCCAGCCCGATTTGCAGCCACTGGTATTGACAGTAAGTTACTACTACTAAGATGAAAAATCATACATCCAAACTATGCACCAGTAGTAATTATCAGTAGAGTGAGAAAATCAAAAACTAAGATGAAAAATCATACATCCAAACTATGCACCGGTCGTAATTATCAGTAGAGTGAGAAAATCAAAGCTAAAGTACCTACTATTAGTTACATCTGCTGCTGTTGTGCCCATCCAGCTCAATGAAGATATCTCTATATTAGATCGATTTTCAGATGCCCTTTCTTTAACAGAATAAAGAGGTAAACCTTCACCCAAACACGACTTCTGTAGAAAAAAATCTAAGCTTTTCTGATTTACTTTTGTCTTGTGTCTTTCCAAAAATTCAATCTCGTAAGCTACTCCACTTTTCACAGTGTCTTCAGAAACTGACATAACGTACATGATATCCACTGATGATTCACCACTCTTTCTTACTTCATGTTTTTTCACATGTTTTATAAATTCAAGATCTTTAACCTGAAAGTGAACCAACGTCTTGTTTCCCAAAATAATAGAACTTGATTCTGTTTTAGAAAAAGAAAAAATAGCATCTTGTTGAGCCAGAATCCATGCACGCAGAAGATGTAGTAACCCAGTTCTAGTACTGGAGCTGACAGGGGTTTCTTCATTTTCATGATCTGATGATTCATCTGAAAGGACTGTGATTATTCTCTCATGAGTTGACCAATCAGGCATGTCAGATTGGGTGTCCGAGTTTGTCTTTAAAAACATTTTCCCTCGCTCTCGATTCTTGCGGCCATTAAGATTATCAAAACCGCCATTTTCAGCGAGCTTTTTCCCAAGAAACTTGAATTGACAGGGAGAAAGAAGAAATGAAGGGGCGTCTTTTTGTACGATTACATTGCAACTTTTCACATGTACCCCTGGAAAATAAAAAGGACAATATATTTACATGGTTGCATCTACCCTAACATTTGTTTACTCAAAGATCTTACACAGATTAATCAGCAACAGCAATAAATACCAAACAGGCACAACCAGAAAAAAGAAAAGAATAAGACAAGTGCTTAAAACTGCACTGAGATGAGAGCTCTGATTGCTTGTTATTCTGGATTCCATGTAGTACTACCACCAATTTAAGTTTTACTTGTATAATAAAAAGGCGCAATTAATGATAAAACAAGATAATAGAATAAAAGCATCAGATCAGAACTTACAAGAATGTAGGCTCGCTCTCAAATAATACCGTAATGAGTGAGCTATCATGACATGTCCTCTAGCCACAGAATCTGAAAGCAGAACACAAACAATAGCCTGTCTACTGTCCTTGTCAAATGGATTTCCCTTATTAACTTCTTTTAGAGTTGAATTTTCATGATTTAACTTGCTTTCCTTTTGAACCAACCTTGTCTCTAAAACTATAGTTTGAAGAGAATCTAATGAAAAAAACTCAGCTGTTTCTGGATGAATAAAGGCAGCAGAAGTGAGTATCATCCCCATCTCAGTGTCATTGACTTGACATTTCTGAAGAAATCTGTTGTCACCGTCTTGAATACGTAGTAATGCCTTTACAATGGAGTTTCCGGTTTTTCTGCGTCTCTTAGGAGCAACAGAGACTTCTGTCCCCGGCACAAGTTGCACTGAACAATACTTAATTAAGAAGTTAGTAACATAATAATAATACAACCACCGAAAGTCTGAAATGTTCACTATAGAAGGCAATATGGGCAGGGTGGATAATGAGTCAAAATGGGCTTGGGTCAAAAACAGATAATGTTTTGCGGTCAGTTGGGTTGGGTCGATCCACCAATACTTTCTTTTCCATTCTCTATCTTGTAAACACTACGCTTATTAAAGTATAATTATGACATCTATATGATTAAAATGGTAATAGGTTTTCTTTAATATAGCTTTAGCTCCATATACATCTGATTACATGTTAGGCCACTTTGACCATTTAACAGGTTTGACCCTTTTGGGTTTTAGCTAAACTTTTATTTTTCACCCTGTTACCAATAACATACCACCTGAATAAATATGTTTCCATACAAATGGTTGAAAATTCCACCTCTAGTTCACATGGTCCTGTCAAGTATTCGATGACCGCATAACAACATTACAAATTAACAGAGACCCATTATTACAGTGTCAGAATATCAGGACCATGAGTAATCTAAAATGAAGTCAAGCTCGATGCTTAAAAGTTGTCATTTGTTAACAGGATTGTAAGTTAGCATCATAAATAGCATACTCTACTTTTAAAAATTAACTAAGCATAGCAGATATATTTCTACAGGAAAAAACGATAGATGTGAGCTCACCCATTGGTTCCTTGGGATCAGTTGAGAGTACAGAAAATGTAACAGTTTTATGCCCATGCAACCACAAAGGAAATCTCATTCCATCATGGACAATTCCTACCTGCAGCCGTTAAATATATGAATTATAGAGTCAAATAGAAGAGATACTAATGAAATAACCATCTGGTACCTATCAAAGTGTAATAAATTTTTTCTTACTTCTACTAAAGGTTAACCTAAGATCAAAATCGAATATCCCTACAAGCAAAAAAATGAGATCAATGCTCGGCAAGAAGATTAAAATCCTTAAGAGCAAATTGCTAGAATGTTAGAGTAAGGTGTAGTTTGTTATATCACTTTATAGACAATTTTGAATTTCCACTCCCCAATGCTGTGATTCTAAACTGCCATTTAACTCTATGTATTTAGCAACAGCGGTAAAACTGACTGTGCGTAAAAAACAGAACATGTATACACATATACCCGTCTTATATTCGAGTGAATACACATTTCGATAATTCAGTACTATTTAATTTTGTATGAATGAATTTTGCAAATTAGGTATTCATTTAAGTATTTATCACTGATGCGGTGTAAACCAGATTTACCTAAAAGACTGAATTATCCCAATGTAACACCAAAGAATCAAACAAACACAAGATAAGAAAGTAACAAGAGCCGCTTAAAGTCGGTTGTTAAAGAATAATATTGAATTTGAGCTCCAGGCACTCCTATAGGTTCCACAATTAACCAAATATCTGACTGAATAACAATAAGGTGGCCATAGCCCTTATTTAATCAAGTGTTGTAAACCTAAACTTGGTGCACAAGGAAATACTAAAATAAAAGACATTAAGCATTAAAGATAGACACTTTGCACCACTGCACTTAACAACAGTCGATCCATATCAATTACATTACGAAATAACTTGCTTTGACACATGGGAATCTGACATTCTTATTGTTAAGGAGGATAATTTGCAATTGCATCATCAATACACAATAGTAACTCATGTAATACCTTCCTAGCACCTCCGAAGCTAAAAGAAAAAAGATTGCCCCACTTGCAAAACCAAGATGTTGGTGAAATAAATTTAACGCAATAACACACCCAGCGAAAGTAAAATATAATAGCATACTATACTCTCTGTAATAACGAGTAACCACCCCACCTGCTTTAAAATAGCTGCCTCTGCATGCTCTGCATTTAGCTCTAGAACTTCCCAATCATCTTCGGTATCAGGTTCTATCATCACACTGATGGCTTTTGGAAGATTAGGAATGGCACGTACTCTAACAATTGTATGATCCGGCAGACGAATACATTCTGCAAATTGTTGAGCAATCTGCATAGACAAAAAAAAAAAAAAAAAAAAAAAAATTAATCAAATTTTTCATTTTTTATGAAAAATGAATCAAATTTTTCATAAACATGAATATAAAAACCATCAAACTAAGTTACTCAATAAGCTATACGCACTCCTAGAGTCCTAGAGTCTAAACATATGGCTATTTGCCTTGCAAAATAATACTTTCCTAAAAAGCAAATAAGCGATTTTCAAGGGATGATGATCAGTACACCACGAAATGAACTTCGTATTGACTGTAAAGCATTTTTGGCGGTGCCTGCTAAAAATAAGTTGGTGTACCGGTCATCTCCCATTTTCAAGCGAGTGGTTGTTAGAAGTTATTTGCTTATCCACAATATAAATATTTATATTATAATAAATATATAAATATAAAAAAACAATCTCAATCACTGATTTTATATATAAATAATAATAACAATAATAAGTAGTAGTAGTAGTAGTATTGAAACAATTAGAGAAAAGAACCTGAATAGCGGAAGAGGAAGAAGAGGAAGAGCCAGACCAGGCGACATACCAGAAGTCATCAGGATTAGCAAGTGAACGAAGTTCAAGAGCTATAAAAGAAGAAGAAGTAGATTGGAGGAGTGTTTGAATAAAATGAAATGGCAATGAAACGTAACAACCTTGAATTCCTGCAACTGATCTTACTTCCATCTCCATTTTCCACACCCGCAATTTTGCGATATGCTCTGATATTTTATATATATATATAGGATAGAATGTATATAATATTATAAATAAACGATAAAACCTAATTGGTGTGGCCTCTCAAAGGAAGATAATAGAGATATGGAAAAATAAAAAAAAAAAGTGAAGTAGTGCAATACTGTATGTTAAATACGTTCATTTTTAGACCTATGCGTTAAATTGATTAATGATGATCCGTACCGCAGATTTTACCTAAGCTTAGGTACTGCCACATTAAAAAAAGTTACATATTAAACCTTTGAATTTAATAAACATACATAACCCCTGAATTTTACATAAATTCCCCCTGAATTTTACATAAACTTCCATTGCTTTATTTAAGATAGGTACTGCATGTTTTACCTAACTTTTCCCCAATAAAATAATAATAACTTGTTTTGTTTTTCTCGAGGCTTATGCTTATCAGATTGTTTTTTGATTCATATAAAAATAAAATTAAAAAATTACATTTTTTTTCTTGAACTTTGCACGATTTGCACTTTTTGTCTCTAAAGTGCAAAAATAGCAACAAAAAAAAACCTTAAACTTGGCAGTTTTTTATTTTTCATTCTGCGATAACGGTGTTAGTTTTTCTCCAAAGTCAGAGCTAGTTGATAAGTTCTTGGATTCTCTACCAAAGATATGGACTGAATATGTTCATTATCTTCAGGATGACAAAGAATATAGTTCATGAGATTTTGAGACTGTGGTTTCAAAATTAAAAAACAGAGAAATGAAGAGAAAAATTAAGGATAATCATGCTACTTCAGTTCATTTAGCAAGTACTAGCTCAGGAACCAATGCATTTCTAAGTGTTGTTGAAGCTACACCAATAGTAGATGCAGATGGACTTGCAGGTTATGTTGCTTATGACAATGTTGCTTCTACTGTCAAGAGCAACTCTCAGTCATTTCATGTTATGCCAACGAGTATGAGTTCTGCAGAGGGTAGAATGAATCTTTATTCAGCTTTCTGTTCGGCTCATGAAGCTTATATTGGTGGAAAGGTTTTTGACCCTGCACTGATTGATGAAGACTATAATCAGATAGATCCTGATGACTTAGAAGAAATGGATCTGCAATGGCAGTTTGCTATGTTAACTATTAAGGTCAGAAGATGAACTGAAAGATTTTTTAGTAATGGCACTAAAGGTTTTGATAAATCCAAGGTGAAATGCTTCAACTACGATGGATTTGGTCACTTTGCAAGAAAGTGTCAACGACCCAAGAGGACTGATAATACCGTAGTAGGAAGACAAAACTACAATCAAGGAGGTATTACTTCACCCAATAATCAAAAGACTCAAGCAATGATTACACTGTCTGCTACTCTTCAACAGTCAAGTTCTCCTCAGCTCCTAGAGACCAAGGTTGTTGTTGTTCAAAATCAAGATGGTACTTATCAATGGGATACACAATTAGAAGATACTTTGAAACATGCATACGTAGTTGAGATTTATAATGACTATGCACATGTGGCAAATGAAGTAGTTGAAACCATTGACTATGTTGTGTATACAAGTGAAGAGAATGCATCTTATATAGTGAAGCAGAATGTTCAGAATGTTGCTGAGATAGTAAGATCTGAGTGTAAAGTTATGACAGCTGTGAAAGCTTCAGAAGTGAATGCTAAGTCATCTAAGCCAAATGATGACAGTGATAAGAAGGGTGATAAGAAGAGCATTGAAGATCAAATGAAAGAATTTGTGATACCTGAAGGTATGACAACTGAAAATTTCGTTGCATACATGGCAGACTGTAAGGCTGCTGATCAAAAGGTATCATGTTCCTTACTTTCAATTGTTAATGTTTGTAAAATGGTGTCTAAAATGAAACTTGAGGCGTCTAGTCTTAACATGACCATAGCTAATTTGATTGCTCAAAATGATATTCTTAAAAGGGAAAATGTTTCTTTTAATGATTTTGGGTTGTCTCAACAACAAAGTCTTTATAATAAAGATGAGACAGATCATATTTTAGATTTTGATCCAGGAGAAGTTATGTACTACACTTTGAAAGACTATGATACAGTATTTTTCGATAGAAAAGTACCTATAATGAGTATAAAGGATAAGACTAGAATCAACCATGTTTGGGATTGGATTGACTAGTTGTTTGATGAAATGGTTTGGAAAATGGGTGTTGCTTCGAAAATCCTTTTGACAATAAAATTAAAATGGATTTGAAAGACAAATTGCATAAAGGTTTGAAATGGAATACAAATGTGTACCTTGTTTGAAAGATAAGCAACAAAAGTCTTCACATAAACCAAAGCAAGAAAATTCTATTACCAACCCATTTGAGTTACTTCACGTGGATTTGTTTGGCCCTGTACTATTGCTTGATGAAGTTTGTTAAGTGTGCAAGTTACAGATAATAAATTTCATTATATAAGTATGCATTGCGACTGACAAATCATAATTGGGTATATATTAAATGGTCTAAAAGATGATTATATAGATTAATTTTTCAATAGAATAGACCTACTTTGATATATTTGTATGTATTTTAGGTTGAAGCATAAATGGATGAAAGATGCTTTAAATCAATTTATTTAGCTAATTTGAAGGGAAACACCAACCAAGATGAGAGATGGATCAAAATTTATGAAAGATGGAATTGCAATATTACAAATCAAGTTGATCATCAATGTACAAGTTAATGAAGATGCATATAAGCCTGCTGCGAACAAATAATATAAGTTTCATTTGCTACAAGGATGAAATTAAAATTATGTACTTGAGAGTTCACGTGGGTAATTCAAAAGAAAAGAATAAATGTCCAAGAGAGGTGGTGGGCTTGTGGCCGAAGGAAGAAAGAAGCCCAAAGGCTTCGGCCTTTTTGTTCTTGTGGTCTTATGTCGGCTGAAACTCCTCACGTGATGATCAAGAAAGCAAAGCCTATATATATATATATATTTTATTATCTACAATCTTGAGGGACATCACATAATATATCCGCAACAATTAACTTAGTGGGGTTTTCGAAGTTCGATAGATTCGAGAGCAGCTGTTAGTTTCGTGAGGGATATCATATATTGTTCGAATCATTAACTATTCGGAGAATATATTTGTTTGCGGAGGAAAATTCTAAGTCGACTTCATATATTATTCGACAATTGTATTCAACAGATGGAAAAAGTCGAGTAACAAACAGTCATGCAACAACAATTTTCCACATCAAGCTTTAGTGATTTGAAGACAATATCTGGTTAAGGTTTTTGCAATCTCTCCCGATGAACAATTGTTAGTTAATTTTATTTGATGAAATTTACTTTCAGTCGCGTAAACATTATTCTTTTTAGATTATAATTCATATTACTGATTGAGTATTTATTCACTATTATTTGATTTGGATTTTCATAAGACAACTTATTGCGAATTAATAATTTGTGCCGAGTCCACCTAGTTTAGGGATTAAGACAGGTCATCTAATTAACATAGGTTGTGCCCAAAATTGTTCTTGTCAAGTAATAAATTTATGTCTATGTAATTTAGAATAAATATTCGGTAAAGTTTATTAAGTAAATTAACAAAACTTTTGGGATTCGGGAGGGATGCACTTTTTTATTATTGTTTACAAGTTCCCTTTTTTTATTATTGTTTACAAGTTCCCTTTTTAATTTTGTGTTGTTTTATTATCTTTAAGTCTAGCAATTTAGTTAATTAAAATTAGTTTTTCTTTTTATTTTCAAAACCAAACGAAAATTCTTAAAACTTGACTATAACCACAGACGCTTCTCGTGGGAACGATATCCACTTACCCTATCTAGTATAAGGTATTTAGGTTTATTTTTGATTGATACTTCGACGTTGATCAAATTTTGGCGCCGCTGCCGGGGAGTGAGTGCGCTTGTAGTTCAAGTTTTATTTTTCTATATTTATCTTTTCTAGTTAGTTATTTTTCTTTACTCTTAAAATTTGAAAAAATCAAAAAAATCATAAAACCATAAAAATACAAAAAGATTTTCCTTTTTATTTTAGTTTATTTTCTGCATTTATTATTTCTTGTTCTATTTTACGCGTTTGTTTTTGTTGGTTTCAGTTACTTTTAGTGCATGCATACAAGAATTTCTGGTAGGACTTCACCATTGTTACACGATCCAGAGATTGAGAAGACTGCTAGAGCAAACAGAAAGGCGGCAAAAGCATCAAGTAGTGAAATTGTTGAAAATTCACTAGTTGCAAAGGAGTCACCGTTTGAATTAGAAGATTTAGAAGAATCATCATCTGACGAAGACATGGGAGATTAAGAAGCACATGGAGTGGATTCATACTATCGTCCGGGAGAATACACGGATGCATCACCAATTGCTTATCCGGCTGCTACTGCTAACAATGCCAACTAGAGGTTTGAAGCTCGACCTCAATTGATTAGCATTCTACCTACTTTTCGAGGGACTGCATCAGAGGAACCATATGAACATCTTACAGAGTTTGTGGAGATTTGTGCTACTAATCAAGTTAATGGCTTCACCAAGGATGAGGTAAGGTTACGTCTTTTTCCATATTCACTTAAAGATAAAACAAAAAGATGGTTTTTGTCATTAAAGGCGGGGAGCATTAGTACTTGGGCGGAAACTAAAAAACAATTTCTTGAAGAATTTTATCCAATAAGTAAAATTTCTGATGTTCGAAACCAGATAAAATCTTTTAGACAATTGCCTAATGAAGTTTTTCATGAAGTTTTTGAACGTTTTAAGGAATTGTTAAGGTCATGTCCTCATCATGAAGTACCAATGTGGGAGCTTGTCAAAAATTTTTATGATGGTCTTGATTCAGCAAATAGAAAACTCCTACTCGCTGCCAGTGGTGGAGTATTTTTAACTCGGACTAGTGAGGAGGAATTGACATTTTTCGAGAAACTAAGTAAGGGTTCTAAAACCCAAGCTTCAGTTGATCGACGATCATCTAGTAGTGCCCTTGTACATGTTGTCTCTAATTCTGAAAATTTTGATGATAGTAGTCTCAATGCACTTATTAAGAAACTTGATCTTTTGCTCCAAAATTCCAGGAGTGGTAATGCTAATGTTTTGCAGGTACAAGTTGTGTGTGCATCATGTGGAGATCCGGATCACTTTGCTAACTCATGTCCTATATCGATGCCACCCATTATGGAAGAGCGGGTAAATGAAGTGCAAGGTAGGAAATATGATCCATATTCCAACACTTATAATCTGGGCTGGAGGGATCATCCAAATTTCAGATGGAATGGTGATAATGCAATGAACTCACAAAATCTTAACCAAACAAATCAGTAATTCACCCAACCACAAAGACCCTTTCAACAAAGGCCTCAACAAAATTTTCAAAATCAGGTTAACTTTTAGAGGCAACCTCAGCAATATGGTCAACAACAATACCTGAACCAACCACATCCATATCAAAACCAAGGTCGAAGGGTCATTCCAAGGGCAAAATCAGAATCAAAATGCTAATCAATCATCTAGCTTAGAATCACAAATGCAGTTGTTCATGAAAGATATTGGAAAGAAGACCGAAGTCTGGGACTCGCTTATTCAAAGTAGTAGACAACAAACCGAAGCAAACTCCAAATCTATTGCTGCTTTAGAAAGACAAGTGGGTCAACTTTCTGAGCAATTGGGAAGAAGAGAAGATGGGAGGCTTCCAAGCTACACAGATTTAAATCCAGCACACAAGCCTCAAGGTCAGGGACATGTAAACATGATTAGCTCACTTCGGAATGGTAAAGTGTATGACAACAAGATTCAGATCCCAGACATGCCTACAAACAGGTATGATCAAGGTAAGTTTTCTTTTTCTAGTAATAATGATGATGATTTGGAAAATGATGACGGGTTTCCATTTAAAAATGGGGAGGGTAATGAAAATAATGAACCTTTTGTGAAACCTCCCACTCAGCCCAAAGTTGGGGAGGATGATGTAGATGTTAACACCACACCGTTCCCTACAGCTTTAAAGGCACCGGTCTCCTCTCCTTATGGGAAGAAAGGACCAAAATCTGATGACATGTGGGAAATTTTCAAATAAGTTAGAATTAATCTTCCATTAATTGATGCAATTAAGCAAATTCTAGCTTATGCAAAAATTTTTGAAAGACTTGTGCACCCAAAAACGGAAACTTAAGTCATCATTGCCCAAAAAGGTGGAATTAACCGAACAAGTTAGTGTTGTTATATCTGGCTCACTTCTACCTAGTTCAAAGATCCAGGAACGCCTTTTATTTCTGTAACTGTTGGTAATGTTCCATATGTTGTATATGCACAGAATTGTAACGAACCCATATGTTAAGCTATCTCGCAATGCTCAAAGGTGGTTGAATCCCAATATGCGAGATGTGGTAAAAAAGGAAGTGTTAAAATGGCTGGATGCAGGTATTATCTTTCCCATTTCGGACAGTCAATAGGTCAGCCCGACTCAGACTGTTCCGAAGAAATCTGGCATCACCATTGTTGAAATGGAAGATGGAGAGCAGATTACTACCCGTCCTATCATGGGATGGAGGGTTTGTATAGATTATAGGAAGTTGAATCTTGCTATTTCTAATGACCATTTTCCATTACCCTATATTGACCAAATTGTAGAGAAACTAGCTGGCCAAAAGTTTTATTATTTCTTAGATGGGTATTCAGGTTAGAATCAAATACCCATTCATCCCAATGACCAGGCCAAAACCACTTTTACTTGTTCATATGGCACCTACGCCTTTCGAAGGATGCCATTTGGTTTATGCAACACACCTGCTACTTTCCAACGTTGTATGATGAGTATTTTTTCTGACATGGTGGGTGAATATTTAGAAATTTTTATGGATGATTTCTCTATTTTTGGTCAATCATTTGAAGCTTGTCTAGGTCAATTAGAAAAGGTTTTAAAAAGATGTACCGAGACAAATCTTGTTTTAAGTTGGGAGAAAAGTCATTTTATGGTCAGGGAAGGGGTTGTGATAGGGCATGTTGTTTCTGAACGTGGTTTTGAGGTAGACCGGGCCAAAGTACAACTCATTTCCACTCTCCCACCACTGACCAATGTTAAGGGTGTCCGTTCATTTTTAGGACATGCAGGTTTTTGTAGGTGATTCATTAAGGACTTTAGTGCTATTTCTAAACCATTGTGTAATTTGTTGTTAAAAGATGCACCGTTTATTTTTGATGAATATTTTCTTAAGGCTTATAACTTGTTGAAGCAAAAGCTAACCGAGGCCCCAATTTTGCAATCACCGGATTGGACAAAACCTTTTGAAATTATGTATGATGCAAGTGATTATGCAGCGGGGGCGGTTTTGGGACAATGGGTTGACAAAAAGCCCGTTGTGATTTATTATGCAAGTTAAACTTTTTCCGAAGCTCAATTGAATTATACAACAACTGAAAAAGAATTACTTGCTGTTGTTTTTGCTTTAGATAAATTTCGGTCTTATATTTGGGGGTCTAAAGTTATTGTCTTTTCAGATCATAGTGCTTTAAAAGATCTATTGGAAAAGAAAGATGCAAAACCCAGACTGATTCGGTAAATTCTTTTGTTACAAGAATTTAATCTAGAGATCCGTGATAAAAAAAGGTTGTGAAAATGTTGTTGCGGATCATATGTCTAGGATTTCTCCACCACCATTTGACCCAACCGAATTGATTCAAGAAAACTTTCCAGATGAAAGTTTATTTAATGTTTCTAATCTACCTTGGTATGCTCACATTGTTAATTATTTGGCTACGCAGAGATTACCAGAGCATTGGACCAAGCAGAAAAAGGATTACTTTTTCTCTCAGCTGAAGTACTATATTTGGGAGGATGCGCAGCTTTACAAGATGTGTCCGGACCAGGTAATTCGTAGATGTGTGCCCGATTATGAGCACAATGATATTCTAGCACATTGTCATTCTTATGCATGTGGTGGTCATTTTAGTGTAAGAAAAACAGGACATAAGGTACTTCAATCTGGTTTCTTTTAGCCAACTATTTTTAGAGATGCCCATTTATTTGTTAAAGCATGTGTTAGGTGTCAAAAGGTTGGTGGGATATCTAGACGGGACATGATGCCTTTGAACCCTATACCTTGTTTGTGATATTTTAGTGACAGTTGACTATGTTTCTAAATAGGTAGAGGCTGAAGCTACTAGGACTAATGACCATAGTGTAGTGCTTAAATTTGTCAAAGAAAAATATTTTTGCTAGACATGGAATTCCCAAAGCTATTATTAGTGATGGTGGATCTCATTTTAAGAACTTTAAATTTGGCAAATTACTTAAGCACTATGGTGTGAATCACAAAATTGCTACACCCTATCATCCACAAACAAGTGGACAAGTTGAAGTGTCAAATAGGGAAATTAAAAGGATTTTGGAAAAAACCGTTCGACCAGACCGCAAGGATTGGTCACAACGATTGGATGATGCTTTATGGGCATATCAAACGGCATTTAAAACCCCTATTGGCATGTCACGTTATCGACTTGTTTATGGTAAAGCATGTCATTTACCTGTTGAACTTGAGCATCGTGCAGAGTGGGCTATTAAGCAGGTAAACATGGACTTAGATGAAGCTGGAGTGGCAAGAAAACTTCAATTGTCAGAGTTAGAGGAGATGAGACGAGAAACTTATGAAAGTTCCAAAATCTACAAGGATAAAACCAAGGCTTTTCATGATCGACACATAGTGAGGAAGTCATTTCAGGTTGGTCAAAAGGTATGGTTATTTAATTCTCATTTAAAGTTTTTTGCAGGTAAGCTGAAGAGTAAATGGACCGGTCTGTTTATCGTCACCAAAGTTACACCTCATGGAGCAATGGAGATTAAGAATTTGGATGGTGGCGAGTCATTTATGGTCAATGGTCAACGATTGAAGTTATGTTTTGAATTGGAGAAAGGTGCGGCCATGACTGTGGAAGTGGTACATTTTGTGCCATCTCAATCGATCAATTAAGTTCCAACCAGGTATCATCAGGCTGATGACGTTAAACTAAGAGCTAAATGGGAGGCAACCCATTATTTTAGTTAATTTTGAGTCTTTTTATTTTAATTGTATTTTTTTGTTATGTCACCAATAATACAATTTTTTATCATGTGATCAACTTTGACAGGGTCAAAGTTGGGGAGGGGTTTGTATTAACTTGTTTTTTGTGTCAATCCCCGGGACAGAGAAAGAAATGAATTTTTGGACTAATAGACTTATCTCTAGTTTTGAGCATTGAGGACAATGCTCGGCTCAAAGTTGGGGAGGGGAGTCAAACTTATTGTTTTTGTTGTTAGTTCAAGTATGAGCAAGTTCAAAAGAAGAGAAGATGGATGGTGCAATAGAAGAAAAATCAAGAAGGTTGATACGCATTTTCAAGTTTATCAAGCATCAGAGCGCATAATTCAAACCCGGGAAGTTTCATTTTTCTTATACTTTTTATTTATTTTCCCTATTTTCCCATAGTTTTAATTTAGTTCATTATATGACTTATATGGGAGGGAAATAAATGGGAAATCCGGGTAATTTTGAACTTTTGTGATGTTTGTCCTCATAGTTTGATTACTTTTTGCAACATAGGTTTAATAATACTTAGTAAGTAATTGAACTAATTCCTTGTGGTACAACTTTTTAATCGGGAAATGTAATCTCAAATGATTGATAGGGCGATCCCTTCTGGATGGATAACATGACTAGCACACTTATATCCCAAAACACCAATTATGTGAGATTCTTGATCATTTATAGATATGCTAGGTGGGATTGCTTGGCCTTGTAAATTTGTCCCTCTCATAGACTTTTGGATTTATTCAAGAGTAAGGGTTCTACTTAGAACTTGAACTATGATGTGCAAGTTTGAGGTTTGTTTTTCCATTTTCGGGTTACTTTCTTCTTTGATATGAGTGTGCCGGTGATCGCATTGATTCTAGAACTTGTCCCAGTTGATCATTTCGAGACCGCAGTGAGATCACTTTGGTGATATAGGTATGACTAGAAGACGAAGAGGCAAATTACTATTAAAATTGAAGTCCTTAGGCATAAAATTGAAGTCCTTAGGCGCCACTTGCTAAACAGGTTGTGCTTCGGGATTCTCCATCTCTTTAGGAGCTGCCTATTGTTCGGTGTGGCTGTAAACTTGAGTGATAAGAGCTTTAGACGAACACTGTTCACAATAACATCAATCAATTGAGATACTGATCGAGAATCTGTTGTAACACCACTTCTATAAACTCAAGTTATGCTTTAAGGATTCTGTTTTCCGTATTTCTAAAAGTCGTTAGGCAAAAGTTTTTGAAAATCCAGATTTTAAATTGACGGGTGTTACAAGTTAGTATTAGAGAAATGGTTTAAGTGAACCGAGTCAAAGGATTTGGACTTAAACCGTAAGATAAGAAATGATAGGTTTTAGTACTTGTACCTCAACCATAAGATAGGATGCTTGTAGAATGGGTTGGGGTTGAGTGAGAGAGTAAGATTAAGGCTTATTGTGCTTCATGTATTATTATGTGATTATTTCAAGTAGCTTTAATTCTTCTAATTCTTGTTTATCCCTTTGTTAAAACTTCCCCTACTAAGAAAATCAGTTCTTGGAGGTAAAGTGGCTAATCCCTCCTTACGAAATTTTAAGATTTTGTGTATGAATATGTGTGAAGAATGGTGAAAAGTTATAGCCAGTTAAATTTATGATGATGGTGTACATAAAGGTAAAAGAAGTTGAGAGAATGTTAGAGGAGAAGTGAAGTGACTAGTAGTGAATGATGTTGAGTCACTGGCTTAGAAAAGACATGGACCTGAAGTTTGACGAGTACACTTAAAGGGATATAAGTACGTGATGCACAAAAGGGTTACCAATTCCGGTCGCGAACGCAACTGTAAATGTATCACGACATGTGTGTGCTTGTGAGAATCTGTTTGTGTTGATCTGAATGAAGTGAAGGTGGGTATGATGGAATCAATGAATGGTAGCATATTTAACTATGCGAAGAGTAGACACGTAAATATGGAATAAAGAATGATGAAGCTGAAACAAGTAGCGAAATTTAGGCTAAGAATAATTGAACCCCGAATTATGAAGTTTTTTCATTACTAGGGCACCTCACCGTTTGTCTCGCTAATAAAGAAATGAGTAAACGTTTTCGGTTGTGAGATCTATTTCTCTCTCTAAGATAGATTTACGATCTTGCTACCATATGTTGAAGTTGATGATGAAAGTCCTGCTAAAGTTATTCCTACACTCATTATGACCCCATTGAGTTTCTCGAAATACCTACATGTTAACAAATTGTCCTTACCATGTCATGAACTTAAGGGATCAAGTCTAAAGTTGTCTCTAGATCATTCAGTCATTACTTTTAGTGATGACGATCTTACCTATTCTAAGTGTTAGAAATCCAAAAATAGTGATAAATTGTAATTTAAGTTAGTGGACTTATTTGTAGTTAAACATGGTGAAATGATTTCTAAGTTTTAGGGACTAGGAGTGTTAATTAGCCTAATTGTATAGTTGAAGTATAAATAGTCCCTTAACACCTTAGAAATCATAATCTTTAACAACCATTACATTTTTACACATACTTAATACAAGATCTATTCCTCTCTCTCTCTCTCTCTCTAGAAAACACACATACTCCAAACACCAAGAACACACACACTTGATCCGCCATTGTTGAGATCGAATCCAGAGTAGAAATCGTGTTATATCATCTGGTATCAGAGAAAAAGATCACTTTGATATCGATCCATAACTGATTTTGATCTCAATTTTCATCCAAAATCAAATCAAAAACCGTTTTTTCACAAATCGTCCATGTTTCATCATCAATCATCGTTCAAATCACATGAAATCATCAATTTTTGTTCACCAATAGATTCCTCATAGCTCAAAACATAATTATGTCAAGTTTTAAGTTCCAATTCAATCGAATTCTCGAGATTGAATTTTTGGTTTTTGGCGCTCAAAATTTGGATTTTGATTCTGTTGTGTTATTAGCTGAATTTTGTTCAAGGATTTGTTGCGGACATAATTACAAACGTTTTGCAAGTGATTTCAAGTTCTAATTCCAACTAAATCGAAAGATATGGAAGTTTTAAAAGTCATCAATGGAGTTTGTTAAAACTGGTATGATGAAGAAGACAACCACAGAACGATCTTCACTAGGACGATCTTCTCTAGATTGTCTCAGTGCTTGACTCTTCATTTTTCATACATTTAGTGTTGTAGCTTGTTGGACGATCCTCACAAGATCGTTCTAACCAGTGGTTGTTGAGAAAAGTGGTTGTTTATGTTTGAAAAGTTTGGCAGAAACTAAGACGATCTTGCCAAGATCGTCTCAGTTACCTGACTCTAGGACAATCTTGACCAAGATCGTCTCAGTGTCTGTTGGTTGTTGGTTTGTTGTGGTTGATTCTTTGAAGTTGTTGTGATTGGGAATCACACACTTCCTGGGTAACTGATCATAATTGATTGGTTTTGCTCAAATTAATTCCTTCCAATTCAAATCAAAACTCTGTCCAAATTTTCACAAAATACTTAGAAACTTTTCTGTCACCCAAGACGATCTTCAACAAGACCGTCTCATTTTCTTCTTCAAAATACCAAGACGATCTTTATCAAGACCGTTTCATTTCCAAGTTTTTTTTCCTTTCTTTTTTATTTCAAATCTCTTTAATTCAATTTCAGTTTCCATTTCCAAATCACAAAATCATTTCTCAATTTCAGTTTCATTCCATACTTAGCCAAATTTCAACAAATCTCTTCCAAGACGATCTTTATTGAATCGTCTCTTTATTTCTAAACCTAAGACGATCTTCACTAAGTTGTCTTACTTCTTTCTTCTAGGACGATCTTCCAAAACGATCATCACCTAGGACGATCTTCTCCAAGATCGTTTTAGTTCCTGAATTTTCCAACTCTTAATTCATTTCAAGTTTATTACCGAATCTCTTTCAAATGGCTTCTCGTGAAGCATTGGCATTGGGTTCCGATACAAGACCTCCAGTTCTCTACCGTAGTTCTTATGGACTATGGAAGAAAAGATTCATGGACTATGTGGAATGTCAACCAAATGGTGACCTACTTAAAGATTCCATTCTTAATGGACTTGCAGTTCATCGCCATCCCACTACTGGTGCTATACTCACTCTTGATCTTTTGAATGCTGAACAAAAATATCAAATAGTTGCAGATTGCAGAGCTAGATCATGCTTTTACAAAGCACTACCAGATGAAATCTATGGTTCTGTTGATTCTTATGATACAGCCAAGGAGATATGGGATGAGGTGGCAAGACAAATGAAAGGATCTGACCTGAATTCAACAATAAAATTGACAAATGTGTTGACTGAGTTTGACAACTTCAGCAAATTGCCAAATGAATCTCTAGAGGCTGTCTACTGTAGATTCTGCAATGTCATAAATGAACTTAGGAAGAACAATGTCAAGAAATCAGAGATTGAGTTAAACATCAAATTCATCAAAGCTTTTGGTCCTGAATGGGAAGATTATGGAACACAGATTAAGCAACATCAAAATCTGGCCAAGTTCACCATCCATAATCTCCATGAATCCTTCAAACTCAATGAACATCAAGTTCTAAACAAAGCTTCATCAAACAAAATGCCAGAAGTTGTATCTTCTGATCCTTTGGCATTGATTGTTGAAAAGAAGGTTTCTGAAGCTCTTAAAAGGCAAATGGTAGTTGTCTCTTCATCAGATGAGGAGGGAGATGATATGATGGCTTCAAGAGATGGTGTTTCAGATGAACTATATCAAGCTCTTGTCGCGGTAACTAAGCATTTCAAGAAAAAGTTCTACAAAGCGAGGCCTACAAATAACAATCTCCGCACTTCTTCAACAAGTGCATTTCCCAAGAAGGAACACTATCATTCCAAGAATGATGAACAAGGTGAATCAACTAGATCAAAGCATGTTGAAAAGAAAGAAGGCTATGAGAAACAAGTTGTTGAGAAGGGTAAAGCATCCGACAAAAACTGCTACAATTGTGGTATTCCTGGTCATTTTGCAATTGATTGCAAGCAACCTCGTAAGCGGAACTATGAGTACTACAAGCAGAAGATGTTGTTGGCAAAGCAAGTGGAAGCCGGTCATGCATTGCTTGCTGAAGATGACAAATGGCTATTGCTCTCAGATGATGAAGATGAAGATCTTTCTGCTAATGTTTGCTTCATGGCGAGGTTGGCCAAGGACAAAGCTTTTGAGGCTGAAAGCACTGATGAAGAGTACCCGGATGATGAGGTCAACACTCTACTTTTTCATTAGTTAAAGATAAAGAATCGTTTAAGTTAGCTCTATCTAACTTGACAACTCATATTACGTCTTTAGCCAACAAAAATAAGAAGTTGAAAAATAGTATTTCATTTTCTAAAAGTGAATTTTCAAAACTCTTTGAAGAACATTCAAAATTACTTTTTGATTATGATACTATTAAACAAGATTTTCAAACATACAAAGATCAAATGTTGGTTAGAGAATGTGAGTTGAATGCCTTTCCTGATTCTAAGTTATTACATAAATATCACAATCTTGAAAAGACCATTCATGATCTTGAAAAAGCCAACCAAGATCTTGAAATTCAAAAGACCAATGAGTGGCTTAGGGCAAATGCTAGACAAATGGATGTTGATATTCTTACTAAAAAGCTTCAAGAATCCAAACCAAACAATGTTGAACTAGAAAGAAAGATTTCCGATTTAAATCATACTTGTTTTTTGAAAGGTGTTGAGATTGAAAATCTCAAAAACCAAATTGAGGAATTTAAAAAGAATATACTTTTCTATCAAGAGAAGTTATATAATGTTGAACAAAACCCTCTTTTGATTTTTACCGCCTATTTCAACAAGTCGAAAATTGACAAATCGGAACTTCTTCATGGGTTGGGATTTGTCTTGGTGAAAAATTTCTTCGCCTTGGTATGGTACAACAATTTATTTGTCCACTGGATGACGAATTTGAGACTGATGATGTTGAGAAAATACCTCAAACTGAATTTTTGGTTAACTATGATGCTATAAATGCTTCATATAACTTTAAAGAATCTTCAATTTTCAAATTGGAAGAAATAGCATCAAATTTTCAAAATCAAGAGTCAGTTGGTAATTCACCTAAACCTACTAAAATGTATGTTCCATCCACAATTTTGGAAAAAGAAATAGAAGGTTTGAAACAAAAGGTGGAATCTCAACAAAATGTTATTGATCACTTAAAGTCTCAAAGTCCGAATTCGGAGGATGAATTAGTTGTTGTGGATACTAATAAAGTTTATATGGATGTAACTACTCAAACTGACCTAAGTGCTTTAGTAGACCATTCCACTCAGACTGCTTGTGTTTCATCTACTGATTCCTCCACCAAGACCTTGACTGATTCTCTTATGTGTTCATCTCAAAATGCTGCTACTATTATAGCTGATGATTATGTGCAATCTGATTTATTTTATGATGAACTTGCGCATAGTTTAGTTTTGATATGGTACTACTATAGGTTTTTCACTTGTGATTCTCTTGAAGAGTTAGTTGTTCACCCTAAGCTTAGTGCTAGTATAGGTGTTGATACTTCTACTCTAAATTCTTGTGAAACCAAAGATGTGTCAGTTCAAGTTGATCTAATTCTTGAGACTACCCATAGTGTGAAGTTGGAATCCAAGATTCCTAATTTTTCAAAAATCTCTCCGGTTAAACCATTCACAAAAGATAATTTTGATAAATTCATGGAGGGAGAATATGTTTTTGATTCTGAAACTGAGAAAAAGATTGAATCTACCAAAATCAAAGTTGAATCAAAAGAGGAATCTCCAAAATTGTTTTCCAAAGCTCCAACTTCATATTATTCAAAGAAACGAGTTATTCCCAAACTTGTCAAGACTGAACCAAAGACTGTCACAAAACCAAGAATCAATAAGTCAAAAACAAAGTGTCCTACCCCGGAAAAGCATGCCAAAACCAAACAAGTTGAGACCATTCCCAAAATCAAATACAACAAAGTGAAGCTTCTGGAAATCAATTCAAATGTTTCTTCATCTAGCTCTCAATCTAGTTCATTAACTAAAAGTGTCTACATCTAGCTCAGTTTTGCTAACTAGGGATGCTTCAAATGGTACAACTAGGTATAGGGATAGATATGGCTGGTTTTCTCATGATAAACCTAAGAAACAAGAAGTTTCCGCACCCCCAAAAGAGTCTAAAAAGATAAAAGTGCTTCAAAACTCTCATTCTAATCCTCTTAGTGTCAATCCAACAGGTGGAAAGAGGTTGACTAAATGGGTAGCTAAGTCTTTAGTACCTAAGATCACTAAAGTTGAGAAAAAGAAGAATAGGCAAAGGAGAAAATCGGGTAGTAAGAAGAAGCAAGTTTCTGTTGTGTTAAACAATTTATCTTTTAAGTGCTCTTTGAAAACAAATGTTAATGGTGCCAAGGCAATGCCTTGTGATGTGGTAAACAATGGTAATTCTCGTTCTCATGTGTATGGTTTGAATGCTGGTAGACATGTTACTTTTGATTCGTGTGTTAATGTTCATATGTTTAATCCAAATGTGCTTGTTGATAATGTGCTTGTTAATGCCTATGGTGATTCTAAACCATGTTTGTATGCGTTTCCTAAGTTATATACCCTGCCTGTTTTAACTAACCAAAAAGGACCCGTATTCAAGTGGGTACCTAAAGTCGGTTAATTTTATTTGATTGCAGGAAATAACCATCTGTGTTTGGATACTCGATTCCGGGTGTTCAAAACACATGACTGGCAATAAAGCATTGCTCAAGAACTTTATCGAACGATTCATGGGAACTGTTCGATTTGGTAACAACAATTTCACTCCTATCTTAGGCCATGGTGATATTGAACGCAATGGAATTGTCATTAAGAAAGTTCACTATGTTGAAGGATTAAGTCATAACTTGTTCAGTGTTGGACAATTCTGTGACAACAATCTTCGAGTTCTTTTTCGACAATCTCTTTGCAAAGTTCAAACTCTAGATGGAGTTGACATTTTGTGTGGCGACCGTGATGATAACCTTTTTTACCGTCAATCTCGATGATAACCAACCAACCGATAATATTTGTCTCGTTTCGAAAGCTACATCAAAGAATTCTTGGTTGTGGCATAGAAGGCTTTCTCACCTAAATTTTCCTACCATCAATACTTTGGTCAACAAGCATCTTGTTGAAGGCTTGCCAAACTATAAGTATGAAAGTGAGCATGTTTGTCTTCTTGTGCTGTTGGGAAGATTAAACGAGCTTTTCATAAACCAAAGAAATCTCCTAATTCGTTAGCACCTCTTCATTTGCTTCACATGGATCTTTGTGGACCGATGAAAGTATAAAGCCGAAATGGGAAGAGATACATCTTGGTTATTGTTGATGATTATTCAAGATATACTTGGGTCAAGTTTCTTGCCTCCAAAGATGAAACAACTCAGATTCTGATCGATTTCATCATTTTTACTCAAGTAAATCTTCAACTTTCAGTCCGTTACATCCGTTCGGATAATGGAACTGAGTTCAAAAATGCCGTGTTCAATGAATTTTGTAAATCTAAAGGCATTACTCACCAATTCTCTGCGGTTCGTACCCCATAACAAAATGGTGTCGTTGAAAGGAGAAATCGAACGCTTGTGGAAGCTGCAAGAACCATGCTTGCTTATTCTAAGTTGCCTTCCAACATGTGGGTTGAAGTTGTTGACACTGCTTGTCACACTCAGAATCAGTCCATTGTTAATCAGCGTTTTGAGAAGACTCCTTATGAAGTTGTTAACAAACGGAAACCCAACATCAACTATTTTCATATCTTTGGGTGTGTTTGTTATACTCTGAATGATCGGGAGAATCTTGGAAAGTTCGAGAAGAAAGGTGATGAAGGTTACTTTGTTGGTTATTCCAAGACATTGATTGCCTACCGAATCTATAATCGCCGAATAAGTACAATTCAAGAAACAATGAATGTTTGGTTTGATGAGATGTCGGGCATGATCTTTGAGCAAGAAAGTTTGCTACCAACAAGTAATGATCCAAGTGATTCAAGTACTTCATCAAGGACTTCTACTTTGGCATCTAAATTCAAGAAGTTTCCAGCTCCAACAAGTGATGAGTTAGATATTCTTTTTGAAGAATTCTACAATTCTGAACCGATTCATGATGAAGAACCTCAAGTCAAAGTTGAACCAGTTTCGAACCATGATCCAGTTCCTGACAACCATCATGAATCATCATCAAGTTCTTCTGAGCAAGTTGCTACTTCTTCAAGTAGTAATTCTTCATCCTCTTCTAATGATTCTTCTTCTCAATCCTCTCCTGATAATTCTTCTCCAGTGAATGTTTAAGAACAACCTACCTAATATACCCAGACTACGAATCCGGTGAACACTCCAAATGTATATGTGTCTCTTGATTTCGATCATCCATCCTACGAGGAAGCTGTTCTACCAAGCTATGATTTCATCTCTCAGCAAAACTCTGGTTTTAATGATGATGATGTTGATGTCAATCAACAAGATCCTCTTCCTCATGATCACAAATGGTCACGTATGCGAAATGATCATCCTACAGATCAAATTATTGGAGATCCACAAGCCGGAGTAACTACTCGTACTTCAGTGAATGAGTGTCTTGTTGCACTTTCTCTTAGCAACATTGAACCCAAAACTGTTTCTGAAGCTCTTCGAGATCCAGAATGGGTTAAAGCTATGCAAGACGAACTCGCTCAGTTTGAAAGACTGAAAGTATGGAGATTAGTTCCAAATCCAAGAAAAGATGAACCTATTGGCACAAAGTGGATTTTCAAGAACAAGAAGGATGAGAATGGAGTAGTAGTAAGGAACAAAGCTCGACTTGTTGCAAAGGGTTATTGCCAACAACCTGGTGTTGACTTCGATGAAACTTTTGCTCCAGTTGCAAGAATGGAAGCCATTCGGATTTTCTTCGCTTATGCCGCATTCAGAAACTTCACTGTGTTTCAAATGGATGTGAAGACTGCTTTCTTGAATGGTGAACTCAAAGAAGAAGTTTACGTTGAACAACCAGAAGGTTTTGTTAGTTCTAAAAAGCCAAACCATGTCTACAGGTTAGACAAGGCTCTCTACGGTCTTAAGCAAGCACCCCGAGCATGGTATGATTCCTTATCTACTTTCTTGATTAGAGGTGGCTTTACCAAAGGCACAATTGATCCTACCCTGTTCATTCGCAAACAAGGAAAGCATGTTCTTCTTGTCCAAATATATGTTGATGACATTATCTTTGGGTCAAGCAGTCAAACATTTTGTCGAAACTTTTCATCTCTAATGGTTAATCATTTCGAAATGAGCATGATTGGGGAAATGAACTATTTTTTGGGTCTTCAAATCAAACAACTACCAAATGGTATTTTTATATCACAAGGTAAATATATTCATGACATGTTGAAAAAGTTTGATATGACTACTTGTTCTTCAATTTCTACCCCAATGGCTGCTCGTACAAATATTAATGCTGATAAAAATGGAAAACCATTTGACCAAAAGAGATATAGAAGTATGATTGGTTCATTGTTGTATCTTACAGCATCTCGCCCAGATATAATGATTGCAACATGTATGTGTGCTAGGTATCAAGCTGCTCCTACTGATTTACATTATCAAGCTGTGAAACGAATCTTTCGTTATCTGAAGGGTACACCCAATTTAGGTCTCTGGTATCCAAGGGATACTGGATTCAATCTAACTGCTTATTCAGATACAGATCATGTAGGTTGTAAGGTTGATCGCAAAAGCACCTCCGGTACTCTACAATTTTTGGGTGATAAAATTGTGAGTTGGTCTTCTAAGAAGCAAAACTGTGTGTCACTATCAACAGCTAAAGCTGAATATGTAGCTGCAGCTAGTTGTTGTGCTCAAGTATTATGGATGAAGACTCAGCTTACTGATTATGGTCTGAAATATGATCATATTCCCATCTATTGTGACTCTCAAAGTGCCATTGCTATTGCAGTTAACTCAGTAAACCACTCTCGATCAAAGCATATTGACGTGAGATATCATTTTCTCAAAGATCATATTGAGTAAGGTGACATCGAGCTCTACTTTGTGGGAACTGACTATTAGCTTGCAGATTTGTTCACCAAACCATTGGACGAAAAGAGGTTTAACTTTCTTATCTCCAAGCTTGGCATGTTAAATCTTGAACCTTAACTTATTTTGTTCTTGATACATTCTTGAAAAACAAAATACAAAATTTGAAAAGACAAACAAAATACAAAAATAGAAAATTTTGAAAAATTCCAAAAAGATTTTCTTTATTTTTTTTAAAAAGTGGCTTACATATATGTAACCCGGGCTTCATAGTTTTATTTATATCTTTGTGGTTTACATATACTCTGTATGTAACCCGTGCTTAAATGATTTATTTATTACTTTATGACTTATACATACTCTGTGTATAACCCGTACTTCATTGTTTTATGTATCTCAAAAAGGCTAAACTGTCTAGAAAATGCACAAACATGGACAAAAAAATTTTCGAACGCTAACAAACTTCAAATCTCCATGATTCATGCCTTTTTAAGATCATTGCCAGGAATTATTTTTCATGTCAAAAGATTTTGTAACTCTCAATTGTTGATATGAGAAGTGAAGAATTGAACGCCTTTGTGTACTTCCTAGTTGTCTCATCTTGAACAATTGATTGAGTAAAATTTGTGCTTAACCGTTTTATTTTGCATCCAACTTGTTGATGTAAGATACGAAGGATTGAACGCCTTTGTGTACTCCCTAGTAGTCTTACTATGAACATTGTTGTTGAAGCAAAAATTTATGTTTCTTAAAATCTTGTTCACTTTTAGATTCTCAAATTTTTCTGTATATCACAACAAAGATTTTACTCTTTTTAATTTCACAAAAATCAATTTTTGCTCTACCTTTCTATGAAAAACATTTTTGATCTACCTTTGCATAGATTAAGGGGGAGTTTTGTGATTTCAAATTTTTAAAAAAAACTTCAAATGTGTTTTCAAATCATTTTCATACACACATTTGATGATTTTCAAATGATTCTCATCAATTGAAGTTCGGTGTTTAGTTTGCACTTGAGAGATTCATTCACTCCATGAACTTCATCATCACCGATAAGTTCTAACCCCGGAGTATTCAATTCTTTCTTTAGATTGTAAGGATATTTTGAGTGATGATGGTTTCGTGCAAATAGGATGGAGGGAGTAAAGTCGAAAAGTGAGAGGTTATGGTGATATGTTGTGAGAAAATGGTTAAAAGAAATGACACCCTTCCCTAAATTTCTCAAATCGCCGGGTAAAACACATTTATATCGGATGTCATTTGTTGATATCTTGATTAAGACTTCATGGACCTAGTGAAACGATGCACATCTTTACCTAACCACTCAAGTGTTTCTTAACAAATACTTGTTTTATTTCTCACGGAGATTTTCACATCTCTATTGACTCTTCATTTGGAAGATGTTGATATTGAATAAGGGCGACACTCTGCTCCGGTCCCCGACTTCATTTAATCACGTTGTGTCTAGAGCTATCTTGCTTGATCATTAATTTGATCCTTATTCATTTTCTTAAGACATATTTGAGTCATATCTTTGTGATATTATTACATATCTATGTGATATAGCCGGAACATTTGTAGTGATATCTTAATTGATATTCTACAATGATCAATTGGAAATCCTACCAATGCTAACATATTTTCCAACATTGAACATAGGTCTCATAATTGCACTTGTGTAATTTTTGAGTAAACGAGAAGTCTAACTGTGACCTCGGTTATTACCTAAAAGACTTTAAGGATAATAGATTGTGGTTATCGAACGCCTTAGGTGACATTGACCATGATTTATATTCTTTGAAGCAATCTCGTAGTTGAAAAGCTACAAGACCAAACTATGTTAGAAAATTTGCTTTGTGCATATTTCAATGATACATAGGAAATCCGAAAAATGTCATACATTTCTATCGGTCATTTCATTAATCCTTTTGATTTTTGAACATGTCAACGGATCATCCTTATCCGGTCTTTCATTTCTCATCTCACAAACACAAAAACCACCCACACCATTCTATAACGTTTGTACCAACAACTTCAACCTTACATTTTGGTTACCCTTAGGATTCTTTGGGTTGGGACTATTGGTTTGGGTTGATGTGTTGATGTTTGATATTTTTCCATGCAAATCTAGTTTTAACTTGTGATATTTCTTTTCGTATTTTATCAATCAATGTTTGCATAATGACATTGGTTCCCAACTTTGTCATTATGAGGGGGAGAAAAAGATTATGATTGATCGAGAAAGAAAAATTTTGAGCTTGATTTGTGCAATCATGGAGTTAGTTAGTAAGAAGGTTGTAGTGAGTGTATGGAGGTTACGGATAAAAGATAAGAGAGAATATTTAGTGTATGGGATTGATGGGAAAACTTGTAATTAATGGAATTTCAGTCAATTGAGCTCAGATTTTCAGATTTGAGTTGTTTATTTTCAGAATTGAGTTCTTGACTTGAAAAAGATAATTACAAAGATAAGGATATGATGTCCAAAAATGCTTCAAAATGCTTACACTCATGAATTGAGGGGAGCATGCTTTTTCATAAGAGATTTATTCAAGCTTTGTTCAAAAGTTTACTCTCCAAAGTGTTTAAGTCAAAATGACAAAGATCAAAGCTACAAAAAGTTGAAAAGATTGTTTGGAAGATTCAAGACAAATAAGTAAAGCTTCAAAAGAGTCTTCATCAACACATTTCATTCAAGATCTTCAAAGTCATACATTAATACTTGATCAAGAAACTTCAATGCATATATCAAGGGGGAGAGTACAAGTTTTTGATACTTCATTTTGATACTTCATTCCAAGAAAACAAATTTTCATTCAAGAATCGAAGATTGAAGAACCAAAGCCAAATTTATACCTTCCGCACTTCAAAAGACAACTCTGATTCATGTTTCAACAATTTTCAAAGTCTCTAAGACTCATTCATCTTATTCTCTGTTCAAAAAGAACATTGAGAATTTCATCATGTTTTAACTTTGAGAAGTCCAAGACCAAGATTGATTCAAGCTCTCCAAAGATGATGAGAAAGCTTTGAAGACTTGTTTCATCACACCAAATTGTCTTCACCACCGGGCTCATCAACTTCATTCCTACAAGACAAAATAACACGTAGTTCATTCATTACAATATATCACTAAGGGGGAGAGTGTTAGAAATCCAAAAATAGTGATAAATTGTAATTTAAGTTAGTGGACTTATTTGTAGTTGTAAGTCCACCTAACAAGATGTACACGAGATCAAGATATAACAAGATATATAAGGTTAGACAATAATAATCACAAGTTATATCAAGTAACCCGACTGGCAAGTAAATCGAAACTAGATAGGACTAGTTAGAATTACGATCCAGATAATGGATAAGAGTAATAAAGTATAATTGCTTGAAACTATGTAAGTTACTAAATATAATCAAGTATTATGGCAATGAGTCGAGATGTACTTTTCAATGTATTTCATTTATTGTTTATAAACAAAATACAAGGGTTGTTGCGGAACAAAGATAATCACACTTGTGAAAGTATCTAAACAACCCAGAAATACAAATGATCTATGTAACGAGGAATTACTCGTAAGAATACTT
Source organism: Erigeron canadensis (assembly GCF_010389155.1). Taxonomy (NCBI): domain Eukaryota; kingdom Viridiplantae; phylum Streptophyta; class Magnoliopsida; order Asterales; family Asteraceae; genus Erigeron; species Erigeron canadensis. The sequence continues at coordinate 17,238,478 of NC_057767.1, read as the reverse complement.
AGAGTAATATCACACGTTGCAATTGCCAAAGTTCCAAGCAATATTGCAAGTGTGAGAAGTCTTACATTTATAGGCAAACATGTCCTGATGACATGGCAATATGCCGTACTAAATGTGGTTGGATGGATTTGTGTGACAGATCCATAACATGCTTGTTTAAGGTAAAGTATGTAAGTTTCTTGATGTGACTTGACATACTTTATTCCCAACCTTTTTGCTAAAACTTTCTCAATCCCAGGTTGATAGTAATTAACCAGGTAAAGGTAGTTAAAGCTGCAAAAAGACTTTCCTCATAATCAGTGAAAAAGTGTTGTAAGTACTTTTTCACTGAGTCTCTTCAGATTCAACTTCAGGTAAGATCTTCTCTGAGCTCTGCTTCTGAGATGATCTTCTTCCTCAGTCTTCAGTCTTTGACTTCCGTCTGAACGTCTTCAGTGTTGGTTGATTCTGAATCTGAAGTGAAGCTTCAGTGAGCTATATTCTGAATGACTTCAGAATCCTGAGCAAGCTTTCTTTACTGAGCTTCAACTATTTTGAACAAATTATACTTAGTCGATTTTTGACCTAACAAATTCCCCCTATTTGTTCTAAAATAGTGAAAGAGAGAATTATCACTTCTATATTGATGGGAAAGAGAGAATTATTTGGAAATTGGGGAAAAATCATATGATGGTGTAACGGTGCATTGGGATTTTCACTTACTATTGTTGAGTTCACGTGCAATGACGATTATGACGTAGGCGTTGGGTGTCATTTCATGATACGACATGCTATTGAATGGAAAATTATGGAGCCAAAGATCATGAAGATAGCGGTTCATAAAGTTTGGATTGTTAAAGGAGTGTTTTGACTAGGTCAAAATCGCCAAAAGGTTTTGTGATAAGTAAAGAAAGCTTATTATGGACAAAGTGAGTATTATGGTCTAGTCATAAGTCTCTATGGAGAGGTATGATTTGCATCGAAGGTTAAGGCATGATGACTATATGTTTGATTGATTATGAAAGGCATGTGACGAGATAATAACTATAAGTAACGGGTAAGCTTACTTTCCAAGTAAACCGTATTATTATAGTATTTCTACGGATACTACTTATGTTTGACTAGGGAATAGTATGATTCATTTGTTTCAATTGAGAAATGAATTAAAGAAATAATATGATAAAGTTAAGGATACGGATAAGTTATTTATATATGAGTGGTTAAGTGATTCTGAGGACAAATGTTAGCTTCACATATCCTTAACTACGTAATCATGCCTTAACTTAACTATATCATGCTTAAAAGGGAAGATTATGTAACACTCGTGAGTTGACCATGAAAACTTTTGAGTCAAAATAAAAATTTTAAACTTGGAAATGCGACCTCGTATTTTAAAATTGACCTCGTATTTTAGAATTGACCTCGTAATTAGTAATCGACCTCGTATTATAAAAATGGACCTCAAAATTTTAATCTAGCATCGTATTTGAGTCTAACCTCGTATTTCTGTGTTTGGCATCGTATTCGTTGGTTAGCATGAAAACCCTCCCATTTCACCCTACATATAAATACTCCTTATTCTCTCACAAACCCTCATTTCCACCACCTTAGCCTCCTAGAAAAAACACATACAAACCCTTTGCTACCCCATTCTCATTTTACTAACCCATTACTACTACCTCACCATTACTACCCCATTTTACAACAAGTTTTATGGAAATGAAAACTTATTTTGTTTAGATTTAGCTTCAATAACATTGTTTTTACGTCCTAAACATCATCACAAAAACATCTACTTTACAGATTTAAGGTATAAAATCAAAATCCCTTTTTATGCTCTTCTTTTGGTATTTTTCGGTTTTTCTTATATTACACACACTGCACACACCAAGTATTAAACTTTTTACATCCAAAACGTTTAGAATCATATACTACAACTTTTGTCAAAGTTTCGTGTGATTTCGTTAACAAAATCTTGAGTTATAAGAATTTTTATACACTTTTTATAAACTTTGTTCAAATGGGTCTTTAAGATTTAAGTCTGTTTTTGAGTTTCTGACTTTAGTATTGTTTTCCCATCATTTTAGGGATTCTAAAAGTACAACTTGATGTTAAAAACACCTTTCCGATCAAAAGAAACTATTAGAGTTTTCTAGAACAAATTTGGGGAATAACACCTCCCATTTGCGACCCCGCCATCCAATTTGCGACCCTAAAAATACTACCCCAAAATACGACCCCAAGAATACTACCCCAAAATACAACCTCGAAATATGACCACGAAATACTACCCGAAAATACGACCCTGAAATACGACCCCGAAATACTACCCCAAAATACGCCCCCGAAATACGACCCCGAAATACTACCCCAAAATACGATCCCAAAATACGACCCCGAAATACTACCCCAAAATACTACCCCAAAATACTACCCTGAAATACTACCCCAAAATACTACCCCAGATTACTAGCCTCTTATTTTAGCCTCTCAATTTCATTTTTGTCTTTTAGTGAAATAAGACCCCAAATCCCAAATAAGACCTCGAATTCAATTTAAGACCCCAACTTTCAATTGAGACCTCGGATTTCGATTACTAACTCGATTTGGTCAACCTTGGTCAACTTTGGTCAATTTGGTCAACTTGGTCAACTTTTGTCGATTTGGTCAACTTAGTTAAACTCGTAAATTGGTCAACTTTGGTCAAACTTGTAAAATGTGGTCAAAGTCAAACTAGTACACTTTTGGACAATTTAGTCAACACTTGGTGGCACGTTATGAGCACGCTTTCTTATAATGAATACATACTTCATTTCGATAACTTGAAACAGATTGATTGCTTGCCGATTACATGCTTTTCTGATATCCTGCTTAGCTTAAACTTGTTGCTAGCTGTCAGGTGAGTTTTCGTAGCCCCTTTTTACTTATGTTTTGGGGTGAAAGGAATACAAAATATGCTTTCATATACGCCGTAACTGCTTTCATTGTTTATTCTATGGCTATTAGACTACTATATGATATACATACTAGCCATGTCATGTTGATGACTGTAAGTGCACGATTGATACATACTAGCCATGTCATGTTGATGACTGTAAGTGCACAATTGATATTCGTACTAGCCAGTTTGACTGTAAGTGCACACTGATTCACATACTCATACTTATGTATCGTAAGTAGGTCTATAGCCACTTCATACTACGTTATTTAAGTTATTCATACTTAATGGCATAAAACTTATTTTATTCAAACGATAAATGTTTCAAGTGGTTATTTAAGCATTCAATTTGTGATTTAAACGAGGTTTCCAGTAAACAACCATGATTTTAAACCTACGAACTCACCAACCTTTGTGTTGACTCTTTTAAGTATTCTTTTCAGGTAATCTAGCTAATCGTGGCTAGGAATGGTAGCATGGGACTCGTAGCAGACTTCAGGCTTAGGATTTGGAGTTTTGCATGCTTTTCTATGTGTTAGTCGGCATTATGCCTAATCGTTTCTCCTGCGTGGGAACTTATCTTATATTTTATTTGAATGCTATGGAACTTATGTTTGTGAACTATGTTTTTCTTAATTGAACTATGTGTTCGACTATTTATGTTAAATCTATGCACTCATTTAGCTATTCGTATGTAACATCCATGTGCGCGTGTGCTTTATCTTGCACCCTGAGTTTTCCGCCCTAGTCGGGGTGTGACAGATTAGTTGTAATAAACTTAATTTAACCATTAGGATAAAAGCATAATTTTTGCAAATGTCACAACAAGAGTCTGCAACACATCTTCACTCAGCAAGATTTGAATATGAGGCAACGCAGATGGCTAGAACTACTAAGTTATTACGATTGTGATATTCGTTATCATCTAGGAAAAGCCAACGTTGTGGCTGATGCCCTAAGCCATAAGGAAAGGGTTAAGCCTAGATGAGTACGTGTAATGAGCTTCATAGTACAGAGGAGTATTAGAGATAGAATTATTGAGACACAAAAAAAGGGTTGTGGCTGACGAAGACGTTTTATTTGAAGAGTTGCGGGGTAGATCAAGAGTTAGTCCGAAAAGGTGATGGAGGATTATATCTTGTAGACAGGATTTGGGTCCTTCAGTTGGTGGATTACGGTCGTTGGTCATGTATGAGGTACATAATACGAGATACTCAGTGTACCCGGGTACAGACAAAATGTACTATGACTTACACTGAATTCAAGAAGTGTGGTCCACCAGATTTCAATGGAAAAGGAGGGGCAAGTGTATTTATGAAGTGGATGGAAAAGATGGAAGCAGTAATGGACATAAGTGAATGTCTATCACATCAGAAGGTGAGATATACTGGAGGTTCATTCACCGATGATGCACTGTCTTGGTGGAGCACTTTGCTAGGATCCTGTGGGAGAATTGCTACTTTGGAGACACCATGGGATCAGTTTAAGGAGATGATGAAGAACCGTTTTTGCCTACTGAATGAGATGCAGAAGATTGAACTAGAGTTTTGGCACTATACCATGGTGGGTTCTGGACATGCAGAGTATACTAGCAAGTTCCAAGAGTTAGCTAGATTGGTACCTCACTTGGTGACCTCTGAGTCGAAGTTGATTGAAAGATACATCTATGGCCTCATTCCTCAGATTCGTAACACTATGACTGGCATTCCTCTATACTCCATTGAAGAAGCTATTCGAAGGACAAGTGCTATGATTGATGATTTGATTAGGGCTGGAACACTGACTAAGTCTGGAGAAAAGAAGAGAGAATTTGGTGAAGCAAGTAAGAAGAGAGACTTCAGAGCTGACAAGAAGATCAGGGCTTGCAAGGTGTTGGCTGCAGTCGAGCCAGGATAGAGGGCGTATATCGGCCAAGCTCCTCTATGTGATACTTGTACTTATCATCATGCAACAACAGTGCCATGTCAATTTTGTCGGATTTGTCAGAAGTTTAGGCACTTGGCTAAGGATTGTAGAGTAGCCAAAATCCCAGTAGCACCACTGAATGTTGCACCACTGAACATCATAAATCCTCCAGCCAATCGAGGAGCGTGCTATGAGTGTGGCAACACTGAAGACTACCGCAATGTTTGCCCAAGAATTGCTAGACGACCCGTCCCAGCCACAGTCAAATAGAATCCACTACAGATCGCAACTCCTAATCCACCAAGAGTTAACCAAGCCCAGCAGGCCAGGGACGAGTCTTTGCTTTGAATGCCGTGGAAGCCGCTAACGATCCGAACGTTGTCATGGGTACTTTTCTCTTAAACAACCATATGGCTACCGTGTTATTCGATTCGGGTGCTAACTACAACTTTATTTCTACTAACTTTGTGTGTTCTATAAATGTGAAACCTATTCGTACTCATGCATACTATGAAATTGAAGTAGCTATTGGTGGAATCTCTAAATTGAATCAAACTGTGCCTAAATGTGTGTTAACACTTGATACTCATTCATTCTATATAGACTTAGTCCCATTTGATATGGGTAGTTTTGATGTAATCGTGGGGATGGATTGATTATCCCTCGTAGATGCAGTTATTGTTTGTCGCGCAAAAATCCTTAGAATCCCCTTGAGTGGGGGAGGCTTGCTAGAAATCCAAGGTGAACAATTTGAGTCAAACAAATGAAACCTCATGAGCACGACAACTGAAGTAGTCAAACTAGTAGACATTCCAATAGTGCGCGATTTCCCCGATGTATTTCCTGATGAAATTCAGGGATTGCCTCCGTCTCGACAAGTTGAATTTCGAATCGATCTCTTACCTAATGCTACGCCGGTAGCAAAGGCACCATACTGTTTAGCTCCTTCGGAAATGCAAGAACTCGCGACACAATTACAAGAGTTACAAGACAAGGGATTCGTTCAGCCGAGTTCTTCTCCTTGGGGTGCACGGATACTATTTGTTAAGAAGAAAGATGGATCCTTTCGCATGTGCATCAATTATCGCGAGCTAAACAAGTTAACCGTTAAGAATCGATATCCTTTACCACGTATTGACGACTTGTTCGATCAGTTGCAAGGCGCAAAGTACTTCTAAAAAATCGATCTTCGTTCGGGCTACCATCAACTAAGAGTTCGCGAAGAAGACGTACCGAAACAGCATTTAGCACGAGATACGGGCATTTTGAGTTTTTGGTGGTGCCATTTGGATTAACGAATGCGCCGGCTGTTTTCATTGACCTCATGAACTGCGTATGTAAACCCTATCTAGATAAGTTCATCATTGTATTCATCGACGATATCCTCATCTACTCTAAGACTAGGAAAGAGCATGAGGTGCATCTGAGAAAAGCTTTAGAACTTATGAGAGCTGAAAAGTTGTACGGAAGAATCTCGAAGTGTGAATTTTGGTTAGAAGAGGTGAAGTTCTTGGGTCATGTAGTTGACAAGGATGGAATAAAAGTCGACCCTAGCAAGATAGAAGCGGTGGAGAATTGGAGAAAGCCAGAGACACCGATAGAAACCCGCCAGTTCTTAGGGTTGGCAGGCTACTATCGATGTTTCATCGAAAACTTCTCAAAGATCGCACGACCTCTTACATTGTTGACGCACAAAGATAGAAGTTTTGAATGGGGTGAGAAACAAGAAGAAGCTTTTAGAATACTGAAAGAGAAGTTATGTAATGCACCGGTCTTAAGTCTTCTAGAAGGATCCGATGACTTTATCGTCTATTGTGACGCGTCGGGTCAAGGCTTGGGATGTGTACAGATGCAGCGAGGTAAGGTGATTGCATATGCTTCTCGTCAACTAAAGATTCATGAAAAGAATTACACTACTCACGATTTGGAGTTAGGAGCTATAGTTTTCGCGCTGAAATGTTGGAGACACTACCTGTACGGGACGAAGAGTGTGATATACACAGATCATAAAAGCCTTCAACATATCTTCACCCAGAAAGATCTTAATATGCGTCAGAGATGATGGCTAGAGTTGTTTAGTGATTATGACTGCGAAATTCGTTATCATCCAGGAAAGGCAAACGTAGTAACTGATGCCTTGAGTAGAAAGGAAAGAGTTAGGCCTCGACGAATTAGGGCCATGAGCATTACGGTTCACAATATTTTGAGGAGTAGGGTTATTGGAGCGCAAGTGGAAGCTATCAAGAAAGAAAACATTGACAAAGAAGGGTTACGAGGTATGGAGGTACAATTTGAACAAAGAGATGATGGAGCAATTTATTTTGCTGACAGACTATGGATTCCAGTGTTTGGTGGACTAAGAAAGCTGATTATGGACGAAGCACACAAATCAAGATATTCTATTGATCCGGGAATAGACAAGATGTATTAAGACCTTAGAGAGTTATTCTGGTGGCCGGGAATGAAGAATGATGCGGCAGTTTACGTAAGCAAGTGCCTAACATGTCTGGAGGTCAAAGCAGAACATAAAAAACCAGGAGGGCTACTGACATAACCAGAGCTTCCCAAATGGAAGTGGGAAAGCATTGCCATGGACTTTGTCACAAAGTTACCAAAAACTAGTAGTGGAAAGGATGCAATATGGGTGGTGGTAGATCGACTGACCAAGTCAGCTCATTTTATACCCATACGTGAAGATTACTCGATGGAACAGTATGCGCGTCTGTACCTGTTAGAAATACAAAATAGTGCTTAGTTGTATTTCAAACTTGTATTTTTATGTACTTAATGTAAGGTTGAGGGGGAGTTTTTACCCCTCAAGCCTTAACATTTAGTAAGCTTGTAACACTTTTCCCTGATGAATCAATCAAGCTTTCCACACACACACCTTTCCCTCTCAAGAACACACACTAACACACACACTTCCACCATTGTTGATCACCTTACTTCCGCATCAAAACACGAATCATTTATATTATTTCACGTGGTATCAGAGCACAACAACAATCTGTTGACGATCCAGAACAAATTTCATACAATTTGATGCAAATTTTGTTCAAAATTCAGGATTCGTGTTCATAAACATAACCGTTTTTCACCATCACTGTTTTTCACAAATTCACCATCAATTTTCACTTAATTTTCCTGTTTTTGTTCACAGATACATTCTAAATCATCTCTAAAAACATCCTGTTAAGTTTCAAAATCCATTTCATTGTTTTGATCATAGTCTAAAATTTTTGGAAAGTTGATGAAATTTTGAATTTCCAGTTTAAGTTGATTTGAGCTATGGAATTGTTGCTAGGGTTGTGCGCGATTGAATTCTGAGCATTTTTGTGTTTGGATTGAGTTCTAACTCTCTAAATTGAGTGAGATATAAGCAAATTAGTGAAATATTCGACTATTTTGTCATTTTCTGATGTTCTTGAAGATTTTCCCTTTAGACGATCTTGTTAGACACTAAGACGATCTCTTCAAGATCGTCCTAGAGTTTCTGACATTGGTGTTAAGACGATCTTTCCAAGATCATCCTAAAATTTTTTTTGGTTCTGTGTGAACTGTGTGTTGTGGATTGTTCATCTGAAGTTGTTGTGATTGGGAATTACACACTTCCTTGGGTAACTAATCTCTTTGAGATTGGTTTTGCTCAACAATTCTAAAATCATAACATCACTCTATCCAAAATTCCAAAATTTTCCATACTTAGAAAATTTTTCACCAACTTTTTCTAAGACGATCTTCAATAAGACCGTTCTAAACTTCTTAAATAAATTTCCAGAACGATCTCCTTTCAAGATCGTCCTACCTTTCTTTCTTCCTGTTAGAAATCCAAAAATAGTGATACATTGTAATTTAAGTTATGGACTTACTTGTAGTTAAATCATGAGTTGATGATTTCTAAGGTTGAGGGGTTAATTATGTTAATTAGCATAGTTAGTTAGTTTAGACTATAAATAGCCCTCAAATCCTTAGAAATCATGACTTTTGCATAACAATAAGCATAACTCTTAACATACACTCCATACCATTACACCTGAATAACACACTTGATCCCAATTTTCTCTCAACACACACACAAACACCAAGAACACACACACTAACCAAACACCATTGTTGATGTGAATTCGATTGATAGAATCGTGTTGATTACATTTGGTATCAGAGCAAAATATCATTTTGATCTCGATCCATAACTGAATTCAATCACATTTCATCAAAAATCACCTTTAATTCTTTTTTCCTGTTTCTGTTCGTCGTTTTTTTTACTGAAAATTCAAAAATTAACATCTCAAATCACATAAAATCACAAATGTTTGTTCACCGTTCGATTCCTCATAGTTAATAACATAATCCTCTCAAGTTTCGTGTTCAAATTCGATCTGGAACAAAAGTTCAGATTTTGAGTTTTTGGCGCTAAAATTTGGGATTTGATTATGTTGTGTTATAAGCTAAATTTTGTTAATCGGATCATTGCTGAGGTGAAAACAAACTGTTTGCAAGTGGTTTCATGTTCCAATTCTCAGAAAATCAAAAGAAATTGAAGTTTTAAATATCATCAATGGAGTTGTTCATGTTCAGAGGTTGAAGACGACTGTGTAAAGCTAAAACGATCTTAAATTAGATCGTTTCAGTTTTTCTTTCCTTCATACTTTCATATATCAGTGTTGTGGATTGTCAAACGATTCAAATTTTGATCGTTTTGAGAAGTGTGGTTGTGTTGTGAAGAACTGATTGTGGCTAACTGATCCTTTGTATTGGTTTTGGTCAATTCAATTCTTGAAAAATACACAAGTTGTTGAGAAATTCTGAAGAGAAACCAAAACAATCTCTTTTAGATCGTTTTAGTTTTCTTAGAAACCAGAACGATCCCTTTTAGATCGTTTCAAGTTTCACTTGAATTTTCTCTGGTTTGAGTAATTCTTGAAGAGTTGTGTTTGGAAATCATACTACTTCTGGGTAACTGATCTTCGTGATTAGTTTTGCTCAATTCATTTCATTCCATTTCATACCAAAACTCTACCCAAATCATTTCAGAATACTTAGAATTTTTCCTTCTTCTGAAAATCGTTTTAAGATTAGATCGTTTCATTCTTATCTCAAAAACAGATCGTTTCATTTTAATTCCAATTTAGATCGTTTCTTTCATATTTCAAAACAGATCGTTTCATTTTAATTCCAATTTAGATCGTTTCTTTCATACTTCAAAACAGATCGTTTTATTTTAATTCCAATTTAGATCGTTTCTTTCATACTTCAAAACAGATCGTTTCATTTTTTATTTCATTCAGATCGTTTCATTTCATTTCAACTTAGATCGTTTCATAAATTCTTCAAAATCAATTCAATTCTCAATTCAAATCAATTTCAAATGACTACTCGTGAAGCATTATTTCTGGGTACTGATACAAGACCACCAGTTCTTTATCGTGGTAATTATGGACTTTGGAAGAAAAGGTTCATGGATTACATTGAACGTCAGACAAATGGTCACATGCTTAAGGACTCAATCATCAATGGACTTGCTATGCATCGTCATCCTACTACCCTACTATTTTGACTCCTGATCTTTTGAACGCCGAACAAAGAGATCATACTGCTGCTGACAACAGAGCTAGGTCATGCTTGTACCAAGCACTTCCTGATGAGATCTATGGCTTAGTTGATTCTTACGACACAGCAAAGGAGATTTGGGATGAAGTTGCTAGACAAATGGAAGGTTCTAATGTAACCTCAACAATTCGACAGACAAATGTCTTAACTGAGTTTGACAATTTTCAGAAATCTCCAAATGAATCTCTTGAGTCCGTCTACTACAGATTTTGCAATGTGATCAATGAACTGAGAAAGAACAAGGTCAAGAAAGATGAGATTGAGTTGAACATCAAGTTTATCAAAGCACTTGGTTCCGAATGGGAAGAATATGGAACTCAAATCAAACAACATCAAGATCTGACCAAATTCACCATTCATACTCTTTATGAATCTTTCAAGTTGAATGAGAGCAAAGTTCTAAGCAAAAATTCATTCAACAAAGTGGCAGAAGTTGTATTTACTGATCCTTTGGCATTGGTTGTTGAACGAAAGGTTTCTGAGGCTCTTAAAAGACAAATGACTATTGTTTCTTCGTCTGATGAGGAGGGAGAAGATTACTTGGCTCCAACAGATGGTGTTCCTGATGAATTCTACCAAGCTCTTGCCGCTGTGACTAAGCATTTCAAGAAAAAGTATTTCAAAGCGAGGCCAACTAACAACAATCTTCGAACTTCATCAACAAGTGCATTTCCAAAGAAGGAACAATATCATCATAAGAGTTTTGAACAAGGTGAAACAACTGGATCCAAGAAAAGAGACAAGAAAGCAGAGAATGAGAAACAAATCATGGAGAAAGAAAAGACATCTGACAAAAAGTGTTACAACTGTGGAATTCCTGGTCATTTTGCTGTGGATTGCAAACTGCCTCGCAAAAAGGATTATGCATACTACAAGCAGAAGATGCTTCTGGCAAAGCAAGTTGAAGCCAGTCAAGCCTTGATTGATGAAGATGACAAGTGGCTCTTGCTTACTGATGATGAAGATGAAGATCTTTCTGCCAATGTATGTTTCATGGCAAGGTTGAGCAAAGGTAAAATGCTGGAGGCTGACAACAATGACGAGGAATATCCCGATGATGAGGTAAATCTCGACTCTACTTTTTCATCAATTAAAGATAAAGAGTCTTGTAGAATTGCCTTATCAAACCTGATGAATCATTACACTTCTTTAGCCAACAAAAACAAGAAATTGAAAAATAGCATTGTATTTTCAAAAAGGGAATACACAAAACTTCTTGAAGAAAATTCTAAACTTCTTTTTGAGTATAATGCTATGAAACAAGAATTTCAAAACTATAAAGAACAAATGTTGGTTAAAGAATGTGAAATGAATGCGTCTCCTGACTCTAAGTTATTGGAAAAGTGTCATAATTTAGAAAAGACCATTCTTGATCTTGAAAAGGCCAATCAAGATCTTAAAGTTCAAAAAACCAATGAATGGCTTCGTGCAAACGCAAGACAAATGGATGTTGATATTCTTAATAAGAAGCTTCAAGAAGTTACACCAAAAACAATTGAACTTGAAAGAAAAGTTTCTGATTTAAATCATAACTGTTTTTTAAAAGGCATTGAGATTGAAAATCTTGGAAGACAAATTGAGGAACATAAAAAGAATATACTTTTCTATCAAGAAAAGTTGTACAAAGTTGAACAAAACCCTCTTTTGGATTTCACTGCCTACTTCAATAAGTCAAAAATTGATAAATCAGAACTTCTTGGGTTGGGATTTGAGAATATCACTCCACTGCAAAAAGCCAAAGACAAGATCGAACCCTTGTATGATGAAAAATTCTTGAGACTTGGTATGATTCAACAATTCATTCGTCCATCGGATGACGAATTTGAGACTGATGAAGTTGAGAAAATTCAAAATAATAAATTTTTGGTTAATTATGATGCAATTAATAATTCTTATGACACGAAAAAGTCATCAATTTTTGAATTAGAAGAGATTGCGTCTAATTTTCAAAACCAAGAATCTGTTGTTTCCTCACCTAAACCAACTAAATTGTATGTTCCATCCATATTTTTGGAAAAACAAATAGAAGGTTTACAACAAAAGGTGGAATCTCAACAAAAACTTATTCATAATCTACAGTCTCAAAGTCCGAATTCAAAGAATGAATCAGTTGTTGACGATATCAAGAAAGTTTGTGTGAATGTTTCTACCCAAACTGATTTCAGTCTTTTAGTAGACCATTCCACTCAGACTGCTTGTGTTTCATCTACTGGTTCCTCCACCCAAACCTTGACTGATTCTTTTGAGTATTCATGTCAAAATACTGCTACTAAAATAGCTGATGATTATGTGCAATCTGATTTATCGAATGACGAACTTGCGCATAGTTTAATTTTGATATGGTACTACTTTAGGTTTTTCACTTGTGAGTTTCCTGAAGAGTTAGTTGTTCACCCTAAGCCTTGTGCTAGTATAGGTGTTGATACTTCTACTCAATTTTCTTGTGAAACCAAAGAAGCGTCAGTTCAAGTTGATTATATTCCTTAGACAACCAATAGTGTGAAGTTGGAAAACAAAACTCCTGATTTTTCAAAATTCTCTCCGGTTTCACCATTCAACAAATCTGATTTTGATAAATTCATGGAGGGAGAATATGTTTTTGATTCTGAAACTGAGAAAAAGATTGAATCGACCAAAATCAAAGTTGAATCAAAAGAGGAATCTCCAAAATCGTATTTCAAAGCTCCAACTTCATATTATTCAAAGAAACGGATTATTTCCAAACCCATCAAGACTGAACCAAAGACTGTCACCAAACCAAGAATCAATAAGTTAAAAACAAAGTGTCCTACCCCAGAAAAGCATGTTAAAACCAAGCAAGATGAGACCAATCCCAAAATAAGATACAACAAAGTGAAACTTCTGGAAATCAATTCAAATGTTTCTTTGTCTAGCTCTCATTCTAGTTCAAATTCTAAAGTGTCTAAGTCTAGCTCAGTTTTGCTAACTAGGGATGCTTCAAATGGTGCAACTAGGTATAGGGATAGATATGGCTGGTTTTCTCATGATAAACCTAAGAAACAAGAAGTTTCCGCATCTCCAAAAGAGTCTAAAAGGATACAAGTTCTTTAAAACTCTCATTCTAATCTTCTTAATGCCAATCCAACAGGTGGAAAGAGCTTGATTAGTGAGTCTAAATGGGTAGCTAAGTCATTAGTACCTAAGATCACTAATGTTGATAAAAAGAAGAAAAGGCGAAGAAGAAAAGATGGTAGAAAGAAGAAGCATGTTTCTGTTGAGTCAAACAATTTATCTTTTAAGTCCTCTGTGTTAAACAATGTTAATGGTGCCAAGGCTAGGCCTTGTCATGTTGTAAACAATGTTAATTCTTGTTCTCATATGCATGGTTTGAATGCTGGTAAACATGTTACTTTTGATTCATGCGTTAATATTCTGTTGTTTTATCCAAATGTGCTTGTTGATAATGTGCTTGTTAACAAGTATGTTGATATGAAAGCATGTTTGTATGCATCTCCTAAGTTATACCTCCTGCCTGTATTAACTAACCACAAAGGACCCGTCTTTAAGTGGGTACCTAAAGTCGGTTAAATTTTTGTTTGCAGGAAATAACCATCTGTGTATGGATACTCGATTCTGGGTGTTCAAAACACATGACTGGCAATAAATCATTGCTCAAGAATTTTGTTGAAAGATTCATGGGAACTGTTCGTTTCGGAAACAACAATTTCGCTCCAATTCTAGGTTATGGAGATATTGAAAGAAACGGAATTGTCATCAAGAAAGTTCATTATGTTGAAGGCCTGAGTCATAACTTGTTCAGTGTTGGACAGTTCTGTGACAACAATCTTCAAGTTCTTTTTCGACAATCTCTGTGCAAAGTCCAAACTCTAGATGGAGTTGATATCCTATGCGGAGATCGTGAAGACAATCTTTTCATAGTTAATCTTGATGATAACCAACCAACTGATGATATCTGTCTTGTTTCAAAAGCTACTTCGAAAAATTCTTGGTTGTGGCACAGAAGGCTTTCTCACTTGAATTATCAAACCATCAATGCTTTAGTCAACAAGCAACTTGTTGAAGGCTTGCCTGACTACAAATATGAAAGTGAGCATGTCTGTCCTTCTTGTGCAATTGGGAAGATCAAGAGAACTTCTCATAAACCAAAGAAAACTCCACATACTTTGGCACCTCTTCATTTGCTTCACATGGATCTTTGTGGGCCTATGAAAGTACAAAGCAGAAACGGGAAGAGATATATTCTGGTTATCGTTGATGATTATTCTAGATACACTTGGGTCAAGTTTCTTACTTCAAAAGATGAAACAACTCAAATCCTGATTGATTTCATCACTTCCACTCAAGTGAATCTTCAACTTCCAGTCTGTTATATCTATTCAGATAACGGTACTGAGTTCAAAAATGCCATCTTCAATGAATTTTGCAAATCAAAAGGCATTACTCACCAATTCTCTGCTGTTCGTACCCCACAACAAAATGGTGTTGTTGAAAGGAGAAACCGTACGCTGGTAGAAGCAGCAAGAACAATGCTTGCTTATTCCAAGTTACCATCAAACATGTGGGCTGAAGCTGTTGACACAGCTTGTCATACTCAAAATCGGTCCATCATCAATTAGCGTCATGAGAAAACTCCTTATGAGGTTATTAACAAACGCAAACCCAACATCAATTACTTCCATATTTTTGGGTGTGTCTGTTATACCTTGAATGATCGGGAAAATGTTGGAAAGTTTGAAAGGAAAGGTGATGAAGGTTACTTTGTTGGTTACTCAAAGACATCGATTGCATATCGCATCTTTAATCGTTGAACAAACACGATTCAAGAAACCATGAATGTTTGGTTTGACGAGATGTCTGGCATGATATTTGAACAAGAAAGTTTGCTACCAACAATTAGTGATCCAAGTACTTCAAGTGCTTCCTCAAGGACGTCTACCTTAGCTTCAAAATTCAAGAAATATCCAACTTCAACAAGTGAAGAGCTAGATATTCTTTTCGAAGAATTCTACAACTCAAAACCGATTCAAGAAAAGGAACCTCAAGTCATCAATGAACCAATTCCGAACAATAACCCCATTCAAACAAATGAATCAGCTCCAGACAATAATCATGAATCATCTTCAAATTCTATAGAGCAAGAAGAATCATCTTCAAGTGATATTTATTCTGAAAAGAATGATCAAGAACAACCTTCTCAAATCACCCAAACAACAAATCCATCAAATACTCCAAATGTGTATGTACCACTGGATTTTGATCATCCAAATTTTGAGGAAAGAGTTCTTCCAAGCTATGATTCCACTGCTCAACAGAATTTTGGATTTAATGATGATAATATTGACATTCATCAACAAGATCCTCTTCCTCATGACAACAAGTGGTCACGTATGCGCAAAGATCATCCTACAGAACAAATCATCGGAGATCCACAAGCTGGTGTTTCTACCCGTACTACAGTCAATGTGTGTCTTGTTGCACTTTCACTGAGTAACATTGAACCCAAAACCGTCTCTGAAGCTCTTTGTGATCCAGAGTGGGTTAAGCAATGCAAGATGAATTAACTCAGTTTGAGAGACTGAAGGTATGGAGATTGGTTCCAAATCCAAGGAAAGAAGAACCAATTCGCACCAAGTGGATTTTCAAGAACAAGAAGGATGAAAATGGAGTTGTAGTAAGGAACAAAGCTAGATTGGTTGCAAAGGGTTACTGCCAACAACCTGGTGTGGATTTCGACGAAACTTTCGCTCCTGTTGCAAGAATGGAGGTCATTCGTATATTCTTAGCTTATGCCGCATTCAGAAACTTCACAGTGTTTCAAATGGATGTGAAGACAACATTCTTGAATGGAGAACTCAAAGAAGAAGTTTACGTGGAGCAACCTGAAGGTTTTGTTGATCCTAAGAAGCCAAACCATGTCTACAGGTTAGACAAGACTCTCTATGGTTTGAAGCAGGCACCCCGAGCATGGTATGATTCCTTATCTACTTTCTTACTCAAAGGAGGCTTTACCAAAGGTACTATTGACCTTACCCTGTTTATTCGTAAGCAAGGTAAACATGTTTTACTTGTCCAAATATATGTTGATGACATTATTTTTGGGTCAACCAGTCAAACTTTTTGCCGAAATTTTTCATCTCTAATGGTCAATCATTTTGAAATAAGCATGATTGGGGAAATGAATTACTTTTTGGGTTTACAAATCAAACAATTACCAACTGGGATTTTTATATCACAAGGTAAGTACATAAAGGATATGTTGAAAAAGTTTAATATGACTACATGTTCTTCAATTTCAACCCCAATGGCTGCTCGTACAAACATAAATGCTGATAAAAATGGGAAACTATTTGACCAAAAGAGGTATACAAGCATGATTGGTTCGTTGTTGTACCTTACAGCATCTCGCCCAGATATAATGTTTGCAACATGTATGTGTGCTAGGTATCAAGTCGCTCCGACTGATTTACATTACCAAGCTGTGAAATGAATTTTTCGTTATCTGAAGGGTACACCCAATCTTGGTCTCTGGTATCCAAGGGATACTGGATTCAATTTAACTGCCTATTCAGATGCAGATCATGTAGGTTGTAACCTTGATCGCAAGAGCACATCTGGTACTTTACAATTCTTAGGGGATAAGATTGTAAGTTGGTCATCCAAGAAGCAAAATTGCGTATCACTGTCAACAGCAGAGGCTGAATATATAGCTGCTACTAGTTGTTGTGCTCAAGTGTTATGGATGAAAACACAACTTACCATGGTCTGAAATATGATCGTGTCCCTATATATTGTGATTCTCAAAGTGCCATTGCAATTGCTGTCAACTCAGTCAACCACTCACGTTCAAAGCACATTGATGTGAGATATCATTTTCTCAAAGATCATGTTGAGAAAGGTGACATCGAACTCTATTTCGTGGGAACTGACCACCAACTCGCTGATTTGTTCACAAAACCACTAGACGAAAAGAGGTTGAATTTCTTAATCTCTAAACTTGGTATGCTAAATCTTGATCCTTAATTAACTTAACCATGGAAGGAATTCTTGATTCATTTTTGAAAAATTAAAAAAAAAATAATTAAAAATTCTTCATTGAACTATTTATGCTTTAAAGTGGTTTACATATGATGTATTTCTTTAAAGTGGTTTAATTAACCATGTAACCCGTACTTAAATGATGTATTTATTACTTCGTGGCTTATGCACACTCAGTGTATAACCCGTACTTATTTGTGTTATTTATTTTGCATATACTCTATATGCAATCTGGTTTTAAAATAAAATCATTTATGTTTCAAAGTTGGAATTAATTCATGTTATTATACATATAAATTGATATAAGATAACATGGACTTGAACGCCTTTGTGTACTTCCAAGTGGTCTTATATGAATGTATATGTGTAATACAAGATGTTGATTGCAATTTTGTTACACCTGTTTCAAAAACTCTCAATTGTTGATATGAGAAGCATAGGATTGAACGCCTTTGTGTACTCCTGAGTTATCTCATCTTGAACAATTGATTGAGTTCACTTCTCATAAAACCTGTTTTGATTTCACACAAATCATTTTTTTTGCTCCACCTTTTCTATGAAAATCTTTTTGATCTATCTTTGCATAGATTAAGGGGGAGTTTGTGATTTAAAAAAAAAAACTCTTTGAAGAATATTTGTGCAATTTATGGAGTTTGTGTGTGAAAATGTGTTTTTAAACATTTTTTTTTCACATATGATGATTTTTTTTCAAAACATTTAAGTCAAAGGAAGTTCGGTGTTTAGTTTGCACAAGAGCGACTAGGTTTTTCTCAAAATACTACTCCATGAATTTCATCATCGCCGATGAGTTCTAACCCCGGAGTATTCACTTCTTTCATTAGAAAGTGAGGATATTCTGAGAGATGATGAATTCGTGCAACTAAGTTGGAGGGAGTAAAGTCGAAAAGTGAGAGGTTATGGTGATAATGTTGTGAGAAAAGGGTTAAAAGAATTGATACCCTTTCCTAAAATTCTCAAATCGCCGGGTAAAACACATTTCTATCAGTTATCATTTGTTGATATCTCGGTATTGAAGAAGCCTTCATGGACCCAATGAAGCGATGCACATCTTTACCTAACTACTCAAGTATTTCTTAATAAATGCTTGTTTTACTTCTCACGGAGATTTTCTCATTTCTATTGACTCTTCATTTGGAAGACGTTAATATTGAAAAAGGGTGGCACTCTGCTCCAGTCCCCGACTTCATTTGATCACTTTGTGTCTAGAGCTCTCATATGTAACAAACCTCAATTTCCAATTAAGACTATTTACTTGTACTTATCTAGGTATCGATCCGTAGAGGTTTATTAAGAGAATTGTCGTCTAGACATTTGGGGCTTAGTGCTAAATGCCCTCTAGTACAGTGAAATGCCTTAGAAATGCTATAAACAGAAACTATAATCATTCAAGACAATCTCATACTATATTTAGTTCTAATTGAACTTCATGAAAATGTTAGTGAACCAAAAATTTAATTTCAAGGAGTTAAATCATAAGAATAACTATGCAAGACTCACAAGATGAGATAACAACCCAAAAATTTCTTATGGATATCCAACAGTTCAAACACCAAGTTAATTAAAGTACATATGAGCACAAAAATATAATGACCATCTCAAAAAAATTTTATTTATAAATCTTATTTATGCAAAAGAATGGAATAATAATAAGTAAATATATGTTTGTCTAATAAAAATGCAAGATTATAACTAAAGAGTTAAGTAACAAATCCAAGATATAAAATGTATATACACATACACGGATATATATACACACATATGAACACAAAATATATCTTAAAAGTCTTCTACCTAGTTAATTTAAATGTCCATACATGCATCCATACTTACATACATGTTATACAAATACATACACACTTAAAATACAATCCAAAAATTCAAAATCCCTCCTAAAAACACCACCCTAAAACCAGCCCCCTCCTCCCCATACACTTCACCCAATCAAAATATAACTAGATGTTTCATCCTTACACTCCCAAGACACCTTTGGTTACTACAACACTTCACACCATCCTTCACACTCCACCATCCTTTTCACTCTCACCAACACACACAATATCTTTCTCTCTCTCAAATTTTCTGCACTCTTCCTCCATTCTCTTCTTCAAATTTTCAGCTCCAATAACAAAGAAAAAGGCAAGAGAAATCAATCTAAAGTTATAGTAATAATAAGGGTTTTTAAAGGATTAAACAAGGGTTGATTCAAGATAGTTTTAAGGGTTATTTCAAGCTTGGAATAAGGGTTGTTTAGAGCTTATAGGGCCACGAAATTTCTGCCCAAAATCACTTTCAAATCCGAGTTCATCAAGGGTATAAATCTTCATCTCTTTGTTTAATCTATCTTGTTTTTGTATATACTAAAATATCTTTATCAAAAGGTTATATTTTCTTCATGTTTTCTTTGAAAAACACACTTGATGAAGGCAAGTTGATAGAATCTTCTTCCTCATGCTCATGCATGTCGAAATCTAGAAGAAAGATTCAAGGATTCAACAAGTTTAAGACCCAAAAGTGTTGTCATATTTTTATATATTTTGATGAATATATTTCTGGAGTTTTTCATAAAAATATGTTTTTAAGTTGTTGAATTGAAGATGGATAAAGATTTGTTGTTAATATGATGAGATGATTACATGCATGCTTAGATTTGCACTAGTTTAATTTGGTTTTGATATGGGACTTGAGATGGATCTTTTAAGGATGATTGATGAACTTGAAATTGATTAAAATCTGCATATTTGATGTTAAGAGATACAAAATAAAGTAATAATTTTGTTAGTGGGAATCTAGAGGTTAAAGCAAGCAAACAAAACCATTGGTGAGTTGATATAACCAATAAACTTTCTGACAGAATTGATCTCCTATCTTAGAACGGGTAAACTGAACATGTGAGGACATTTTCAAGAAAAACTATCAAAATAAAAGTTGTAGACAGATGAGTTAAGATTAACCTCCAACTGGAATTACTCAAAAATACTAAACCAAACGAAAGATATGATTTTTCTACTGAAACTGGTCAAAACTGTAATTTTGTATGAATATTTTATAAACTTTAACAATTTTTATCTCCTAATACATAAAGTTCCAGTAGGTCATACTTGGTGGAAAGTAATTTCAATGTGTTTTGAACTTAAAATAAAATCATGGGATTTTTCTAACAATCAGAACATCAAGAACTTTTATAAAACTTCTGATGTCGCAAGCAGTGCCCATTCGGGATAGTTTGTGTTTGGATAATTTTTAAGGACACCAAACATCATCTAAAAATTCACCAAAAATTCACAAAAATACTAGATACATATAAGTCACTGTGTAAAAATCATGAAGGTCCAAATAATTCGTCTTGACCCCAAAATAGTAGCTAACATTTCTTAAAAATAAAGTATAAAACAGAAAATTTGTAAGTAATCTTATAAATGGCATAATGGGCGATGTAATGAACTAAGAACCATAATGGGCTAACCCGGCCCAAATAATGAACCCATAAGGAACACAAATCAGTAGGCCCACTTGGCCCAATAAGCCTTATAGCCCAATAACCACTATGACCCATTATGCACCTAACCCAAATAAGGTAAAGCCCAATAACTAATGTAAGCCCAAAACATTTAAAAGCCCATGACACTTAAGGCCCAATTGATAATGGCCCATAACACTTAAACGAATTTCATGAGATAAGTGTAATAAAAATAAAACAAAGATAATTAAGTGAGATAGGAATAAGTAATTATGTTAACCAAGTTATATACTGATATCAGAAATGCTAATTCGTGCCAAAATCGGTTACACAACAAATGATGAATAAGACACTTAAGGCCCAATTGATAATGGCCCATAACACTTAAACGAATTTCATGAGATAAGTGTAATAAAAATAAAACAAAGATAATTAAGTGAGATAGGAATAAGTAATTATGTTAACCAAGTTATATATTGATATCACAAATGCTAATTCGCGCTAAAATCGGTTACACAACAAATGATGAATAAGGATAACATAGCTTAATATGATATTTCTACATGATAACCTAAGATGCCAAGTGAAACCACAAATGAAGCCAAGTTACCAAAAATCTAACAACTTATAACTACGCATGTAATTAAAGTAACCTTTTTCACCATCAATCGCTACAACCAAAACAATGCGAATGTTAGCAATATACTTGGATTCCACAATTGATAGCAACATAATGAAAGCGGCATTTCTAAGTGATGGCTTAAGATAGGAACTTACGTATATTAGTCCTATCGTAGGGATAGTCTTGGCTTGAAAAATGGAGGAACGTAATGGATATATGGTCAAGGAAGCTATAGATGGGAAGTACCCATTTTGGATAGATGAGTATAATATGCGGCATATCAAGGTGAGTCATAGCCCCCTTTCAAACTCTTTTACGTGTTTTACTTTCGGGGTGAAAGGCATGATAAATGAAACTACTTTCTATATATACAAGGTTTCTTGAAAGAGAGTTTGTTATATGAAATGATTCTTGATATATGAGTATGAAATGAATCTATTTTGTATGTTCATGATAATAAAGGATTTATGTGATGAGCTTGAGTTCTGTCAAACCGCGACGTTCGGTACACTACTATTTACTCCGAAAGTGGAGGCCTGTAGTTAGTTAGTTGCGCAACTAGGTTTCGTCCGCCCACCCAAAGCGTACCGTTGGAAGGTTGGTTGCCTTCGTGACAACCTCCACTTCTAGTCTGGCCCCCGGGTGTTCTAACTACCTTAAGATAATCGGGCGTCTCCATGGCACGACCCATTATCATTATTGGTATTATTTTTACGGCACTTGGTTGACAGCTTGTGCTATGAAGTGAGTTATTGGATTGTAATCGGACTTGAATAAAATGGTAGTAGTAGTGGCTCAAGCATTTACTCATCAAAATTATGTAAATTATGCCTTTGTGGCTAAATGAAATTGATATTGAATTATGCCTTTGTGGCTAAGTGAAATTTATATTAATATTGTTGATAATTGGAAATTGTTTGAACATACGGATTGGGTATCGTCCCTCATATAATATCTTGAAAGACGTTGAAATTGGTGATAATGAAATGATTTTGGTAACCGAATGATTTTGGTATGATATACGAGTAATCGATTTATATACTTTTTCTCTCATGATGATTTGACAAATGAGAACCTGAAAATTTACTATAGATTCTCCAAGTCTTGATATGACATTATGGTATTTGGAAACTTGATAACATGATATGAAGATTTTGTCAATCATATGGTTGGGATATTTCGAAATGTAATAGAAATCAGTTTTTCTAAGTATTAAAACGGTGATGTACCAAGATTTATATAAAAACCTATGCACTCACCAACTACGTTTTCGTAGTTGACACTTTTTCTTCATGCTTTTCAGGAAATAAGCTTAAGCATTGAGGATTTATATGCTTCATGATTATTTGCATAGCAATTTGGAGTCAAAGATCAAACTTTGTGATAGGCAATGGAATCCGCCTTGATCATTGTAGTTTACTATTTCATGTGCTTGTTATTTGGTTCGTGGACTTAATATCCAAGTATGGTGGACGCATTTGTACTTGGAAATTGGTTCACATGTTTGTACATTTGTAAATTCTTTTATCAAATAAAACTATGGTGAATGTTATTTATAATCCTTTGTTTTGAATACTCGACTTTCTGTACATCTCATTGCTCCGCCTTAGTTGGGGTGTTACATCATAATTGATCATCAATTTGATCGTTATTCATTCTTTAGGACACATTTGCGTCATATCTGTGTGATATACATGCTTATCTTTGTGATATAGCCGGAACATTTGTAGTGATATCTTAGATGATATTTCATGATGATCAAATGGAAATCCTACCATTGCTAACATCATTTCCAGCTTTGAATGTAGGTCTCATAATTGCATTTGTGTAATTACTGAGTTAACAAGAAGTCTATTATGACCTTGGAATTTTTTATAAAAGTCTTTAAGGATAGTAGAACATGGTTATCGAACGTTTAGGTGACACTGACCATGGTTTACATTCTTTGAAGCATTCTTGAGGTTGGAAAGCCAAAAGACCAAACTATGTTAGAGGTTTGCTTTGTGCATCTCTCAATGATACATAGGAAATCCGATAAATGATATACATTTCTTTCGGTCATCTCATTAATCCTTTCAATTTTTGAATGCAAACGGATCTTTCTTATCCGGTTTCTTTTCTCATCACCCGAACACAGAAAACACCAACACCATGATACAATGTTTATCCCAACAACTTCAATCTTATATTTTAGTCATCCATAGGAACAATTGGGTTGATTTATATGGTTAGATTGATGTTTTGATGATTGATAATTCTCCATAAGCATAATGTCTAGATTTTAGTCATGATTATTTCTTTTAAACAATCGAATCAATCAATGTTTGCATAATGACATTGGTTCCCAACTTTGTCATTATGAGGGGGAGAAAATAGTATGATTGATTATTGATTAGGAGAAGAAATTAGAATGATTGATAAGGACAAGGAGAAAAGTTTGTGTTTGATTGTTTCAATTGCTTTCCGAGATACTATTATTCAGTGTCTTGATTGGAAGTTTTCAAGTTTATTTGAAGTTGTCTCAAATTTTATTTGTGATCATTCTTCTTCAAAGTTTGTTAGTCAATTTCATTCCAAACTGCAAGGGTTCCAAATTCAACTTGAAGACTATTCATCTCGAAAGAAAAGGATATACATTCAAGATTTAACGAAGAGACTGTGATTACTCATGAATTGAGGGGGAGCATGATTACTTCATAAGAAATTTAAAAAAAAAAAAAAACCTTATTGAAATATTTTACTCTCAAAAGTGCTTAAGATGATGTGACAAAGAAGAAAAGCTTCAAAAAGAATCTTCATCAAAATAGAGAATCTTCACATCATACAACAAACACTTTACCTAAAGCTACATTGCACACATCAAGGGGGAGAGTACATGTTTCTGAAAATTCATTCCAACATTTCAAAGAAAAGACTTCAATATTCGAAGATTGAAGAATTCAAGACAAGTTCATACCTTCCGCACCTCAAAAGACAACTCTGATTCATGATTCAACAATCTTCAAAGATTCAAGATATATACACACTCATCATTCTTTGTTCTATAAGAACATTGAGAATCAACAAATGATCTAACTTCAAGAAGTCCAAGACCTAGATAGAATCAAGTTCTCTAAAGACAATGGGAAAGCTTTGAAGACTTGTTTCAACTCACCAATTGTCTTCATCACCGGGCTCATCAAATTCATTCCTACAAGACAAAACAACACGTACTTTAGACCTTACAATATATCACTAAGGGGGAGAATGTTAGAAATCCAAAAATAGTGATACATTGTAATTTAAGTTATGGACTTACTTGTAGTTAAGTCATGAGTTGATGATTTCTAAGGATGAGGGGCTAATTGTGTTAATTAGCATAGTTGGTTAGTTTAGACTATAAATAGCCCTCAAATCCTTAGAAATCATGACTTTTGCATAACAATAAGCATAACTCTTAACATACATTCCATACCATTACACCTGAATAACACACTTGATCCCAATTCTCTCTCAACACACACACAAACACCAAGAACACCCACACAAACACCAAGAACACCATTGTTGATGTGAATTCGGTTGATAAAATCGTGTTGATTACACTTCCATACTTAGAAAATTTTCCAACAAATACTTAGGATGATCTCCTTTCAAGACCGTCCTAGTTCCAAAACATTCAAAAACAATTTTCTTAAGATGATCTCATTCAAGATCGTTTTGTCTTCCAAATTCCAAAAACATCAAAAACAATTTCCAAATCATTTGATAATTCACTTCAATGACAACAATCAACATTGATCCAATGATGTCAATCATCAGACCTCCAATTCTTCATAAAAATTCTTTTGTCAAGTGGCAAAATGAATTCATGGATTTTCTTGATACCAAACCAAATGGTGTCTTCATTAGAGAATCAATTCTTGAAGGTCCAATTCAGTTCAAAGATCCCAATGGAGTTCTTCTTCCAACTGAGCAAATGACTGATGTTCAAAAAGCAAGAATCCAAGCTGACAAGCAAGCTAAGTCCTATATCTATCAATCTCTTCCTCATGAGATTTTCTCTGCTGTTAATCATAATCATAATGCCAAAGAGATATGGGATGATTTAACAAAGTTTGCTGATTCTGAAGATTTCACATGCTTGATGACATCAACAATCACTTCTTCACAAACTACCTCACAAGCAACAACAAGTGTGGTAGATTTCATTTCCAAAGATGCTTTCTTGTCTGTACAAACAACTGCTGATACTTTGACAAAGCAAAATCTAACTTTGAAAAACAATTTGAAAATGGCTAAACAAGAGTTTGATAAAATCAATGAAAATTTTTCAGAACTCTCAATAGCTCATGAAGCTCTCAAAGTGAATTATGATTCTTTAAAAGAAATGCATTTGTCAAGTAACAGTTCTCAAGTTGTTTCTCCCAATGCTCATTTGACTAACAAATGTCAAGATCTTGAAGAGACTGTCCATTCACTCAAGCAAACCATTGAGACTTTAAAGCTTGAGAAAACAAATAAATGGATAAGAGCAAATGCAAGACAAGCTGATGTTGAGTTTCTCACAAATAAGATGAAAGATTTTAGACCCAACTGTGAAAAACATGAAAGGCAAATTTCTGATCTAAACAGTACTTGTTTTCTCAAAGGAGTTGAAATTGAGACTCTTCAAAAACAAGTTGAGGATTTGAAAGCAAATGTTTTGTTTTATGAAGAAAAAATCTATAAAATTGAACAAAATCCTCTTCTGAATTTCACTGCTTATTACAATAAATCAAAGATTGATAGATCAGAACTTCTTCTTGGTTTGGGTTATGAGAATCCAACACACTTAGAAAAAATTCAAAAAGAAGACCTTGGTCCACTTTATGATGAAAAATGTCTTAGACTTGGCATGATTCAAGAATTCATCAGACCATCTGAGGATGACTTTGAGTCAGATGATGTTGAAAGACCAAAACCAATTCAGATTGATTATGTTGCAATTAATGACAAATACAAGAAAACTCATAAAAGATCCATCTATGAGTTAGAAGAAATAGACAGCATTTCAATTCTTGAAAATGATTCTCAAAATGTTTGTTTAAAACCAGTTTCACAAAGAGCTTATATTCCAACTACCATATTGGATAAAGAAATTGAAGGTTTTAAACAAAAGATTGAGTCTCGCAAAAAGTCATCGAACATCTGAAAACTCAAGATCATTCTCCAAAGGTAAGTGAGACCACCCCTACCCAAAGGTTGCATGATCTAACTTCTGTTGATTGCTCCACACCATCCAATGGGTGTGAGAATTCAAACAAAGATATGCAAGGTGATAGCATCTCTCCTCAAGAGATTCATGAGATGTCCACTTCAATGCTATCATCATTCTTCCAAATTGAAGAGAAAGTTCAAGCTTTGAAAGCTAAACATCTTGCTTCTGTCAAGAAGATACTTTCTTTTGATACCCCTGAGACTACCCCTATTGACCAAAATAAAGTGAAATTAGAGCAAAAGACTGAGAGTCCTACTGATCTTAAGGCTAAAGCAAAAGCATTGATTAAAAAGTTAACTAACAAAACTGTTTTAAAACCTGAAGTTCAAACAAAAGATTTACAGTCTACTTACCCAGATTTCTCTGTTGAAGAATTTGATAAGTTTTTGGAAACTGATCATGTTTTTGCTCCAGAAGTTGAAAAAGAACTCAAAAAACTTTCACCCGAAAAGTCTAAACTTGAACCAAAGAAGAAATCTAAATCTAAGATTGCTCCAACTTCATTTTATTCACCCAAAGGTCAGCCTGCTTCAGCTACCAAAGGTAAGAAGACCATTCCTACTAACTCAAAGCTCAAGGTTGATAGTTCATCTGTTTCTAGAACCTCTGCTTCTAAAGCTATCTATCAATCTAGCTTTTTACCTAAGATGTCTAAGTCTAGTCAAGCCTTGCTAAGAAAATATACATCTAATGGTATAACTAGTTATAGAGATCAGTATGCTTGGTTCACTATTGCTACACCAAAGAAACAATATATCAAATCTTCCACCAAACAAAACAAAAATAAGAATGTGTTTTTAACTCCTCGAACTAATTCTAAGAATTTATCTGTAACAGGAGAGAAGAGCTTAGCTAGTAAACATAAGTGGATTCCTAAATCATCATTGATAAAATCTACTAGCTATGCTAAAACACAAGTGTCTGCTCAATCAGCAGTTAGAAAAAGTTGGATAGTTAATGTTTACAAGAATAAAGATCCTAATAGGAAATTTGTTTCAAATTTGAGTAATTTAGCTAAACAATGGTCTGTAATAAATTCTAAATCTTCAACTGTGATTTCTAAACCTTTGATTGTTGATTCTAATGGGATTGTGATGAATCTTAAGAATAAATTTCTTGTTCGAAAACCTCATTTGTATACCTTGAATGTTTCCACTAACCCAAAAGGACCCATTCAAAGGTGGGTACCAAAACAAACTTGATTGTGTGTTGCAGGTAATAAAGGTCTGTGTTCAACATTCCAATCCTGGATGCTGTTCAACACATGATCCTGGAATAAGTTTCTTTTCAAAGAAACAATCTTGAATAAGTGCTCATTACCAATGCACTTACTTGCCTCTGCATGTTTTGTATAATTCCTTCATTTCTTTCTCTTTCATTCATTATTTGTCAAACATTGATGCTATGCTTATGTGCAATGTGTTTAAATATCATGCAATGTTTGAGGGGGAGAAAAAGGATAATTCATTAATCTAGGGGGAATTTGTGTATTTGCATTTGCACTATTTGAAGAGAAACTTATTGTTAATTTTAGAAAAACATATAAAAATTTGAAAAGTAAAATTCATAAATATGAAAAAATCAAAAACCATTAACAAAAATATGTGTTTTCTTAATAAAATTTGTTTCGATAGTTGTTTTATTATGTGTTTTGCTCAATTTTAAGCCCAATTTTCATTTTTTTTCATAACCAAAAGCCCATCTTAACTGGCCCAATTTGAAACCGGGTCAATACCTAGTGGACCCGACCCGACCTACTTTCTTCATCAAGAAGAAAGAGGGAAAGTTTTTTTTTCTTTATCTAATTTCATTTTCCTGTAAACACACACATACACATAGTCAGACACACACTCAAATCACTTCAAAAATCTTTTGGCTGATCATTGAAACAAAAATAAGGGTTCTGTTGCTATTTTCTCGCTGATCATTTCATTCCATAACAACATTATCATCTAATCACATCTTCAGGTAGGATTTCAAGTTTAAATGTGGATTTTATTTTTTTTATTATCTTTCGAAATTCTTTCGACTGTTAATGATTCTGTGATATTTGAATGATTTAGAAGCATGTTTAGGTTATATGTGTATGATTTATACATGTTTAAATGCCTAAAATTGTGTTTTTGAAAATTCAAACAATGCAACCTCTGTTCTTGTGAAAAAGATGACCTAGGACGATCTTCATATTGATCCAGGTTATTTTTGATTTTTGTGGTTTATGTTGTTAAATTCTTGGTTACTGTGATTTAAATTAGTGTCTTGCCATGCTTAAA
Source organism: Erigeron canadensis (assembly GCF_010389155.1). Classification (NCBI taxonomy): domain Eukaryota; kingdom Viridiplantae; phylum Streptophyta; class Magnoliopsida; order Asterales; family Asteraceae; genus Erigeron; species Erigeron canadensis. The sequence continues at coordinate 17,209,417 of NC_057767.1, read as the reverse complement.
TGTTCATTTGAATCATATTGTGCTTTGATGATTAACAAGTTGGAAATAGGACGACTTTGGCAAAAGTCTTTCTTGATTTAAGGCTGTTTGGTTCTAAGATGATCTTGTCCAAGACCATCTTGGTTCTAAAACGACTTGAAAATAGGACGATCTTGCCAAGACCGTCTTAATTCCACATACATGTTTTTCCTTGTAACCCCTGAGATTGAGACCAGGACGATCTTGTCAAGATCGTCCTAGGGTCTGTTCGCTGTGTGGTTGGTAAATTGTTTTGAAAATCAAATTGAATGGGTAACTGAACTCGTAAGAGATCAGTTTTGCTCAAAACTAATACGTTCAAATATAAAGGGAAATTATGCTCAATTTTTCCAGAAATTGACATAATTTCAACTTGTATTTCTAAGTGTTAGAATTTTCAAAAAGCGAAGTGAAGTTTTATCACTTTGTTTCTAAGACGATCTTGTTAAGATCGTCTCAATTTCTTTCCTTCACTTCAAAAGTTTTTTTTCTTCAAGTGTTCAAACAATAAGACAATCTTCACCAAGATCGTCCCATTTTTCTTTCCATTCTTAAACTTTTTTTCTACATAATAAACTTTGAGACGATCTTAACTAGATCGTCCCACTGCTCTTTCAATACTCAATTTTTTTTCTTTTTTCTTCCATCTTACCAAATGATAAGAGGATCTTATCAAGATCGTCCCTTTCATCTTTTCAAATTTAAATTTTTTTTCACCATATCAAATGATCAGACGATCTTCTTCAAGATCGTCCTGGCTTTCTATACTTAGAATTTTTTTTTTAAAATTTTTCCAAATTTTTTTCTTTCTTTGTGTGGTGTGACAAAGTGCTTTGTATTGTTATATAATTGCAATATATTTGAAATATGAGGAATTGAACGCCTTTGTGTACTTCCTTACTATTCTCAAATATCGTGTACTTATATGATTCTACTTTATTTTCAAAGTTATATATATACGAAAATATATAAAAATATAAGGAATTGAACGCCTTTGTGTACTTCCTTACTATGTTTATATATGGAAATATGTATATGACTATTCTGTGTTTATTTTCTCATATCAAGTTATTTATTTAGAATACATTGAGTTGATCACCTTTGTGAACCTCATTGTATTTTATATAAATCACTTATGTGAAACTTGTTATTTCCTATTTAAACATTGTTTTATGTGTGCGTTAAACTGTTTTGTGTCTTAAAATCAGAAAAATAACAAAAATGGAACATCAAGATCAAATTGAGCATGATGAAGAGATTGCCCTTAATGCATCCATTGAAGAAATACTTGTTATCGGCAACTCAAGAAATATGAGGAACAATAGAGCATTATCTGATCCATTTGTTGCTCCAGGATTCCCAATTGTTCCAAGAATCCTTCACAATCATCCACTCTCATATGTACTCACTGTTGAAAGAGATTTACCTGAAGTCTATCTCTTTGAGATGTGGAGAACCATAAGTTTTGTTCAGCCTCAAGATCCAACTAGTTCGAGATCCAAACCCAAACATAAATCACCTGAACTTCGTCGCCAAGGTTTCTTTCAATATCAATTGAGTTCGGGTGATAGAATATATGAATTTGAATTCAATCTTGATGACTTTAGAAGAATTCTGATGCTCCTAGAAGCAAATTCAAATGGACATGTTGATTTTAATACATTTGAATCCAATGATGTGATGTTTACATTTTCAGCAACTGTTTTACTCCATACACAAGAAGGATGGACAATCTGACACAGCCAATGCTGCATATTTTCTATGGTGTTGTCTTCAATAGACATTATGATATTGCTCAACTTCTATGGGACCAGTTGATAGTATTGGTTAATGGCAAAGTCTCAGCTCCCAAGAAGTATATTCCATTCATATGATTTCTGACAGTAATTGTCTATAGTGCTGTCAGACATGAAAAGAGCATTCCAAGACATCAAGATGATACCCGAGTCTCCATCAATCTGTACAAGTATGTCAGAGATTCCGGAATTGCTAGTTATACATTCTTGATTCCATCACACTTGCTTGATTTGGTTTCTGATTTGAATGAGGATTCGATTGCTTATCTGGACTGGATTAGAACAACTCTGGGACTGGAAAGCCTCCCGGTTCCTACCCAAGTTGTATATAGGACACCAAGTGAGGGGTCTAAGAGAAAAAGAAAAGAGAGTGAGGGTGTATCCAGTTCCAGTGAGCCAAAGAGAAGAAAAATGAAAGGTCAAAGAGAAATGTTTGTATTAAAGTTGAGTCAAAGAAAAAGAAGGGGAGCTCATCGAAGAAACTCAAGGGAAATGCTCTAGCTGAACCCTCTTCACCTACATCTTCTGAGGAAACAATCTCTGTGTCGGGGTCTCCCAAGCCAATCAGATCTCCTCTTCCCAAAACTACAATTTTACATCGATCACCATCACACAAAACACCATCACCTCAAAGATCAACATTTTCATCTTCACCAAAATCATCTCAAACACCTATTCATCAATCTTCACCACTTCCAGAAATCATTTCAGCAATACCCCCAACCATGGAACAAACTCAATCTCAAACCGTTTTATCACAAATTCCTTCATCATCATCATTTCCTCGATCTCCTCCACCGACATATCTTCAAGGCCGAAAGAAATCGATTCCTGTTAATATTCGCAAAACATTCAAGAGATCTCATTTTGAATATGATCGATTTCAAACAACAGAACAAGAAGATGTGAATGATTCAAGTGTTGATGAATCTGATTCTGATGATGCAAATAAGTTTGCTGATGATGTCATGGACATCCCGGAGGGACAAGGAGTAAATGAGGGAGGGTTGAAAATGTTAGAGAGGTTGAGAGGTCAGGGCTAGGTGAAAGGCAAAAAGAAAACGTTGGCCTCCATGTAGTAACAAATGTCTTTAAACGCCAGGTTCGCCGTAGGGTAGAAGCCGAGAGCTCCCAACTCTCGCATGCTCAAACCTTCGCAAGCCATCCGGAAGTCTCTCAACAGACTGACGTCTCATTTTTGCATGGGCAAAATCCACATACTCCATTTCATTCTCCTTCAGATTCTGTGAATGTTGAATCAAAAGAGACACCTACCCCTCTCTTGAACTTGATTTCTGCACTTGTGTCTAGTACCCCCTTAGGACACCTATCGTGATACCTCTTTCACATCTACGTGATGATGCTGGAACAAACATAGAGAGATTGGCTATTGTGCCCTCTCGAGGATTGTTTGGAAGTCCTTCCATTGCTAATATCACGCCAGCTTTGAACGAAGGCGCCTTAGTAGCTAGATCAGTTGTGCGACAGTCTGAGTTCTCAAGAGCTCAATCTGTTGCGTCAGCTCTTCGTGCTTTAGGCTTAACAGTAAGTCTAAGTGACTCCGGTGTTATTTACCTTTATTTCCCTAAGGATTCTGGTTGTGAAGCCAAATCATCAACTGTTGTTCAAACTATTGAACCAACAGGAAATCCTGAGACAGTAATGATGTCTTCGGCTCACTCAGTAGAATCACTTGAGACTACTGATGTGCCAGATTCTGCTATTCGATTACCTCTTGAAGCTCAAAGGTTGTTATCTCAATTTGTTGAAGGAGTTGCAGAAGGGCAAAGGAGTGAATTGCTTGTATCAAGAAATATTATAACCGGTAAACTTCCTGCCACTGAAACAAATTCACCATCACTAAGATTGCGTACTGGAGGTACTTTACGCATTGGTACTCCAGTAGCATCTTCAATACCATCTCGAGTAAAACCAACAACTCCAACCATTTAAACAACAACAACAACAATTCCATCAACAACAATTCATACAACAATTCCAACTGTTCCACCAACAACACCAACGCCAATAACTCAATTATTTCCCGATCCAAGTTCACCACATCATTCTTCCAGTTCTTCCTCTTCCAAATCATCTGATTCAGTCGAATACTTAAGTGATTGTTCACCGAAAAGAATTGCCACCAGTGGTTTATCAACCGACACTCTTATTGTTGCACTCATGCATCGGTTGAGATCTGAAGAACCACATCTCACTTCTCACAAAAGATCAATCTTTCAATCACTTCTAGCATATATGTCACTTTAAGGTACTCAACAAGAGAATCGAGCTAAAGTTGAAGCTCTTCAGAAAAGAATCCGAGAACTTGACCAACAATGTCGACTGGCTGATATCTCCAGGAGTCGAGATGATCAAGATCCTGATGATCAACCCGAGGGGGAGAATATTACAGATATCAGAGAAGGTCATGAAACTCAAGATCAAGTTGGTCAAGAAGAAACTGCTCAAGATGTGATTCAAGATCAAACCAATCAAGATCAAACTCAAGCTCAAGCTTCATCATCGCATGTTCATGAATCAGATTCGGATGACTTACCCTCGCTTGTTAGAAACATTTCACATTATTATTCCACAACGTCAAGTTCTGATGAGTCAAGTGATCCTGATCCATTTTAACCAGAAGATGCTAATAATGATGAGTCTGATTCATCTGATTCTGATGATCCTGATAATGCTCCAACAAGTGAAGCCACTCCACAATCTCAGCAAGAAAAATATGGAAAAGATATTTTTGAAGAAATTGTCTATCATTTGAGAGACACTGATAATCTTGAGACTCCAGTGAGCTTGCATATGGAGTTAGACACCCAAGAATATCAAGAAATAGAATTTGGCAGATCAATGAGGGTTATTTTGCTGAGAACTATAAGCAGGTTTTAGATTTGAGTACTAAACCTAAAAAGATTGTGTGCAAAGCAAGATACCTTGAAGAAAGAGCTTTTCAAATTTATTGCTCACTAGATGAAAGACTCAATATGAACCTGAACCTATTAAGAGCATTCTTTATGTTCAGACAGACATCGAGGTCAAAGAGATGCATATATGGAGTTGATGAATGCAGATAACACTGTGAGAGCTGAATGGTGGTATCAACAATTTGAAAGACCGATCACTGAAGTTATTGAATTGTTTGTTCCTCTTATAAACAACAATCTCAGGCTGGTTAGATTCAAAGTTTGTCGTGCTGATGGTAAGATCTATGTTGTTCGAGAAGAATCATTTCAACATATGAAGATCTCATACATTCTCTTCCTCTCCAATCGATATGCTTAGATGATAATCAAGACTCTAGATCAACTCCAAACATATGAAGCATTGAAAAGCCATATTCAAGCCTTGATCAAATTTTATGAATTCAATGACTTTCAGATTGGCTTAGAAAGGAGAACTAGCAGGATTAATCTCACAATACCAAATCAAAGAGCTGGAGGTTATGTGCTAGATTTTTTTTCAGATTGGAGATACAATTGAAGACTTTGATGGGTTTGTCTTCATTAATCGACTAAAGAGAAAGATCTTCATTCGTGCCTCAGATTTTCCCAAGTATTCTGATGGTACTTTGAATTACTGTCTATCCATTTTTAAGTGCATTAGATGAAGATTCTGATGATGAAGAGGATGATAACATCAAGTCTCAGAGAGGAGATCATATAAGACATATCAAAGTTGTTCTTGAGATGCGTCAAAGAATAAGAGATCTCATTGTTGCAAGAACTCCCAAGGCTCAAGAAGGAATAATTCATACTGAGACAGGTTCATTGGTTCTTTGGAATCTTAGTCATAAACATGGTCCTCATAACATTCCACCTGTGAATTTCCAAGATAACACCAGGTTGCCAAATGAACGTCCTGAAGGTGATAACTGGCTTTTCATTCCCAAGAAGTATTGGAAAGACACATGGAGTAGTTACAAGAAAAGAGCCTTCTGGAGTTCCAAGATTTACAAGCCTACAACATCAAATGCTGCTCAAAGATACATGAAGAGAAAGAACAAGCAAATGTGAGCTAGCAAAAGAAGAAGACAACAAAGGAAGAGATGATGGACAACCAAGCACACAACCAAGCACTAAGGGGGAGAATGTTAGAAATACAAAATAGTGCGTAGTTGTATTTTAAACTTTGTATATTTATGTACTTATTGTAAGGTTGAGGGGGGAGTTTTTACAAATATACTTAGAGTATAAATACCCCTCAAGCCTTAACATTTAGTAAGCTTGTAACACTTTTCCATGATGAATCAATCAAGCTTTCCACACACACATCTTTCTCTCTCAAGAACACACACTAACACACACACTTCCACCATTGTTGATCACCTTACTTCCGCATCAAAACACGAATCATTTATATTATTTCAGTACCTTAAGGAGATTGTAGCTAAGCACGACGTCCCAGTGTGAATCATTTGCGATAGGGATAGTCGGTTTACATTAGGATTTTGGAAATCGATGCAACGAGCCTTGGGAACGCGAATAGATATGAGCACAACATACCATCCACAGACAGACGGTCAGAGTGAGAGGACGATTCAAACACTAGAGTACATGCTAAGAGCGTATGTCATCGACTTTGGAGGTAGTTGCGATACTCACCTCCCACTAGTAGAATTCTCATATAACAATAGTTATCATTCGAGTATTGGATGTCCGCCTTTCGACGTTTTGTATGGGAGAAAATGTCGATCTCCGCTTGCATGGCACGAAGTTGGAGACATGCAATTAATAGGGCCAGAAATCATTCTTGAAACTACTGAAAGGGTTGCTCAAATCAAGGAAAACCTCATGAAGGCAAGGGATAGACAAAAGAAATATGCAAACAACCGAAGGAAACCTTTAGAGTTTCATGCTGGTGATCGAGTAATGCTTAAAGTATCCCCTTGGAAGGGCGTAGTCAGATTCATAAAGAGGGGCAAACTAGCTCCAAGGTATATTGGACCATTTGAGATTACAGAACGTGTTGGTGCGGTAGCTTACCGTTTGAAACTTCCCCAAGAGCTTAGTCATGTACACGATGTATTCCACATATCGAACCTTAAGAAGTGTTTAGCTGACGAAGCAACGTATGTTCCTTTGAATGAGATACGAGTAGATAGTAATTTAAGTTTCAAAGAAGAACCCATTGAAATCATGGATCGCGAAGTCAAAAAGCTCAAGAGACATAAGTATACTATTGTGAAAGTCCGTTGGAACTCCCGTAGAGGCACAGAGTTTACTTGGGAACGAGAATATCAAATGAAGCTTAAGTACCCACACTTATTCACGTAACACGATACATCAAAACTAGTAAGTAAACTTGAGAACTTAGTGCATAACTTTATACTTGACACTTACTATATGCTTTGATGCTTGAAACCTAAGATGAAACATGCTACTTGATACTTAATGTGTGATTTCATACTTGAAACTTAACGTGCAACTTGATACTTGTAAACCTAGTATGCAATTGTAACTTGAAACACGATGCGTAATCTAAAATTCGGGACGAAATTTCTTTAAGTGGGTAGACTGTAACACCCGTGAGTTGACCACGAAAACTTTTGAGTCAAAATTAAAATTTTCAACTTGAAAATGCGACTTCGTATTTTAGAATCGACCTTGTGTTTTAGAATCGACCTCGTAATTAGTAATCGATCTCGTATTATAAAAATCGACCTCGTAATTTTAATCTAGCATTGTATTTGAGTCTGACCTCGTATTTCTGTGTCTGGCATCGTATTCGTTGGTTAGCATGAAAACCCTCCCATTTCACCCTACATATAAATACTCCTTATTCTCTCACAAACCCTCATTTCCACCACCTTAGCCTCCTAGCAAAAACACACACAAACCCTTTGCTACCCCATTCTCACTTTACTAACCCATTACTACTACCTCACCATTACTACCCCATTTTACAACAAGTTTTATGGAAATCAAACCTTATTTTGTTTAGATTTAGCTTCAATAACAATGTTTTTACGTCCTAAACATCATCACAAAACATTTATTTTACAGATTTAAGGTATAAAATCAAAACCCCTTTTTATGCTCTTCTTTTGGTATTTTTCGGTTTTTCTTTTATTACACACTACACACACCAAGTATTAAACTTTTTACATCCAAAACGTTTAGAATTATATACTACAACTTTTGTCAAAGTTTCGTGTGATGTCGTTAACAAAATCTTGAGTTATAAGAATTTTTGTACACTTTTATAAACTTTGTTCAAATGGGTCTTTAAGATTTAAGTCCGTTTTCGAGTTTCCGACTTTAGTATTGTTTTCCCATCATTTTAGGGAGTCTAAAAGTACAACTTGATGTTAAAAACACCTTTCCGATTAAAAGAAACGATTAGGGTTTTCTACAACAAATTTGGGGAAGAACAACTCTCATTTGCGACCCCGCCATCCAATTTGTGACCCCAAAATACGACCCCAAAAATACTACCCTAAAATACGACCCCAAAATACGACCCCAAGAATACTACCCCAAAATACAACCCCAAAATACGACCCCGAAATACGACCCCAAAATACGACCCCGAAATACTACCCCAAAATACAACCCCGAAATACGACCCTGAAATACTACCCCAAAATACGACCCCAAAATACTACCTTGAAATACTACCCCTAAATACTACCCTGAGATACTACCCCAAAATACTACCCCAGATTACTAGCCTCTTATTTTTGCCTCTCAATTTCATTTTTGTCTTTTAGTGAAATAAGACCCCAAATCCCAAATCAGACCTCGAATTCAATTTAAGACCCCAACTTTCAATTGAGACCTCGGATTTGGATTACTAACTCGATTTGGTCAACCTTGGTCAACTTTGGTCAATTTGGTCAACCTTGGTCAATTTTTGTCGATTTGGTCAACTTAGTCAAACTCGTAAGTTGGTCAACTTTGGTCAAACTTGTAAAATGTGGTCAAAGTCAAACTAGTACGCTTTTGGACAACTTAGTCGACACTTGGTAGCACGTTATGAGCACGCTTTCTTATAATGAATACATACTTAATTTCGATAACTTGAAACAGATTGATTGCTTGCCGATTACTTGCTTTCTGATATCTTGCTTAGCTTAAACTTGTTGCTAGCTGTCAGATGAGTTTTCGTAGCCCCTTTTTACTTATGTTTTGGGGTGAAAGGAATATAAAATATGCTTTCATATATGTCGTAACTGCTTTCATTGTTTATTCTATGGCTATTAGACTACTATATGATATACATACTAGCCATGTCATGTTGATGACTGTAAGTGCACGATTGATACATACTAGCCATGTCATATTAATGACTGTAAGTGCACGATTGATACATACTAGCCATGTCATGTTGATGACTGTAAGTGCACGATTGATACATACTAGCCATGTCATGTTGATGACTATAAGTGCACGATTGATACATACTAGCCATGTCATGCTGATGACTGTAAGTGCATGATTGATATTCGTACTAGCCAGGTCGACCGTAAGTGCACGCTGATTCACATACTCATACTTATGTATCGTAAGTAGGTCTATAGCCACTTCATACTACGTTATTTAAGTTATTCATACTTAACGGCATGAAACTTATTTTATTCAAACGACAAATGTTTCAAGTGGTTATTTAAGCGTTCAATTTGTGATTTAAACGAGGTTTCCAGTAAACAACCATGATTTCAAACCTACGAACTCACCAACCTTTGTGTTGACTCTTTTAAGTATTCCTTTCAGGTAATCAAGCTAATCGTGGCTAGGAATGGTAGCATGGGACTCATAGCAGACTTCAGGCTTAGGATTTGAAGTTTTACATGCTTTTCTATGTGTTAGTCGGCATTATGCCTAATCGTTTCCCCTACGTGGGAACTTATCTTATATTTTATTTGAATGCTATGGAACTTATGTTTGTGAACTATGTTTTGCTTATTTGAACTATGTATTCGACTATTTATGTTAAATCTATGCACTCATTTAGCTATTCCTATGTAACATCCATGTGCGCGTGTGCTTTATCTTAAACCCCGAGTTTTCCGCCCTAATCGGGGTGTGACAGATTAGTTGTAATAAACTAATTTAACCATTAGGATAAAAGCATAATTTTTGCAAATGTCACAACAAGAGTCTGCAACACATTTTCACTCAGCAAGATTTGAATATGAGGCAACGCAGATGGCTAGAATTACTAAGTGATTACGATTGTGATATCCGTTATCATCCAGGAAAAGCCAACGTTGTAGCTGATGCCGTAAGCCATAAAGAAAGGGTAGCCTAGACGAGTACGTGTAATGAGTTTCACAGTACAGAGGAGTAATAGAGATAGAATTATTGAGACACAAGAAAGGGTTGTGGCTAACGAAGACGTTTTATTTGAAGAGTTGCGGGGTAGATCAAGAGTTAGTCCAGAAAGGTGATGACGGATTATATTTTGTAGACAGGATTTGGGTTCCTTTATTTGGTGGATTACGGTCGTTGGTCATGTATGAGGCACATAATACGAGATACTCAGTGCACCCGGGCACAGACAAAATGTACTATGACTTGTGAAAACTTTGTTGGTGGCCTGGTATGAAGAAAGACATTGGATTGTATGTGAACCAGTGTCTGACATGTCTGCAAGTAAAAGCTCAATATCAGAGGCCTCCATGGTTACTTGAAAAGCCAAGGATTCATGAATGGAAGTGGGAGCAAATTGCTATGGACTTCATTACAAAGTTGCCAAGGACATGAGATGGTCATGACATGATTTGGGTGATTGTTGATAGGCTGACGAAGTCCGCACACTTTTTGGCAATCCATGAGAACGAGTCAGCAGAGTCACTACTAAGGAAGTACATAAAAGAGGTTGTGTGAAAACATGGTGTACTAGTGTCAATCATATCAGATAGAGATACTCTTTTCAACTCCAGTTTCTGGCGAGGATTTCAAAAGGCGTTTTGTACAAGACTAGACATGAGTACAACATATCATCCTCAGACTGACGGACAAAGTAAGCTTACAATTCAGACACTTGAATATATGCTACGAGTATGCGATCCATTCCATAATCGTCTTGTTTACAAACCTGAGTTCACCTTAGGACGATCTTCTTCAAGATCGTCCTAATTTTCTATACTTAGAAATTTTTTTTTTCAAGTTTATTCAAAATTTTTTTCTTTAGTTTTTTTTTTTTTATTATTTTGTTGTGTGGTGTGACAAAGTGCTTTGTATTGTCATATAATTGCAATATATTTAAAATATGAGGAATTGAACGCCTTTGTGTACTTCCTTACTATTCTCAAATATAGTGTACTTATATGATTCTACTGTATTTTCAAAGTTATATATATATTTCTATATATAAAAATATAAGGAATTAAACACCTTTGTGTACTTCCTTACTATGTTTATATATGGAAAAATGTATCTAACTATTCTTTGTTTATTTTCTCATATCAAGTTATTTATATGGAATACACTGAGTTGATCGCCTTTGTGAACCTCTTTGTATTTTAGATAAATCACTTGTATGAACATGATGAAGAGATTGCTCTAAATGCATCTATTGAAGAAATTCTTATTGCTGGCAACTCAAAGAACATGAGAAACAATAGAGCTTTATCTGACCCATTTGTTGCTCCGGGATTCCCAATTGTCCCGAGAATTCTTCACAATCATCCACTCTCCTATGTTCTTACTGTCGAAAGAGACTTGCCTGAAGTTTATCTGTTTGAGATGTGGAGAACCAAAAGTTTTGTTCAGCCTCAAGATCCATCTTCCTCAAGATCAAAACCTAAACATAAATCTCCCGAACTTCGCCATCAAGGTTTCTTTCAATACCAATTGAGCTCTGGAGATAGAGTATATGACATTGAGTTCAATTTTGATGACTTCAGAAGAATTCTGATGCTTCCTGAAGCTAATTCTAACAGACATGTTAATTTTGATGAGTTTGAGTCCAATGATATAATGTTTGCTGCATTAATCTCACTTGGGTATGAAGGTCCTTTGACCAAGACTAGAGACTTCAAGCTGAAGAATCTACCAAAGATCTGGTATTATGTATACTCCATCCTCAGCAACTGCTTGACTCCGCACACAAGAGGGATGGATAATCTGACTCAGCCTATGCTGCATATCTTTTATGGTCTTGTCTTTGATAGACATTATGACATCGCTCAACTTCTGTGGGACCAACAATCGTATTGGTTAATGGAAAAATCTGAGCTCCCAAGAAGTATATTCCATTCATCAGATTTCTGACACTAATTGTCTATGCTGCAGTCAGACATGAGAAAAGCATTCCAAGACTTCATGATGATACCAAAGTTACACTCCAACAATACAAGTATGTTAGAGACTCTGGAATTGCAAGTTATACATACTTGATTCCATCTCATTTGCTGAATTTGGTTTCTGAGTCTAATGATGATTTGAAAGCTTACCTAGACTGGATTAGAACAACTCTGGGACCGGAAAGCCTCCTGGTTCCTGCCCAAGTTGTGCATAGGACACCAAGTGAGGGGTCTAAGAGGAAAAGAAAAGAGAGTGAGGGTGCATCCAGTTCCAATGAGCCTAAGAGAAGAAAGATTGAGAAAAACCAAAGATTTGTGTTGAAACATAGTCAACAAGTGTTTCAAAGAAAGAGAAGGGGAGTTCGTCAAAGAAAATGAAAAGAAAAACTCCAGCTGAACCTTCTTCACCAGCATCTTCTGAGGAGACAATTTTTGTTAGTGGGTCTCCAAAACCAATTAGATCTCCACCTCCTAAAACAACTACTTTGAGATCATCTTCATCACCCAAAACACCGTCACCTCAAAGATCATCATCTCCATCTTCTCCCAAATCACCTAAAACACCTCAATCACCTATTCATCAATCTTCACCACTTCTAGAAATCATTTCACCTGTACCACCCACAATGGAACAAACTCAACCTCAAACCGTTGTATCACAAATTCATTTATCATCATCATTTCCTCGATCTCCTCCACCTACATATTTTCAAGGCCGAATGAAGTAAATTCCTATTAATATCCGCAAAACATTCAAGAGATCTCGATTTGAATATGATCGATTTCAAACAACAGAACAAGAAGATGCAAATGACTCAAGTGATGATGAGTCTGATTCTGATGATGCAAATATGTTTGCAGATAATGTCATGGATATCCCGGAGGAACAAGGAGGAAATGAGGGAGGGGTTGAAAATACCAGAGAGGATGAGAGGTCAGGGCTAGGTGAAAGGCAAAAAGAAAACGTTGGCCTCCATTTAGTTACAAACGTTTTTCAACGCCGGGTTCGCCCTAGGATAGAAGCCGAGAGCTCCCAACTCTCGCAAGATCAAACCTCCACAAGCCATTCGGAAGTCTCTCAACAGACTGACGTCTCATTCTTGCATGAGCAAAATCCACGTACTCCATTCCATTCTCCTTCTGAGTCTGTGAATGTTGAAACACAAGAGACATCTGCTCCTCTCTTGAACTTCATTTCTGCACGTGTGTCTAGAACCCCACTTAGGACACCAATGACACCGATTGTAATACCATTTGCACATCTAAGTGATGCTTCCGGAACAAACATAGAGAGATTGGCTATTGTGCCCTCTCAAGGATTGTTTGGAAGACCTTCCATTGCTAACATCACGCCAGCTTTGAACGAAGGCGCCTTAGTAGCTAGATTAGCTGTGCGACAGTCTGAGTTCCTTCGAGCTCAATCAGTTGCGTCAGCTCTTCGTGCTTTAGGCTTAACGGTAAGTCTAAATGACTTCGGAGTTATTCTCCTTCATTTCCCAAAAGATTCTGGTTGTGAAGCCGAATCATCAACTGTTGTTCATACTTTTGAACCAACAGGAAATCCTGATACAGTAATGATGTCTTTAGGTCACTCAGAAGATTCTGCTATTCCATTACTGATTGAAGCACAAAGATTGTTATCTCAATTTGTTGAAGGAATTGAAGAAGGTCAAAGGAGTGAATTGCTTGTTTCTAGAAATATCATAACCGGAAAACTTCCTAACACCGAATCAAGTTCACCATCACCGAGATTGCTTACTGGAGGTGCTTTACGTATTGGTACTCCGGCAGCATCTCCATTACCACCCCGTGTAACACCAACAACAACAATAATACCAACAACAACAACAATGCAAACTACAACAACAATTCCATCATCACCAATTCAAACAACACCGATAATACCAACTATTCCACCAACAACAACACCAACACCAATTACTCAATCATTTCCTGATCCTAGTTCACCGCATCATTCTTCCAGTTCTTTCAACTCATCTGATTATGCCGAATACTTCGCTCACCGAGACGAATTGCCACCAGTGGTCTATCAACCGATACTCTCATTGTTGCACTCATGAATCGGTTGAGATCCGAAGAACCACATCTCACTTCCCATAAACGATCAATCCTTCTGATGAGTCAAGTGATGAGTCAAGTGATCCTGATCCATTTCAACCTGAAGATGATGAGTCTGATTCATCTGATTCTGATGATCCTGATAATGCTCCAACAAGTGAGCAATCTCAGCAAGAAACATATGGGAAAGACATCTTTGAAGAGATTGGCTATCATCTGAAAAACCCAGAAAATCTTGAGACTCCTAGTGAGCTTGCACAAGGAGTCAGACATCCAAGAATTTCAAGAAGTAGAATTTGGCAGATTAATGAGGGTTATTTCGCTGAGACCTATGAGCAGATCTGGGATCTAAGTACCAAACCTGAAGAGATAGTATGCAAAGCAAGATATCTTGAAGAAAGAGCTTTCCAGATTTATTGCATGCCAGATGAAAGATTAAACATGACATTGAATCGTTTGAGCATTCTTTTTGTTCAGATATAAAGATTGAAGAGATGCGTACATGGAGTTGATGAATGTTGTAAGTTCTGTGAGAGAAGAATGGTGGTATAGGCAGTTTGAAAGACCAATCACAAGAGTGCTAGAGTTGTTTAACCCTTGATAGCTCACAACATGAGACTTGTTCGATTCAAAGTTTGCAGAGCAGATGGTTGTATATATGTTGTTCAAGATGAATCTGTCCAACACTTGAAGATCTCAGACATCCTGTTCCTCTACAATCAATATGCATATCTAATCATCAAGACTCTTGATCAACTTCAAGCCTATGAAGCATTGAAAAGCCACATTCAAGCCTTAATCAGATTTTATGAGTTCAATGACTTTCAGATCAGGCAGGATTAACCTCACAAAACCAAATCAAAGAGCTGGAGGTTATGAGCTAGATTCGTTTCAAATTAGAGATGTGATTGAATACTTGGATGGGTTTGTCTTCATTAATCGTTTAAAGAGAAAGATCTTCATTCGTGCTTTAGATTTTTCCAAGTACTCTGATGGTACTTTCAACTATTGCTTGTCGATTTTAAGTGCATTGAATGAATATTCTGATGATGAAGAAGATGATCACATCAAGTCTCATAGAGGAAATCATATAAGATGTATCAAAGCTGTTCTTGAGATGCGTCAAAGATTAAGAGATCTTATTGTTGAAAGGACTCCCAAGGCTCAAGAAGGAGTAAGACATACTGAGACAGGCTCATGGGGTCTTTGGAATCCTAGTCACAAATATGGTCCTCATAACATTCCACCAGTGAATTTCCAAGACAACATTCGATTGCCAGATGAACGTCCTGAAGGTAATAACTGGCATTTCATTCCAAAGAAGTATTGAAAAGACACTTGGAATAGTTATAAGAAAAGAGCCTTCTGGAGTTCAAAGATTGACAAGCCTATAACATCAACTGCTGCTCAAAGTTATAAGAAGAGAAAGAACAAGCAAAGGAGAGCAAGCATGAGGAGAAAACATCAAAGAAAGAGATAATGGACAACCAAGCTCACAACCAAGCACTAAGGGGGAGAATGTTAGAAATATAAATAGTGCTTAGTTGTAGTTAAAAACAATGTATGTTTATGTGCTTATTGTAAGGTTGAGGGGGAGCTTTTGTAAGTTTCCTTAGAGTATAAATACCCCTCAAACCTTCTTTCCTTGTAATCTGATAACTCATTTCCCACACATTTTACGTATTGAATGTAATCAGATCATTCCACACACACACCTTTCTCTCTCAAGAATTGTGCACTGACATACACATTCCACCATTGTTGAATATCTTACTTCCGCATCAAAACACGAATCAATTACAGTTAGACTAAACAAGGTAGGCTTATTTGAAGCTCATATGAGGCTACTTATTTGAACCTCGTTTCATCTAAGGGTCATTTTCACGTGAAGGCCTAACGGGCTGCACATGCCAAGGGTTATTTGAGGCCTAGCCCGAACGAGGCTTGTGCTAAAACCTATATATATGGAACCCTAGTTCGAGTTTCATAACAGCAATTAACAAATTTTATTCATTATCTTGCCAAAACTCTGTCAAACTAAAATCTCATTGCTTTTGAGTAGATTACACGTTTGTCATAAACGAGAAAGCTAAACCAAACACAAAACCGTGATAGTAATATCAAATAGGTTATCTTGGAGGATTTCATACTCCAACATAATCATAGCATTCTTGTAACGATCTAGTTAACAGGGACTTACAAGTGGTATCAGAGCCTCGGGTTTTCTAACCAAAGGTTTAGGATTGCTTTTTGATATTACAGTCGTTTCGGATTGTTTTGCATAAAGCTTTTTCAGTTACATTAAAAAACAACTATTGTTTAGGTTTTCTCTTGAAAATTTAGGATTTAAAAAGTGTCAGTCCCGATTTGATCCTCAGGCTCATTCGAACCTCAAGTCTCATTCAAACCTGAAATCCCATTCGAACCTTGAACCTCGTTTGAACTTCAACCGCGTTTGAACCTCGTTTGAACTTCAGACTCCATTTGAACTTCATATCATTTGAACTTCATATCCCAGTTGAACTTCAAACCCCATTTGAACTTCATTTGCGTTTTCAACACTTAACCGATTTCAAAGATGGCAGCTAATTACCAAGCTCTCATTAACCAACTAGTCCTCATGGATCATGAAAATGGTCGGACCAATGTACCTCCAAAATTGCTAAGTTTTGAGAGGTATATCAATTGGAAAGGTATATCAATGGATGTAAGTATGTGGAATTGCATCCTAAGGGTTATACTTTTCCTATGATGGAGCCAAATGCAGCTGATAAGGATAAATATGCTGATTCAAGTGAGCCCAAATATCTTAAGTATGAAAAAATGACTGCAAAAGCCAAAAAGGATTATGAAGCTGAGAGTAAAGCTTTAGGATCACTTATAATGGCCTTACAAGGGGATTACTTTAATTTATTTGAGAAGTATGAGATATCTAAAGGTCTTTGGGATGCTTTAAAAGGACACTAAAAGAACACTGTGAATGAGATGTTGATCTAACGAAGATGAGAAAAGAACTTCTAAAGAAACAATATTATGTGTTCAGTGGACTTAAAGAAGAGACTTTCGATGAAACCATCAAGCGTTACAGTAATCTTCTAGTTGAACTTGCATATTTAGGATATAAGACGGATCAAGAAGAAGTGATTGACAAACTGTGGATGCTCTTCTAGATAATGGGAAGGTTATGATACTTCCATTTAACAAAATCCAAATTTTTTAAACTAGACTCTAGATGAAATTATCAAGAAGTTGAGGGTCAGGACATGAAGAGGAAAACCAAGAATGCTGGTCAGAGTGATTTTGTTCAAAGGCCTTAATTATATCATGGAAAGACACTAACACCAGCATTAGTAACTAGTGGTGATGTGACTGCATTTTTCAGTGGAGAAAATGAAAGCTAAGGTTTAATCATGAACTCAGGATACCCATAAGGACTCCCTTTTAGTAATGATACTCCATATATGGTTTGTCATTAAAGCCTTATTCATATCATTGATTCATCTTATACCTAATCCACCCTCACTTTTAGGTAGGCAGATGTCTTTCCAAGCCACTTTCACCTTACCCTTTTGCATAGGGCCTTGACACCATAAAAAACTCCTCATTTTATGTTCCAATTCCTTTATAATCCTTGCAGGTAAAATGCAAACCGAAGCCTAATACACATGTAAGGATAATAGAACAGAATAAACCAGTTGTAATCGTCCCGCAAATGATAGAGATTTAACTAGCCAGTCCAAAATTCTCTTCTCCATTTTTTCTACAAGAATTCTACAATCTTTGTATAATAGAAGAGATGAAATTAAAGGAACACCCAAGTACCTTACTGGCAGATTTCCTTCCTCGAAAGGCATGGTACTTAATATGGCCTGTTTTGTATGATCTGGAACATTACAGAAGAATGCAGTACTTTTATGTATGCTTGGCACTATCCCCCAAACATATTTGAAGATATTCAATGAATTCATAATTATTTTAACCGAATGGGAATCGCCTCTAGCAAATAAGAATAGATCATCAGCAAAGCATAGGTTAATAAGCTTTTGTTTCTCACACCTGTTATGAAAATGAAAAGAGGTATCTATCTGAATAGAATGCTGTAAAATAAGGATAAGGACCTCCATAACAAGAGTAAAAAAATAAGGTGATAAAGGGTTCTTTGACCTCTTTTTCCTTTAAAGTATCCATGAAGGTTACCGTTTACTCACACCGAGAAGGATGTAGATGTAACACACTTTATAATCCAATTGATCAGAGTGTGATGAAATCCAAATCCCAGCAAAGAGGTCTTCAAAAAAGTCCAATCAACCATATCATACGCTTTTTGAATGTCGACTTTGAAGGCACACCTGGGAGGACCAACATTCCTATGGTAATTTTGCATGAGCTCTTGAGTTAACAAAATGTTGTCTGAAATACGCCTTTCATGAACAAAAGCAGATTCGTTTATATCAACAACACCTTTGAGTCTATCTCTAATTCGGTTAGCAAACATCTTGCTCAAATACTTATATAATACATTACAGCAAGCTATAGGACAAAAATCAGTGATAGAAGCAAGAGTTGTAACCTTGGGGACCAGAGCTATTAAGGTATGATTAAGCTCCTGAAGCAGCTTACCTTTAGTAAAGAAATCACGAACAACTGCTGATACATCCTTCCCAACAATATCCCACGAAGATTAAAAGAATGCAGATGTGTATCCATTAGGACCTGGAGCTTTGTACTCCCCAATTGAGAACATTGCTTTCTTGATCTCCTCATCAGTCATAGCTCATACCATAGTATTTGTAGTTTGATGGTCCAATTTATTTACAAACAAATCAGGTGAAGGAGTAAGCTCAATGTCTCCCTCATTACACAAAAACTGCTCAAAATGATGGACGATTGCCTTTTGTACCTCATCACCTTCATGCATAATTCCATTCACATCCTTTATTATATCTATTTGGCTCCGATGGTTCCTGCATTTTAGAGATTTATGAAAGTAGGCTGTATTAGAATCACCCACAACCAACCATTCAACCTTAGATTTTTGTTTCAAAAAACGTTCATAGTCAAGGCTTGCTTCTTGAAAGGAACGAAGGCAAGCTGCCTCCTTTCACGAATCTCTAAGTTGGTGGGGTCGGCCTCATTATCCTTCCATAGCCTATCTAGTTCAAAACTTAAGTTTGTAACTCGAGCCTGTAAATTCCCTTGTTTAAACAACAACCTACGAAGAGGAGTTTTGAGGGATCTTAACTTTTTAACAACCTGAAACTGATTCATTCTTTCAATTCTGGCAGCCCACGCTTTATCAACAATCTCCACAAACCGCTCTTTATGAATCAAAAAGTTTGCAAACCTGAAAGGTTTAGGCTGAGGTTTAAGTAGAATCGGAAGTTTCAGGACTCAAGAAGCATGATCAGAAACACGATAAGGTTGAAATATAGCACAAGATCTAGGAAATAAGCCCGTAAAGTGTGTGTTTCCCATTATACGATCAATCTTCTTTAACACTCCCACACCCTTTTTAGGTTTCTGATTCCAAGTGAAATGTAACCCAATACTATTTATATCAAATACTTCCAACGTTTCAACACACTCTTTAAAATCCCTCATACCAATATTAATATTTAAAGCTCCAGAAAAACTATCTTCAAGATTCAAAGTAGTGTTGAAATCTCCTAAAATGACGTGTGGGTGATCCCGTACAAATAATTTGTGTTTACACAAATTTGCCCAAAGTTCTCTCCTCGTTTTATAGTAATTATCGGCATAAACAAAAGAACAAAACATAGCTTTTTTATCAACTCTAAAAATAACCTGGACATGCAACACTTGTTCTGTTTGGGAAAGTACCATAACATCAGCAATTTCAGTGTTGCATCCTAAGATTATTCGAGCTCCTTTTGAACATATGCCTCCATTCGAGCTTCGGCAAATCCTTTTGCAAATAGAGAACAGTCTAGAAACATCAACATGAGACTCCAAAATCACACACAGATTTCACCATTTTTCACTAGAGAGAGATATAGGGTTTTGAACATGAGTACTTAGAGTGAAGATAGATGATTGTAGTGAACTTGGCATGTTGGTATGATAAGTAACAATCCCCTTAGAACTCTAGCAGTTTTGCCTTAGCATAATGATATGAAATGTGCATGTTATATTGATATGAGAGCATTGACTACTTGTGTGACTAACATGTGAGCATTTTGAGACTAACTTTGGTGGCAATGGATGGATATGGATTGGTTCATGATCCTATCCATTAATGATCTAACTTAAATGGATCAAGATCCGATCCATGATCCAAAACAACGGATCATGATCCGATCCATATCCAAAGAATTTTAAATGGATGGATGATGTGCAAAATCGAGTCTTAAATTTATAAAACTAGTTTCACCTAAAAACTGACTACTACGCACTCACAGGCAGTGGACCCGATCGTTTATAATATAGTTAAGAGGTAAGACCGTGTTCGTTCGCGGGGATTGGATTGAATCAATTGTTTAGTAAAGTAGTTTGGAAAACCGGGTGTTACTCATCTGTACCACTAACGAAGAATTAATACATAACCAATATTATAATAATTATTTAAAAGAATTAAATCACCAAGATCTCAGAACAACGGTAAATAAAGATCAATCCTTTGAATTAAAATATTGCAATCACATCATCTGTCTCGTTTCATCAAGGTGGATGATAAACAGTTTAGCCACTCATGATCAATCCACAATAATAATTAAAATAGAAGAGAAACATGATGTACCAATCGTTTGAAGAAAATAAATTGCAAGACAGTAAGTAGATACGATCTAGATGGGTGCCCGTGAATCTTCAACGAATCCGTCTAAGAAATTATCTTGATTGAAGATTGAAGAACCATTGTAGATCAACTCCTAGAAAGATTTTTGATAGCTGCAAATTCGTCCCTAGGGTTTATATTTATACTCCTCTCCAAAACTGATGCAAAACCGACCTAGGGGTCTTTTTCCCGTGCACCCACTGCGGCGTAGTGGGACTGTATCTTCCCTCACTGCGACGCAGTGAGGTGTTGTTGATTTTGACTTCGGCTGACTGCGCCGCAGTGGCTTGCGTGACCACCACTGCGGCGCAGTATGAATCCACATCTTGATTTCTTCTTTCCTTGACTACGGCGCAGTCCTTCTCTTGCCATCCCACTGCGGCGCAGTAGGGCAAACTTGACTAATTTCCGTGGGATTTGGCTGCGGCGCAGTGGGCTAGTGCATCCCCACTGCGGCGCAGTCAACACTTGTACAAAACAACCTTCTTTCGATCTCCTATACTTGCCACGCTCTGCCGTTTCTTCCACTCGAATCAACCTCCGACATCATAGATCACCTCTGGGCTAACAAGTCTTCCGAAAATGCAACAAATGAACGTGTAACCTGTTTAGAGCCTGTAAACACTAACAAACACCATAAACGCGCCAAATGCATACAAAAACGACTTAAAACATATAGTAAAATGGCCAATAACGATGTGGGTAATGGGTATAAATTAGTCATATCAAATCCCCCCACACTTGAGCATTGCTTGTCCTCAAGCAAATCTAAACTTTAAGTAAAGCATTCCTTGACAATCAAACTATCAAACAAGTGACAAGTATCAAAAAGAAGCAACACCAAGCATGTCAAATGACAAAAAGCGGGTGAAGCAATTTTACTCTTAAATGAAAACTCAAAATTTTTGACAATACCTGAACAATCCGCAAGCCACGATAATCAACTAAGCATAAATGAGAACAAACGATCCTATCAATATAATTCTAATCCAACAAACTTACTTTCGGGTTTAATATATGAAGAATCACTCATAGCTCAGTCGTGATGCATACTCTTTTACCATAGGCTTGAACTAGGATCGTCACTCCACCATTGAGGCGCAAGGATCAGGTACATCATCAAAATAGGCATAAAGGGTGGTTGTTTAGTTAAACTAAGGCTATGTATCAGGGATATGTACAATAGAATATGGGAAATTTATTGGTTGAAAGTGAAAGGTAAAAATTTATAGTATAAGTTATATTAAATATGAACAAAATAGTCTAATCAACCCATACCATTGATTGCCAACAACCCACTAACCCATAAGATACTATCCCGCGAACACCTCCAAAGTACCAAGCAAGCCCGACACCATTTTGGTGTATCAACTTCAAACAACTTACGATCAACCAAATCTTCCAAAATAGTGATACAACTACTTTCTAGACATTTAAAAATGAGAAATACCTACTAGTAGCCCAAGTTATTTCTTTTGTCTCTTTTTTTTTTTTTTTTTAATTTTCTGTTTTTCAATTCTTTTTATTCTTTTTGAACCATTTTTACTCTACTAGTAGATACCCTCTTACAATGATAAACATGCCTATAACACTTCACTTTCTTTCTTTGAACAATCCAAGACAATCTTCAATAACTTAACCCATTTACATATTCTCATAGATAAGAATATTCCACAAATCAACCCACTGAAACTCTCCCAAACCATCCAAACAAACCAATGACAATCAATGGCCCTCCAGATTAGACAATCGATATAATTAGGTGAAGTTTACATGAATAGGTGGATTTATACAATGGAAAGGTAAGTTATAGTGATGTATATGTGTATAATTTTTCTAAGGTATTCAAAAAGGAAAATTGTATGAATATAGACAAGTATATGTTTAAGGTTGTATAGTAGGGGTATGGATATACAAAAGAAAAGTGAAAAGAAAGAAATAAAAAGTATAGTCAAACCTAAATGCCAATTCGTGATCTAATGTACCCGTCACGATTACCAGGCCAAGTTCTAGAATCAACACATCACCGGTATACTCTTATCAAGAAAAGAACCCGGAAATGGCTTAGACTTACCTCAAACACACACATCTTAGTGTAGGGCATCAGAATGAAAACCCCGAATAAATCCAAGAGGCTAAGAGAGGGACATATAACAAACCAAAACCGTCACCAGACACACTATATATGAAATGATGAAATCTCACAATTGGGTGTTTTGGATATATATGAGTATGCAAGTAATGTTATCAATCCCAAGGAACTTAGCCAAACAACCGTTCAGAACACACTTCGCCAATTATAATTTTTGACAAGGAGTCATTTTGTAGTAAAATTGCTTAATAAGTAATCAATTAAGTGCTAAAAGCAATTTACCACAAGGACAAGTTCAACTCAAGTCTTAAAAATCATATCAACTTCTATTATTCCACCAAATTGAAAACACCAATTTCAAACGTGCACGTCACAGTAAAGAGCTCGAAAATGGAGACTCCTGCCCTCGGATAAAATCCAAAGGCCTATGAGAGGGACACATCAATGAAACCAGTAAAAATCTCAATGGCAAAACAACAAAAGTGATAAAACCCGGTAGCTTAAACCTATTTGCCACCCCCCACACTTAAGATGGACAATGCCCTCAACGTCCATATTCGGTCAAAATAAGGTAAATAGGGGTAAGCAAAATTGATAAATAGAGCACATACCGGAACAAGGACACATTCCATTTTAAAACAAGTTAGTCGACCCCGTGTCACAAATTGAGCTTCCAAGTTAGGAAGAACACTTTGCTTGGCGGGAGAAACAACTTGTAACAAAACGGAAAGTGCGAGAGTCGAATACATCAAACATACCAAACAATGCGGCGCTGAACTTACTGCCAACATATGCATATCATCACACAATCAACAATGATGCAATAGAAAATAGATGGGAATGGAATCCAAAGGGTTCCCCCTACACTTGTGTTGCGCTATAGCTATCAAATACTTGCTTCAATTGCATCAGAAAACGAATCATAATTTCAAGCACCAAATTATTCTACTATTCTTGCAACAAACCAAAAGAAAAAGAAAAAGAAAATTACAATAAACAATGTCTCATCACCCCGTAGGGTGGATACCAACAGAAATACGAATTAGAGTATATAGTACAGTTATCCAAATACCGACATGAATAACAATCAAACCTCACATGATTCCATCCCACAGTGCCGGATGGGAATCATTACCATATCATCAATGAACCTGCCACCTGAAAAACTGGGTGGTGCAAAGAGATTATCCACCCAACTGCGCTCTTCCTCTTGACCTGAACCAGAATCGCCATAACCACCTGCTCCCTGATCACCCGCTTGTCCCGGTCCACTACTGCTCCCAAACCGCTAGCATAATCAGCAAAACCGGAACTAGTACCTGCAGGAAATCTGGGCATAGAAGAAGAAATGCCCACATCACCACCTGTATAACGGCCAAACTGGACCGGCCCTCGGGGAGATCCTCCCAAGTCATGGGGCTGTGGGACCAGCTGGTCGGGCGTAAAGAAGAACGATCCACCATCCTGTCGATGTGGTGGAATATAGATCTGTGGTGGTTTGAACTCTGGAACAGGATCAGGTCTGACCAACGGCGTGCCTGTGTACTGTGAATGCCAGAGAGGTTGATAATCATCTACAACATAGCTAGTGCGAGCCTGCTGTGATCCTAACCAAGACATCTCCCCGTCCATGCGCCTCTGGTAATCATCAAACGCCTGGCGACTGGCCTGGTGTCCCTCATAGATCTGCTGCAGCTGAGTACTCAAAGGTGTTAAATCTATAACTGCATGAGCCCGCCTCCTAGGTTGCTCCTGTGGAGCATCTCTCATCTCCACGTCCTCAGCTTCCTCCACAATGGGAGGCGGTGCAATAACGCCAGTGTCATCAAGCAGTCTAAAGTTTTCAGTCTGTGTCATCTTCTTAACAATCTTACCCCTAATCAACTCAGCCTCATTCAGTGTCTCCTGAAAAATCGGGGGAGAAAGATCGGTCTAGCACTCATCTGTATCAAATATGCCCATACGCCGGTAAATCATCGTGATGAAATGCCCCAATACCAACTCCGAGTCGGAGTGGTTCCACATCCTGTCAAGAACAACAATGGGGGCCAAAGCAAACCTCCTAGGCGCCCCCTCTGAAAACAGCTTAATCAACCAAAGATCAGTCTGGTACGCCTTGTCCCAGTGAGTAGACCGTTGTACCAGAAATGTAACAATCATGCGATGGAGCATCCTCAACCTAACACTCCTGATCTTTGAAACACTACCCGACCCACCAGACGGCCAAGTTTCACCTCCATTATACGAGTCCAATATTTCGGAAGGGACTCACCATCAAAAGCCTGCTTAACAAACAACCCCTGCCTCAATAAACTCCTAAACTCACTATTCTTCAACTGATCCAATGTGTACATACCAGTATAATAGCCGAACTGGGCTATAGAAATGTTCCTAGCAACACCTCCACAATAGAAAGTCACACATCTCTCCTTAAAAATATCCTTAACTTTATTCAACTCTTTTAACTTTCAAAGTTGAATAAAACTCTACACATAGCTCCCTATAAACAGGTTCCCGGTTATTAAACACATTATGCCACATGTCACTCACAACCAACCGATCACCCACTTGAGCCTCTATTCTGAACCATCCATTAATATCGGCTTGGATGCCGAAATGTTGAGCTGCAGCAGGGGCGAGATACCTGGGAGGGCAAACCACCTCTTTATAGATGGAGTATAACTCGTTAAGAAAGTTGTTCCTTTGGGGTTGTTTCACCCTGTTGAACTCGAGCCATGTGTGTTTCTCATTCAATTGCCCGGGCCAGAATTTAAGTGTAGGCGCTTTAACCGCCTCCTTTGCTTCCTTGGCCTGCTTTTGAGCTGACCCACTTCCTTCGCCCACTACATCTTGTTTCCTCTTATCGGCCCCTGAAGCATCCTACAATCACAAACCATAAGACCAACAATCATGTTAAACGACTAATACAAACGGAAACCATATATTAAACGAACTAAAATTGGGCAGGGACGTGCCTCACTGCGGCGCAGTGGGCACAGACACCACCTCACTGCGGCGCAGTGAGGCCAAGTCAAATCAGGTCAAGGATTACCACTGCGACGCAGTGGTCTGAAGCAACCCTCACTCCTGCGCAATGAGGTTCTAAGCACGTGCGGGTCACAAGCCACCCACTGCGGCGCAATGAGCTAGACCCCTCACCACTGCGGTGCAGTGGGACGGTTTTTCTAGGTATGTTCTTGGTGTTCATCACGAATTTCCAGATTAAGGGGGTGCAACAAACCAACTTAATAGCAATCTTTCAGCAATTTAACACTACAAATTCTTCCATTAACCTCCCCCACACTTGTTCATCAAGAAGCCCTTTTTTTTTTTGAAACCCTAGGTTTGATTTCGACCCAAATCCGGATGAACAAGTGTTAGATTCGTGAAATTAAACATCACATTAGCATCTATACCCCTTAATTGACGAAACCCACCAAACAATTTAACAATTACAACCTAAAAATTGAAAAACAAAAATTAAAGAAAAGAAAAAGAAATAAGTCAATAAATCTTACTCCTCTTCCCATGATAGCTATGAAAAGATGATAATCTAGAAGATAGAGAAGAAAAGTGCAAGATTTTTGTGGATTAGAGGATGATTTACGGATGCAAAAAGGGGGGGTTCTTGTAGAGGTTTTTGAGTTTTCCTTTTTGGAGAAAGAGATAAGAGGGTTTAAATTGTTGAGTTTGTGGTGAAAAACAACTCCCCTTTCCTTTTTTACTTTAAACCCCCGCTCCCCCTATTGACCAGTCAATTCGCCCACTGCGGCGCAGTGAGGCTCATTGTAGTCGGGTATCGAGCTTTTGGACTGCTGTGCAGTCAGCTCTTCACACCCCCACTGCGGCGCAATGGGGTGATGGTCAAATCTTGACGAGAAAATGGACTATGGCGCCGTCGAGATCACCACCCCCACTGCGGCGCAGTGGGGGACTTCTCCAGAAACGTTTTTTTTCGTTTTTTTTTTTTGCTACAAACTTACCTCAATTCGCTTCACACCAAATTTGAATCTGAACATTCTTGACAAAACAAAGTAAAACTATCTAACAAAATGAAAATCAAATTCGACAAAACAAAATTAAACACGGGTTGCCTCCCGAGAAGCGCTTAATTTATTTACGAGTCGTGAGCTAGACTCGACCATCCTTCAAAATTCCGGTTCAAGAATGGGGACTTCCTCAATTGTCCCCTCCTCCTGCTCTTCTTCCAAATACAACTTCAAACGATGACCATTAAGAATAAAAGAACCATTTCCATCCCGTTTAAACAACTTAACATAACCGGACGGATACACATGCTTAATCACAAAAGGACCTATCCACCTAGAAGTTAACTTAGGTTGTTTGATTTAAAACTTTGATAAAAACAAGAAAACTTTAGCACCAACCTTAAACTCCTTTCTACGGATCCTTTTGTCATGATAAATTTTGGTATTTTCCTTGTAAAGCCGTGAATTCTTATAAGCTCCCAACCTAAGCTCATCGAGCTCATGGAGTTGTAACATCCTAATTTCACCGGCTTCCATCATGTCTAAGTTCAAATTTTTCAAAGCCCAATACGCCTTGTGCTTTAATTCAACCGGCAAACGACAAGTCTTGCCATAGAGCAACCGGTATGGCGTGGTGCCAATCGGTGTCTTAAAGGCGGTCCTAAATGCCCACAAGGCATCATCAAGCTTCTTAGACCAAATCTTGGGGTTATCCCCGATCGTTTTTTCCAAAATCCTTTTCAATGCCCTATTGGTGTTTTCCACCTGACCACTGGTCTGTGGGTGATAAGAAGTCAAAAAATAATGAACAACACCATATCTTTTGAGTACCTTAGCTAGTTGATGATTTGCAAAATGTGTTACACGATCACTAATTAAGGCTCTAGGGCAACCAAAACGACAA
Organism: Erigeron canadensis; assembly: GCF_010389155.1. Taxonomy (NCBI): domain Eukaryota; kingdom Viridiplantae; phylum Streptophyta; class Magnoliopsida; order Asterales; family Asteraceae; genus Erigeron; species Erigeron canadensis. Next base: position 17,181,485 of record NC_057767.1, on the reverse strand, counting down.
AACAACTATTTCAAGAAATCAATGACTACCCGAGCATCATTTGTAGGCAAAGCCTTGGCTTCAGCCCACTTTGACACGTAGTCAACAACAACTAATATTTATTGAAACTTATTAGACGGTGGGAATGGTCCCATGAAGTCTATACCCCATATATCAAACACTTCAGCTACATATCTCCTGACCATGCCATCTGCACAAATACGAAACAAGTATGGTGACCCCCAAAAGTAGTGCCTAGCATCGGTTCTGAGCTTCTTCTTCTGTTGCTTTGAAAAATCATCTGGTATCTCTCTTGAAACCAAATAAATAGCAAAATCTGCAAACCAAGGACCATCATTAGTATTATAGATCACATTTACCGACTCATCGGGGAAACGATCATTGATCTCCCCCTCTTGAAGTTCCGCCCGGTGAGGATCTTCCAAATGACTCAAATGGTCGGCTGCCAAATTCTTGGCCCTTTCTTATCCTTTATTTCTATATCAAATTCTTGCAATAACAAAATCCAACGGATAAGTCTAGGCTTAGCATCTTGTTTCGAGAACAAGTACATTAAGGCCGAATGATCAGTAAATACAACAGTTTTGCTTAAAACTAAATATGATCTAAACTTATCAAAAGCATAAACAACTGCAAGTAACTCTTTCTCAGTAGTTGTGTAGTTATGCTGAGCTGGGTTCAATGTTTTACTAGCAAAGTAAATCGGCTTGAAATGCTTATCAACCCTTTGCCCAAACACTGCTCCTACGGCATAGTCACTTGCGTCACACATCAACTCAAATGGCAAATTCCAGTCCGGTCCAATCATGATGGGTGAATTGGTCAGCTTCTCCTTCAAAACCTGAAACGCACTTAAACAAGCATCATCAAATACAAAAGGAACGTCCTTCTCCAACAAGTGGGTCATAGGACGAGTAATCTTGGAGAAAACTTTAAAAAACCTACGGTAAAATCCAGCATGTCCAAGAAAACTTCTCACCCCTTTCACATTAGAAGGCAGGGGTAACTTGGCTATAACATCAATCTTAGCCCTATCAACCTCTATCCCGGCCTTTGACACTTTGTGCCCCAACACTATTCCCTCGGTGACCACGAAATGACACTTCTCCCAATTTAACACAAGGTGCGCCCTTTCACACTGTGTCAACATTTCATCTAAATTATGCAGGCAAGACCGAAACGAATCCCCAAATACCGAGAAATCATCCATGAAAACCTCCATTGAGGTCTCAAGCATGTCTTGGACTATAGCTATCATGCACCTTTGGAAGGTGCCCGGGGCATTACACAAACCAAACGGCATTCGCCGATAGGCAAAAGTACCGAAAGGGCATGTGAAAGTGGTCTTCTCTTGGTCTTGGGGTCGATGGGTATTTGTAAATACCCGGAGAACCCGTCCAAGAAACAGAAATATTCATTACCTGCCAATCTTTCCAACATTTGATCAATGAATGGGAGGGGAAAGTGATCCTTATGGGTGGCATCATTTAGCTTACGGTAATCTATACAAACTCGCCAACCCGTGACAGTTCTAGTAGCCAACAATTCCTTATTCTCATTTTCAATTACGGTCATGCCCCCCTTTTTGGGCACACAGTGAACCGGACTTACCCATGAACTATCGGCTATAGGAAAATTATTCTTGCATCTAACAATTTAATTACTTATTTTTAACTACCTCATTCATATTCGGATTAAGCCGCCTTTGTCGCTGGACAGCGGGCTTCACATCATCTACAAAATCAATCTTGTGTTGGCAAAAGTCGGGACTAATACCTGGAATGTCAGTAGTCTTCCAAGCAAAAGCCTGCTTTTGGGCTTTAAGAACCGCCAAAAGAAGCTTTTTCTCGTCACTCGTAAATGAGGACGAGATAACAACGAGCAAAGAGGACTTACCTGCCAAGTATGCATATTCCAAGTCTGAAGGTAACGGCTTAAGCTCCAAATCTGTAGGGGGTACATCAACCGAATTCGGTACCCTTGAGCTTCTATCAACTACTACCTTCTCAAAGCTCTCATCTTCCGGAGGCGTATCATCCAAGCTAAGCGCCATCACCTCTGCAAACAATTCTTCATCATCAATATTACCCGAACCTAAATCAGATATCTCTTCATTTTCCAAGTCAGCTTCCATCAACTCCTGAAATTCCTGATCCAAAGCATCATCAACAAAATCAATCCTGAAACAAGATTCGTTAGTAGAATACGAATGCTTAATGGACCTTTCAACATTAAACACAATCCTATCGGTACCCACACCCAACGAAATTTCCTTATCTTTTACCCGGATAACAGCATCCGCGGTATTCAGGAATAGTCTACCTAGAATCAAGGGTACCTTAGTGTCTTCTTCCATTTCCAAAATCACAAAATCTACCAAAAACACAATGTGGCCTACCTGGACAGTCATATTTTCAGCAATCCCAATAGGGTACTAAAATGAATGGTCTGCTAACCTTATGCTCATACGGGTAGGTCTCAAGGCTCCTAACGCCAATTTACTCCAGACTGAGTAAGGCATCAAATTGATACCAGCACCTAAATCGGCAAGTGCCTTACAAGTCAAAGTACGAATAGAACAAGTGATGAGGAAACTCCCTGGGTCTTCCAACTTAGGTGGAATGTGGTTCTGAACAATAGCAGAACACTCGGCATTGAGAAATGTAGCTTTAACCTCATTCAGCTTTCCTTTATCCGTCACAAGTTCTTTGATAAACTTGGCATAATTTAGCATACCCTGAATCAAGTCAACTAAAGGAACATTAATGTGAACATTTTTAATCATATTGACAAACTTATCATACTGTTCCTTTAGCTTAGCTTTCCTGAACCGCTGTGGAAATGGAACCTTAGGCTTATATGGCTTAGTCTCGGGTGTCACAGCCGGTTTTGGTTGAGTAACCGGAGTCTTCACGGTTGAATCTTCTTCCATCACAATCTCCTCATCAACATCTTTAGCTTCATCATCACCTAATTCCTGCACATCTGAAACAATATCACTAGGATTAGGAGGAGGGGCATAGGATCTACCTGTACGAGTAGTAATGGTTTTCGCTTGCTTCTGACGAACAGGCGGTGGAGTGTACTTCTGTCCATTGTTAGGACCTTGATTCTTCTTCAGATTCTGTTGAGTGTTACTAGGCAAAGTACCTGGGGCCTAGTGATAGCAGCCATCCTACTTTCAAGATCCTTAAAATTGATATCCTGATTTTTAGCATTTATTTCCACTTTACCATTAATCCTATCCAGCCTCTCACTCATTTGCCTAGTATCCTCCCTTATATTCTGGATACTTGTGTGTTGTTTCAATTTGATTGCTCTTCATCTCCTTCATCATTTCTCTCAACTCGGCATTAGGATCGTTAGTAAAAGAAGAAGAACCCGATCCTTGGCTTTGTTGAGTCTCCTGCTGCTGTGGCTGACTTTGATAATTGTTCCTTTGCCACCTACTACTAGAAAAATGAGAAATATTAGCAGGAAAAGAAGAGTTATAAGAATTGTTACCTGATGACCGGTTCTGAAAACCGGTGTTTCTCAGAAAACCTCCTTGTTGATTCTGCACAAAATTAACATCTTCAGGTCCCCGGTTGGGACACTCTTCAAAATAGTGTGTCTCTCCACAGTGATTACACCCATCAGCAAAGACCTTCACATCACTTTCAAGATATCCATACGTGCAGACAAAGCTTGAATCTCATCAGTTACAATAATGTTGTTACTACTATCGGCTCTTACCACTTTACTTTGCTTAAATCGGCCCTCATTCTTCAAAAATCTTTTATCATCCATGGCTGCATTATCTTTCACCATATGCTCCAAAATATCATAACCTTGATTTGGAGTGATCCTGCTAAACCTTCCACCGAAAGCATACCCCATCTCTCTTTTAGACCCCTTATTCAAACCATCGAAGAATAATTCAACATACTTTTCCTTAGTCAACTCATGTCCCGGACAATTTCTCAACATCTCCTTGAATCGGATCCATGCATCAACAACATCTTCCCCATCTTCTTGCACAAAAGACCTTATCAAGTTCTCCAATTGCCTTTGAGTTCTAACCGAATAAAACTCACCAATGAAAGCTTCCTTAAGTTGATCCCAAGTAGTAATCGAATTTTCGGGAAGATCATTGAACCAATCCTCGGCATCTCCGGTGAGAGTAATAGGAAAAGTCTCAAGTTTGACGACATTCATTTGGTTTTGGCCATATTGATAAAGTCGTGATAACTTCTCAAACCTCTCTAAATGCTTATAAAGGTCCCATTTCTTCTTACCATCATATTTCTGATCTTCAATGCTTTTAAGATGGTTTGGCTTCAAGTTGAAATTTTGATCAACGCCCGGTGGTCTAATGGCGGAATCACGAGCCGTAGGAATAGGTCGGGTTCGGTGACCATACTGGATGTCATTTGGGTCTCTTGGTGGATTGTCACCCATTTCGTCTTTAACAAGTGCAAGATCAAAGAATTCCTCTAGATAGAAGCCTTCTACGTCTGAATCTGGTGGTGCTGTAAAGTTGATCCTGCGTCTTGGTGGAGTTTTCAATGGACTAAAAAGAGGTCGCCCCGAAGAACGCAAAATCATCAACTATGAAACAATACTGCAAAACACAACTAACACCACACGTCAAATGCACCTGTGATAATAAAAGAAAACAAATCTAAACTAATAAAGCAATTAACTTCCTTATGCGTGAGGAAGGGTCAAACCACTAAGTTAACAACTAAATCGGCACACAATCCCCGGCAGCAGCGCCAAAAACTTGATGTGCAAAATCGAGTCTTAAATTTATAAAACTAGTTTCACCTAAAAACTGACTACTACGCATTCACGGGCAGTGGACCCGATCGTTTGTAATATAGTTAAGAGGTAAGACCGTGTTCGTTTGCGGGGATTGGTTTGAATCAATTGTTTAGTAAAGTAGTTTTGAAAACCGGGTGTTACTCAAATCTCCTTTTTGACAAAAAATATAATTTGTTTTGAACAAGAACATAAAATGAAGAGACCTTCAGACAATATAATTAAAAGTCATCCACCTTGACTTCCCTCGACTTCAAATGTGATTGCATTTAATTAAGACCAAATTCACAAGAACTGACAAGATAATCGTGACTAGTTAAATACTCATGTGGTACCACCAACCATGAACACATCACCAAATCACCTAGATTACTAGATAAATTACCCAAACCGGCACCACCAGTTCCAAGACAACTTTTTCCAATAACTAGTTTGACTGACTATCAAATAACAAATTGAACCTATGTAAAAATAACGTGGTACCACCAACCGTTACAAATTACGTTGACAAAATTAATTCTTTCATTAAAATAATATTCACTATTATACCATGAACTAGTGATAATTGCTTATAGACAAACAATTCTTTTCAAATCATATATCAATTCAACTAGTACCACTAACGAATAATTAATACATAACCAATATTATTATAATTATTTAAAAGAAATAAATCACCAAGATCTCAGAACAACGGTAAATAAAGATCAATCCTTTAAATTAAAATATTGCAATCACATCATCTGTCTCGTTTCATCAAGGTTGACAATAAACAGTTTAGCCACTCATGATCAATCCACAATAATAATTAAAATAGAAGAGAAACATGATGTACCAATCGTTTGAAGAAAATAAATTGCAAGAAAGTAAGTAGATACGATCTAGATGGGTGCCCGTGAATCTTCAATGAATCCGCCTAAGAAATTATCTTGATTGGAGATTGAAGAACCCTTGTAGAACAGTTCCTAGAAAGATTTTCGATAGCTGCAAATTCGTCCCTAGGGTTTATATTTATACTCCTCTCCAAAACTGATGCAATACCGACCTAGGGGTCTTTTTCCCGTTCACCCACTGCGGCGCAGTGGGACTGTGTCTTCCCTCACTGCGGCGCAGTGAGGTGTTGTTGACTTTCACTTCGACTGACTGCGCCGCAGTGGCTTGCGTGACCACACTGCGGCGCAGTATGAATCCACGTCTTGATTTCTTCTTTCCTTGACTGCTGCGCAGTTCTTCTCTTGCCATCCCACTACGGCGCAGTGGGGCAAACTTCAGTAATTTCCGTAGGATTTGGCTGCGGCGTAGTGGGCTAGTGCATCCCCACTGCGGCGTTGTCAACACTTGTACAAAACAACCTTCTTTCGATCTCGTATACTTGCCACGCTTTGCCGTTTCTTCCACTCGAATCAACCTCCGACATCATAGATCACCTCTGGGCCAACAAGTCTTCCGAAAATGCAACAAATGAACGCGTAACTTGTTTAGAGCCTGCAAACACAAACAAACACCATATAGGCGCCAAATGCATACAAAAACGACTTAAAACATATTGTAAAATGGCCAATATCCGGATTGATCCATTTGAAATTTTTAATAATTTTTAACCACTTAATAAAAGACGTTTTTGTTAGATAACTTTTGATATCCAAATATCAACCTCTCAAATCCATAATATATATTGTTACACCATCTGTACATTTAGCACCACAACTTGTACATTACTTTAAACATTTCAAATTCCTATTCTATAGATTTCATGCCTACACGATATATACTACTACTTTAGTTGGTGTATTGGAGTATTATTTAATTATTGAGTCAACATAGAAAATGAGCAACTTTACTTTCTGCAGTAAAAGTCAAAATCATCAAATCATCATCACAAAGCTATAGCTTTATCTTCTTCAATTAGGGGCGATTAAACATAAATGGAAGGATAATAATATAAAGTAGTTACTGTTATCAATGAGTATTTAGTATACATTCAAATCCTGTTTTTGCGCTTCTCTTTCTCTCTTACTTTCACATCGAGTCTGAGGATTAGTCGGAGCTGAAACTGAATCCTTGGCTTTTGGTGGTTGGCGTCAGAGTGTTGAAATCCAGCTACATGTAGTTGTCGTTAACCACCACAAGCTCACCTGAATAAGAGTTCGATAACATTTTCAGGCTAAATGTTGTTTAGTTTTTATGTCATCAGATAAGTAATCCAAATGATGGTTGTATGATGATATTTTGATTTTTTTGATATTTTTTTATGTGTGATCCGCATCAATCCAGATGGATGATGGATCGATTCAAGTATGTAATTGGATAAATGAATATACTTATTGGATAATCAAATGTATTCATGGATCTTTTTTTTGCTCTAATAAGTGGTTTAGATGGATTGGATTGGATTGTATATGGATATTGATCCGATCCATCGAGGCCTACTTTCAGGTCAACGTGTTACTTGTTTTATAGAAACGGTGAGACTAAGGAGAGTCAGAGCTAACTATAGGGCTAACTCTCAAGAGCCACAACTGGGAGCCCAACCAAAAGCTCAAGGAGGCTGAGGTAGAGGCTATGGTGGAGGTCGAGGTAAGGGCCGTGGTGAGGCTCCTGGGCCGCACTTGGCGGAGGTGATCGCTCAAACGGTCACCAATATCATGCCTACTATAAGTGCCCAAATCATGATAACTCTTGAAGGAAACAATAGGGCACCATGCAATGAGCCTCAAAATGTTGAACTCCCGCAAAATGTGAATAATGAGGGTGCTCAACCTCATGTTATGGTAGGAGATGAGGAGGAACCAATGGAAGTTGATAACTATATTCCCATGCTTAATTAACATGGGGTGTACCGCCAAGGTTGTTTGTTTAAAGATTTCAAGAACTGTGGGGCACTGGAGTTTGATGGTAAGGGTGGCCCCATGGATTGTATGAGATGGTTTGAGAGGATTGAGGCGGTGATTGACAGAAGTCATAGCACATATGATGAGCGGATTACTTATGCATCCGGTATGTTCAAAGATGATGCTTTAAGTTGGTGGAACCAAGAGGTAACCTTGGGTCGGACCTATAACTTGTCATGGGCCAACTTCAAGAACATGGTGAAGGAAAAGTTTTGCCCTCCTTATGAACTCCAAAGTGGATGGGGCCGACTACACGGGCTACATTAGACGGTTCCAAGACTTGTCTACCCTTGTTCCTCACTTGGTGTGCCCCGGGCCATTGACAAGTTTGTACTGGGCTTGACTCCACAACTCCAATCTTTTGTTAACTCGGTAATGCCTACTTCCTTGACCGAGGCTATTAACTGAGCCGGTAGTGTGACCAAGGATTTGTTGAGAAGTGGTGTTTTAAGTAAATCATCATCAAAGATGAAGGATGTGGCGGAGAATAGTGAGGCGAGGAAGATGGGTAGGTTTGACCCCAAGAATGTTAGTCGGGGTAGAGTGATGGCAGTGGTAGGGCTGGTGATGAGGCCTTATGTGGGGCCTCATCCTATTTGTGACAAGTGTAGTAGGCATCATCCCACCAACATCCAATGTAGGGCTTGTTTTAATTGTAATCGACTTGGGCACTCGTCAAAGGAGTGTTAAACACCGAGGGCGACCCAAATAAATGTGGCACCTATTCAATCCGTTCCATCTCGTGCCAACTAACAAAAGGGTATATGTTTTGAATGTGGTAGCCCTTATCACTACCGCAACAATTGTGCTCAATGGGTGGGACAACAAGTGCAAGTAGTCGTCCACCCTAATCAACTTCAAATTGTCGGGCCTAATCAAAACCGGGGACAACAAGGCCAGCTAGTGCAACCTCGTGGCCGAGCCTTTGCGGTTAATGCTAATGAAGCCCGCAATGATCCAAATGTCGTGGCAGGTACCTTTCTCCTTAATGGTCACTATGCCATGGTTTTATTTGATTCTGGAGCAGACTATAACTTTGTTTCGTCTAGCTTTGTTCCTTTGATTGATGTGCATCCTTGTGCTTTGAACTATGTGCTTGATATAGAAATGGTAAACGGATCACTAACCAAACTTAGTCAAATAATACGTGATTGCATCTTGACCCTAGACAATGTTGAATTCTTCATAGACCTTATGCCTTTCGATAATGGTAGTTTTGATGTTATTGTGGGTATAGATTGGATGGCGGTGTAAGTCCCCCGGGTTTTACTGAATCGAGATTGACTTAAGGATATGTCGAGGTGCGGAATTGCTCGAGATAACCCATGGTTACTATATCTACCTTTTATGATATATATATATATATATCACTATATATATATATCTTTTTGCGTGTATATAAACACCCGTATTTGGTTATATAGTGAAACGGCTTTCCAAACAAACTTTACCAACCAACGTGGTAACCTAAGTCTACAAGCCGTCTAAACCGGGTGTGTGTTTGTGGTTTGTGCGTGAGTCAAGAACCCACAAGATCAAAACGTGCATGTTCTTGGTTTTTTCTCTTTAGGTTTTGCTCGTTTCTCTCTCTACACTCTTGTTGAGAAGATGCATACACACACCCTCTATTTATAGGCAAGTGACAAAAACTCTCAAATCCATTGGGTTTGAGTGTTCTCATGTTAAGCCCATTAGGGTTTTGGCCTTGTTTGAGAGTTCTTGTGTACAAGCATACTTTTGCTTGTTTCCACCGAAACTCTCAAACCATTTGAGAATTCTTATGAACAAGCAACTTTTGCTTGTTCCTCAAAAACTCTCAAATGACCATTTGAGTTTTTTCCACATGCAAACTTTTGCTCGTTCCCAAGGACCCTCAAATGACCTTTTGAGTGTTCTCTTCACAAGCAACTAATTGCTCGTCCTCGAGAACACTCAAATAATACTTAGGAATATTTGAGTTAATGTCTTTACTGCTGTCAAGACGTAGAACCGACATTACACTCAGCGTTAATGTCTTTATTGCTGTTAAGACGCAAAACCGACATTAACTCGGGCAATGTTTCTACTGCTGTAAATATACGCAGAAACAACATTAGGTATGACAACGTTCTTCTACTGCTGTAAATACACAGCAAGAACGTCGTCAATATTACCTATTGGAAGTATATATTTAAAATACTGTTTCTCCTGTTGTTAATACACAGAAACACAATTATCTTAACTTCCCTTTGAAAGTACATTAAGTTAATATGTCAACTGCTGTAAAACACAGAAACAAACACATAAACATAAATGGATCCCAATATGATCAACAGTATATGCCAAGGTAATATTATTGACAAATGGTAATTACAAGATAAATTACAAGACTTGGATATATATGAAAATATATGTAACACATCTAGAATCCTTTTGTCACCGAGAAACATGCACTAACAGTCTCCCACTTGACATTAGCAACAACGTGTTACATTTAAGTCATCGTTTGTCATCCTAAGTGCTGGCCAAAAACCCTCTTCAGGAACCTCAGAAGTTGTCTACTTTCTTCTATTCTTCTTCTTCTTCTTGACGTGAGTCTCTTTCTCGAAATCTGAGTCAGAATCTGTTAGTGATTCCTTGTTTCTGTCAGCAGCTAATCTACGAGCTCTTTCTTGATCAGCCCTAGATCCAGGATCCTTTGGCTCTTTCGAGCTCTTTCTCGAAATCTGAGTTGATCAGCCATTGCATTTTCATATGCCACGTCATCGTGTTCGAACTTTGTAAAGATCTCATTCTTCAGAATCAAAGTGCCAGAAGAGTCAGATGATAGAACATCATCTCCAGAAAAAGGTAGAACATTCTGATGACCAACACCTACATCTCCAGTTGATTGTTCCTGGTCACCAACTCTTACATCTCTAGTTGGTGTCGGACCAGCATCGACAAGTGCTTTCCCTTTGTCTTCAACTGTGGGGGCTCGAGAGGTACCAGCAGCACCAGGTTGGTTTTGCTCCCCATAAGATATAGCAGTCCTCAAGCCCATTGAAAATCTTGTAGTCTCTTTTTGTCTGCTAGGATCATCTCCCTCATCCTCTCTACTTTCCCTCTTAAGGGCATCATCCTTGCAGGTTGGTTGTATCTCCCCCTGAGACTTAAGATTTTCAATAATCTCATTCAGCTGGTCATAGTCATCATCGAAGCTTGTCAAACCTGCAGTCTGGCTCTTTATAACTTCATTATGATTTTCCAATCTTTTGGCAATCTGTTTCAGGTGCTGGGTTCTCTCAGATTGGATTGATTGTAGATACTCTTGCCTTGTTCGAAGCTGAGCAATCTTAGCTTTTAGCTCTTCAAGTGCCTGACGATGAGATTCTTCCTGCTTAGACAGATTTTCTAGTCAAGCCAGCAACCAAAGCCCTCATCTTAGACAGATTCTTCCTGAAATAGTATCATCGTCGGTTTGTGAGATGCTTGGTTGGGAAGAAATCACCGATGGTCGAGGAGGGATAGTTAGTGGAACATTCGGTCTTGACCCGGCTGTTTGATTGTGGATGCATGTGGTTGTTGGATTGCCGAAGTTCTAACACCTGGAAGTGTAACGGTACTAAATGAAACTGATGTTGTGGCATCACTGGTGAAAGATGTGAATGCAGACCCTGTAACTGATAGTCTAATTCTTGTACTTGTTGGTTCAACCGGTGGCCTCATCATCAACCCCATACCTACTCCCCTAGGTCTAGCAGTTACTTCCTCAGTATCTCTCCACACATGCTCAGACATATGCCTTTGTCCCTCTTCAACTACCACACTCATCATTGCACTAAGTCTTGGAGACTTCTGAGTGCCAGATGTGCCTTCATCAGCCCTTTTTCTCCTCCTGAGCTATAAAGGCGAACTATCTTCTTCTTCTTCCTTCACAGACTAGAAGTCTGCATCAGCCTTTAGTTCCCTTTCAGATTGAGCAACACGCTTTTCTTGCAAAATCCTGTATGCTCGTTCTTGAAGGTCCTCTTGACCATCATCATCACTGGAGTTGTCCTCTGCACTACTCGCAGTGGCATGAGGATCAATACTTGCCTCATCATCGACCTCGTGATCCTCGAACATCTCGTTGATCTCTGCCTCTAGATCAGCACGAGCGTCAAAATGTTAAACCTGATAGATATCATCGTTAGGATCCAACATTTGTTGCGCAACCTCCGCAACATCTTCAACATTTGCTCGAACTTGTTCAACTTGGAAGAACAAGTCATCGAATGCTTCTGCATGTAGTGGGGGTTGTTGCACAGGAGGTTGTTGTTGCTGTTGTTGTTGTTGTACTTGGTGTGCTGTAGGAGGGGGGTTGATAACTTGTTGTGGAACTGCAACAACATTTCCTTCATCATCAGACCCATCATGGGCAAATCCATCATTACCTGGGGCAATATATGTCGGATTGATGACTGCTTCGAAGAGATGTCTGTCTGTAGGTCGAGCAGGAGGTGGGAGTGGACCTCTATACTTGTAACTATCTTTAAATATTCAAGTTGGCATAGTGGTTACCTGCTCAACCGGACCCACCTGTGGTAGATTGGGCAGACGAGCATTGATGATCATCATGACAAATCGAGGATACATCAAGAAGCGCTCGTTGGCAGTTGCACCAATTTGCCTTCTAATCTCGTTGAAGGGGAAACGAGAAAAGCTATATGGCTTGTTCAGCACGAGGGAGACAACTTGAGACTGAGTCTCGACATTCAGCTTGTTGTACTCTAACTTCCTGTTTTTAAGAGCAACCATCACTAAATGACTGAAGAACTTCCATTTCCCGTGAATATAGTTATTCGTGAAGGTGTTTTGGTTTGGATCCCCAAGATAACCCATTCTTCTGTAAGCTCCATATCTTAGTGCTAGTGGGTATGTGATGGGACCATTAGCTCCTCCTTTTTGGGCTTCAATACCCAAACCAAGTATCTGGATCAAATCTTGAGGAGTAAACTGGATGACCTGATTATTCACCGTAGCTTCAATCCTCTCATTGTCACCAGCAATGTATCTAGCAGATGCCTAGAATTGACGAACATACGTCAATCTAATCACTAGGTTTGCAGTGAGAACCCTTCTGATTTTGGATCGTCGAAAGAACTCCAAAATCGGAACAAACTCAGCTGCATTTTCCTGGTTGACGTCCAAGTTAATCAAATAATTGTGATTGTTATGGAATAGTCTCTCAGCCATTTGCACAAAGATACAAACAACAACCAAACAAATTATTAGCAACGACAAATAAGGTCGAACATTAAAGCTCTTAACATTTTCTAAACCCTTGAAAGTCCTAGTTTCATCGGTTCCAAGAATGTTATCAACTTTAATTATTGACACATAAGTTTAACGATTAAAATTCTTAACATTTTCTAGGATAGCGAAACCATTTGTTTCATAATCCCCTAAAACGTCACCAATTTTATTGAATCAACAAGTCAAAATTAAGACTTTTATTGTTTTCTAAAGTCGCAAAACCATTTGTTTCATAATCTTCCAAAACATTTAGCTTTAATAAACGACACCTTGAACTACCTTGAACTTTATTAAAATTTAACTGAAAACCATTTGTTTTACTTAAATTATAAAGTTCAGTGTTATAAGGTAATTCGTATTTTCTAATTTGACTCATTTGAAAATTTTCCGAAGTCCTAGAACAAGCGAATTCCTTATACATACACATATGGTAATATTACACACATATGGTGTCGGGTTTGACTGGATAATACGTATTTTGTTTCATATTTTACTTGTTTTAAAAAATCTCAATTTAAAAATTTTAGAAGTCATGAAACACGCATATGAGTAACAACACGCAAATGGTGTATTTTAATCAAAAACATGCATATCTGGTCATTCGCGTGTTTGACTTTGATGACGTCATCAACAACACGCAAGTTCTGGAGGTGTTTGAAGATGAATTTCTGGGCTCACAAGAACACGCATATGGTGAAGAACACGCATAAGGTGAAGAACATGCATATCATTGTTCATCTTCCCAAAACACTATCCAGATGATTAGAACCCTAAAACTCTTAAAATGTGGTACGAATAGCACCCTATTTGACCGATTTATCAGTTTTCCAGTTCCATTTCTTCATCCATTTCATGTTAATAGTCTCATTTAGTGATTTTATGTTCGAAATAAAAACCCTAAATAATCCTTTAAAAAAAACCCCTAATCTCTCTCTCTAGAATGGCAATTTGCTCTTCTTCTCCCTAACCCTTTTTCGTTCTTCCAATCCAGCCTAATCTAATTATGTTTTACTATCTCATTCCATGTAATCTGATCGTAATCTTGATTTACGTTAATTTTTTTTGACCGATTTAGGGGTTTAGGGTTCTTTCGTTCATATTACTTCGCTGCCCTGACTTCACGTGTTGATTCTTTCTTTTTGGTTAGCATCTTGGGTTCTTTTTGTGAAGTCCCTCACTCGATGGTTTAACCCACAAGTGTAGAATAACAAGTCAAGTATGCACTAAATAGGACTTGTATTGCTTTGAATAAATAAAGCAATAAAGATTTAAGTAATAAAAAAAGTAAACAAGTATATAAATGGTGGAACACAAATGTAATTTTCAAGTGTATTTTATTGTTAAATAAAATACAAGGTTGTTGCGGAACCTAGATAATACAAAAGTAAGTATCTAAAAAACCTATGAATTACAAGTGATCTATATTTGCTAAATAAACTCCTTGATCGAAATACTTAAAGTTGTGAAGTATAACTGTTAAGATCGAGAGTATTTAGGCAAATGCACCAAATTGCAAAAAGTAATTTGGAAGAGGAAAATGACTTGGTATTTATAGGCAAAAAGAATTATAGGCAAAAAAAATTAGTATTTAATTCTTTTTGCCGTACAAATAAGGTTTCATGCATTTAAGGAATATAATATTTATTCCTTAAAAGCATTGGTTAAAGTATATGAATAAAGTTAATTTGATGTGACTTGTAACACTTTAACCAACCACCTTTACACGCGTGTAATAACTTGTAACGAAGGACAAATGGATTGTCCGAATAAAAGCATGCAAAAGCAAATAAGTCAATTCCTCGTAATCAGTGTTCAGACTTGTAAGGTCTAGAACACTAACAAGGACTCCAGCCAGGCATTCTGGTAAGACTACCAGTGGGCCCCTCCATTTTTCAGTCTTCTTTCTTCAGACTTCAGTCTTTGACTTCAGTGAGAATGTCTTCAGTGGAATGATCTTGACTGGAGCGAAGTCTAGTGAACCAATCTGGTGGAATCCAGAATCCTGTATAAGTAAATGGTTCACTGGCCTTCTCATAATTTCTAGACAAATCTTTAGAGAACTCCAGTCTTCACGTCTGGAGCAAGTCCAGTAAATCTGGACCTAACAAATTCCCCCTATTTGTTTAGAAATTATGCAAGGATTTTCAAGCTTCTATCTATACATGTTCGTGCTTGAAAAATCCTTGAATTTTGACCAAGTCTAAATTTTGAGTTTCTGGAAAACACTTTAAAGATCATCAGTGTTTTCACATTATACATTTTAGTTTTGCTAGACTTAATCTGATCAAATACTTGTGAAAAATAAAGCTTGCAACTTATATTTACAGACATCAACTGAGAGAGTTACAACTTCATTAAATATTTTACAAATACAAGTAAATGATAAAAGATTCAGGCCCTTCTCTTTGAATTTTGTCCTTATGCTTCTTCAGTGGCCTTCCTCTTGGGTGATGGAGAGGCATCTGGACTTCTTATTCCCAAAGCATCCTCCATTTGTATATTCCTATTGAATTCCTTCTCAATTTTTTTTGAGAAAATACTTCACATCTGTAGATAAATTAGTCTGCCCTCTGTAAGTGAGACCAATTACTTTCAATTCTGATAGCCCAAAAGCTTTCACTGGAGTACTTTCCGTTTCCCTTTTATCTTTAAAATCCCTTCCCTGGTAAGATGGACATGAAATTTAGAGTGGCTTTCATTGTTTTCAGCAAGCTTAATCTTAGCAGCAATGATTTTCCTGGAGTTAGCTCTGAAAGACATCATTTCATCATACCTAGCTCTTGTCTTTGCAACCTGAATCATTTCTTTTGTCTCCTTGGACACTTTCTTTTGCTCTACAGCCTTTTGTAGTTCTGTCCTGTTGATTTTCTAGGAAAAGTCCAGTGGGATGAAGGTGCTGAGGTTTGCATCTCTGGCAGCCTTGGATTCTCTGACAGGAGGTTTGGGCAAGCCAGTGATCTTCTTCCTGTACTCATTCTCCAGAGCTACAACATTCTTCCTAACCTGCTTCTGAAGATCAATATATTTCCGCATCATACATTTGTTCATCTTGAGCATATCTAGAGCAAATGTGAACATCATCCAAAAAATCTAAATATTTTTGAACTCTGGGATCATCCTTCTTTACTTTGTATACATCAACAAGGACTCCCAGTCTGCCAGCATTATAGGAGTCCAGAGTTCCCATACTTGCCATTTCCATTTTGTATGCCAGCAGATCGTTCTTTTGATTTCTTTTAAAGATTGCTATCAGGATACATTCTTTCTCCAGTTTCTTGGCTTTGTAAGCATCTATATTAGGTAGAGGTACATCACCTTCTTCAACCTCATCTCCAGACAGCATATGAGTTTTTCTAGTTCTTTTCAAAGTGGTTATTATGTCTGGGAATTCTTCAAAAACTGGCTCATTGGCATCAGTACCAGAAGGTCTTCTTCGTCTATCTGGGCAATGGTTTCAGTGCCAAGTGCCTCTTGAGCTAATTTTGCATTTGCATCAGTACCATGCACTTCTTATTCTGATTCGTGAGCACTGGCATCAGTACCAGGCTTTTTCTTTTCAAACATCTTCTTCCACACTTCCACCTTTCTTCTAACATCTTCCCCCTTAGAAGGTTCACCAGTTGAGGAGTTGTCAACATTCCAGATATGTTCAAGCATCATTTGATCCAAAGGTTCTTCCTGCAATTGGTGACGTGAGATTGGCCAGTTTTCTCAGTTCAGTTACTTCCTTCTTAATGATTTGGACTTTTGAAGACAAGTGTTTTAGCATTTCATTTTCAATCATCTTGACCACCTGAGGCAACAACCCGTCTTGAACATTTCTTACGATTGACCCATAAATTTCTTCAATAAATTCCTTTTGCATATCACATCTAAATTTGCGTACAACTGCATCACTGAGGGTGCTGATAACAGCATTCTGGTCAAGGGTTAGCCAGCTCTCCAGACTACTAATTCTAGTGGTCAATTTCAGAACTTCTTTTGTCAGACCTGCCAAAGGTTGAACAATACTTGTTTGAATTCCAGTCTGCATAGAAGTCACCAATTTCTCTTCCAAGGACTAGACTGCCACCTTGATGGTTTCAGAATTTTGATTTGTGGCCAATACCAATTCGTCAAGCTTCTCAAAAAACAAGTTTTTCATTTCCAGCAAATATGGTCATCTCTGACTTAAGATTATTAGAGAGTAAAGATTTAAAGTCAGAAACAACCTGAGAAGATAATTGGAGGGATCTCTCTAGGTCTGCCACTTTATTCAAAAGGCCTTGGACCTCGGCAGATGAAGTTGTGGAGAGATCACCTGGAGGAGTAACAGTTCTGGCAGTCAATTGCACTGGATCCTCAACCCTTTTAATGTTTTCGGGTTGGTTGAGGGACACTAGAGGTTCAAATGATTGTGGAGTGGAAGTGAAAAATGAAGCGTTTTGTGGATTTGAAGATGGTAGAGGTGGTACATTTGAGGATTTTGGTGGTGGTGGAGGTGGTATTTCTGAAGTTTCAAGAGGAGGGGTGACAGAAGCAATAAGAGTACCTATTGGTTGTTCATCCATCTATACATCTTCACCCAGAAATTTTCTTCAGAAAGGGGACATTCAGCATCCCAATCTGGCACATTACAAACCAACTGCTCACCAGCCTCAACATTCAAATCTATCTGGGCCTCCTGCCCAATTTGCTCAACTACCTGCTCAGACTCAACATTTTCTTGCCCATTTATAATCACCTGCTTAACATTTTCTTGCTCAACCTGCTCAACAATTAATGTGCCATCTGGAGCCATAATATCACCTACAGTAGAGTGTGAGACTTGAATCACTAGATATGAGGCACCAGTAACTCCAGCCTGTGCAATAGTAGCGCCAGAAATATGGCTAAGTAAAAGGGTTTGTGCTGACACGGACCCTACTGAAGGTGGGGCAAACCTTCCAAAATCTTCACCACTCTCCCTACCAGAATCAATGAGAGTGGCTGCTTGCAAGTTTTCCCTTATGACATCTCTGGACTCCTATTGGGAGGAATCCAGATTGCTGGCAATGGTGCTAATAGGAATGACCAATATTCCTTTGCTCCTAACACGTCTGGTTGTATTTCTTGGTCTAGTGGAAGTGGTGGAGGGAATAATAGCAACAATCTGTTGTTGGTAAAGCTCACCTCGGTTTCTGGTGACTGCTCTTCAGCAATGAACGCTCCAGGGGGACCCACATTTGTTTAAGGGCCACCTTGAGTTTCTTTTGAATCAACTGGTCTTGTTGCATCAGTTAATTCTCTCCTAAAATTATGGATCATAACCTCTGGGATCTAAACCTCATTATCACTTGAAACCAAATTGTTGAGATCCCTCAAATATTCAGCCATAGAAAAGTGACTGGTATTATAATCATACTCATGACCCAAAGCTCTTTTAAAAATTAAAGACAAAAATCGAATAAAAGGAATATGAGCTTTTCTTTTATGAGTTTTTATTCTTTCAGCCAAATCATTCCACAAAATTTGAGCAAAATCTACTCTAAGACCATACCATAAACAGTAGGCAATCAACAGTTGTGTCTGATTGATCTGGTCCAGCCCTCGAGATCCACTTCCAAGGCATTTGACTAAATGAGTGAAGAAAAATCTCCAGGAAGCAGTGAGTTTACTCATATAGATTGTACATTTTCCCTTCGTAACACCATATTCATCAATGAAGTCAGTATGACCCATTTCCCTACAAACTTCCCTGTGATTAATGCCAGTTGGAAGTTGTAGTGGCAGCTCATTTTCAGAAAAATAATTTAAACGAGGGGCATCTAGAAGAGTATCGATAGTTAATTGAAGTGAGTGAGATCCCTTTTTGATAGTATAATGGATGGTGTTATCATCACCAGCCTTGAAATGAGCTGTTTACCAGAATTCACAAAGATAACCATGGTCCGTTTTTCTATGGTTCATGGTGAGAGCCCCATATAGTGGACAACTTAGAAAGAAAGAATTTAGTCGTCCGATGATGGTTTGGGCACCATGATTTTCGGCAAGCTTTGCCATCCAATTGTGCATATTGATTCTAATTTTGTCAGCATCAATGATGATGTCGTGGGCTTTAACAACACTAGCACGAGGAGTATAATTATTTGTGAGAAATTTTTTGTCAGAATTTGATTGTTTAGGAGCCATTTTAAAATATGAAATTGAAAATTAGGGTTTATGATTGATGAAGAACTGCAGTAAATACGAGAGAGATTGATGATTGACATTGAATGAAGAAAGGAGTAAATGAAGGAATTTGAAGATTTGGGAGTAAATGATTTTCGAAATAAAATGAAAAGTGAAAGTAAATATGGGTATTTATAGAAGAAAGAGAAAATGGAATTCAAAATGGTTAATTTGAAATATTTCAAAACAACTTTAATTGGTTTTGACATCCGCATTTAATGTTTTCTATCACACATAAATGTGTGACAGTTAACAGTCCATAAAATTACCAACTTGCATTTTTTGTCTTCCCAAGGTAACAAAACCATCATTTTAACTTAAAAAGGCATGCCACGTAAGATGAATAGTAACTGTCCATTTTAAAGAGTTTGCATACATGGCATACACTAACATTAAGTATTAAAATATTATGACTGACACACCATGACTCATTTCAATGCATCTGGAGGTTGACTGGACACTCCAGTATCACTGATGGATTAGGCTAGTGAAGCATGCATTGATGGTACACTGGAGGGACACTCCTAGTAAAGTACCCAACTTAAACCATACTGGTAACCTCGAACACGCACATCAACTAATATAGACAAATGAGAGGGACACATTTACAAAGCGAATGAAGTCACCTCAAACATGCACTTCAACCTATCCAATACCAGTGAGAGGGACACATTTACAAGGTACTAGAAACATTTTCCAGAAAATTTGTCCAGTGAGAAAATAAATTAATAAATTCCCCCTGAAATTTAGACATTTTAAGGACAAAAATATATGGTCTGATTCTTCCCCTGGAATGGTGATCCATAAATCTATCAGTGCAAAGATAGTATCACAAAGGCGTTCGATAACTTTATTGGTATAGATTTACAAATCTGGAAATTAAAGAACCATGCCAGTGTCACAAAGGCGTTCATAACAAGGTTCCAGATTTAAGGATTCAACATTCCCAACTCACTAACAAATGTTCAAAAGTTTTTACATCTAGAGGTTTAGTAAAAATGTCAACGAGTTGTTTGTCAGTGGGAATAAAATGGATTTCTATGTCATTTTTCATAACATGATCTCGAATAAAATTATACCTGACATCAATGTGTTTCATCTTGGAGTGCATGATTGGATTGTTGGAGATAGCAATGGCATCAGTATTATCACAAAATATTGGAGTTTTCAAATATTTAATACCATAATCAAGCAACTGGTTCTTCATCCAGAGTATCTGAGCATAACAACTGGCTGCAGACACATTTAGCAGTTGACAAATGAAACTGAAGTTTGCTTCTTATTGGTCCAGCTAAGCAGTTGGCCACCAAGGAAATGACATCCACCAGTAGTGGATTTCCTGTCTATCTTACAACCTGCATGATCTGAATCTGAATAACCCATTAGATCGATGCTTGAGCATTTGGGATACCAAAGACCCAAACTGGGGACACCCTTTAGGTATTTTAGTATGCGCTTTACAGCAAGCATATGAGATTCTTTTGGATTAGACTGATATCTGGCACATAGACACGTTGCAAACATTATGTCTGGTCTACTGGCAGTTAAATACATCAGTGAACCTATCATGTCTCTATAGACAGTGGTGTTTACTGGTTTTCCATCTGGATCCGAGTCCAGAGTGAGTGGTGCAGAAATTGGAGTAGGTTTAGATGGTGAAGAGTTCATATGATAATTCTTTAAAAGATCTCTAACATATTTTTCCTGATTAATAAAAATGCCATCATTTGTTAGTTTAATCTGGAGTCCTAGAAAATATGTTATTTCACCCATTAAACTCATTTCATATTTAGAGGACATGATTTTTGAAAATATCTTGCACATGTTTGTACCAGTAGAAGATTACCTTTTTCACGAAGAATAAATAAGGTATTGTCAATTCCACCTCTTTTGAAACCATGTTTCAACAAATGTTTAGTCAGAGTATAATACCAGGCACGTGGGACTTGTCTGAGACCATAAAGTGCTTAGTACAGGCGATACACCCAGTGAGGATGCTTTTCATCAATAAATCCTGGTGGTTGCTTGACATAAACTTCTTCTTCCAATTTTTCATTCAAAAATGCACTCTTTACGTCCATCTGGTAGACCTTGAATTGATGATGAGCAGCAAATGCTAAGAAAATTCTGATTGCTTCAAGTCTAGCCACTGGAGCAAATGATTCTTCAAAATCAACATCTGACTGGCAGTACCCTTGTGTTACCAGTCTGGCATATTTCTGATGACGTAGCCTTCTTCATCTATCTTGTTCCTGAAGACCCATCTGGTTCCAATTGGTTCTTCTTGCATAGCTATCACCCAGTTTGGATCTTCCATAGCCTCGTCAATCTTCTTCGGTTCTATCAGTGATAAGAAGCTTACATATAAACATTTTTCACTGGAGGGTCTTCTGGACTGAACCCCTCTACTGGAGTCACCTATGATCTGATCAATATGATGAGCTTTTGTCCACTTAGAGTAATGACTAGGATTGTTTCGAACAACAATATCAGTGCAAGTATTCAGTTGATTTCCCACTAAATTTGCTTCAGGAAGAGGGTCTTGCCAGACTATTTCAACATCTTAATCTGAATCAGTAAGATCACGATTTGCTTTAGGGCCAGATAAAGTACCCTCAAAGTTGTTAAGTCTTGCATTACAACTTTGAATTTGATGAGCCAGTAGTTGAAACTGACTCTCTATCCTCACCAAAATTGTTTCTTCATAGACATCTGAGCCTTTCCAAATGACTGGACTTGAGGCTTAGGTATGGCAACATTCCTTTTCTTCTGAACCTGGGATTCTTTAGAAATGGATTGAGGCAAAGGTTTATTCTGCTTAACCTTTTTGACTGGAGCAGTCATCTGGGGTACTCTAGTCTTGACCTCAGACAATTGAACTGGTGGAATAATGCTAGCCATGGGGGTCTTTAGTTCATCATAGATGGTACTAGGTTTGACTTCTTCTGGTAAACGGTCAATGGCTGGAACTAATGCAGCAACATGGGTATTTCCATCCAGAGAAGCATGTTTTTGGGATGGAAATTGATTAATTCCAACATCATATGGTTTTCTTGTTTCTAGCCATGATTTAATGACCTGTTTTTCCTGTTCCAAAATTATTTCATGGTCTTGTTTTTCTTGTACCAGTTGTTCAAAGACCAAAACTTGTGCTTTAAAAGCCAGTTCAATATCTTGAAGTTCTTTTAATTTTGATTATAAACTTGACATTTTAGAGAAATCTGTTTCAAAATTACTTGATATTTCGGATCGAACGGTTTCAACAAAAATTAAATCTAGAGCTTCGACAATGTCCAATTTTAATTCAGGATCAACTTCCTTATCATAATTAATTACCTTTTTAATGACAATGTCTACTGATCTGCCAGATGTGATATCTTCCTTCACCAGATGCTCTTCATGAGCTAGAGTCTTATGGTACTCTACCATGTCACTTGTACTGATCTTGTTGCGATATTCTTTATAATATACTCATCGGGGTAATCCCATTACCCAAAAAAACCCTAAATATTTGGTCATTTAAACACAAAATCTGGACTTAGAAACCTTGTTAATCATATACCTTTGTTCAATAAGTGTCAATTTACGAGTTTCTTGCGTCTTGAAACACGAAAGATCAAGTTGTGATCGAAAGTGTGAACAGTGCTCGAATAGGGAACATGCAAATGGAGAGCCTTTTTTAGGAAGAACATGCAAATGATTTCAAAATTATCATCAAATGCGTGTCATTTTCCTATTTATATCCATTTAAAACACGCAAACCCCAGAGACACTGAAACACACATATCTGGCCCAATGTGCCAGAACACACATATTCGGCTCATTATGAAACACACAAAGTAAGCCCACTTGACAAATGCGCATATTTAGCCCTCTTTGCAAAACACGCATATGATGTCCACTTGGCTAAACATGTATATGAGGCCTTAATAAGTTAAACTCGCAATTGCACTTTTACTTGACTATAACACGCAAATTCAACCCTGTTGGGAAAATGCGCATATGAAGTCCAAAGTAAAACGTGTAAATTTATACCCACATAACAACAATATGCATACTTAGCCCATTTTGTTAAGATATGCATATGAGTTCACTTGGTACAACTTGCATATAAAGTTAAACTTATTTTTTTCGATTTATGTGAACCTTGACTTTCAATAAAGTCAACCTTCACAACCTTGATCAACACTTTGAAAATTCACCAAGAATTTTCTTGAACCCGGTATGATTAACGAAAAAAGTTCTTTAGAGAACACGACAAAGACAAATACAAACACTTTTGGTATTATAATTTATCGTATTTTTCTCATTTAAAGAAATTCTCGATAAATGTCACAACTAATTCTGCGACCACATCAACAAATTCATGAGATCTATAGAACATATGTATTCATCTCAAAGGTAAATAATTGAGCTTATAAATACTTAAACAGATACATAACATATAATTAATGATAGATTCTCCCAATTAAAATTAGAATCAAAGCTTTTATCATGTTATCTCACACATTAAGTATCTTGGACTCAATTATTTAAAGTAAATTGCAAATCAAAATATCTGTCAAGTACATCAACTTAGTGACTTCGCTTGACCTATTTTGACCGAAACCTTAAGTATTTCACTTAATCTTTCGAGCATTTTACATGTAAGACCTAATTCGAGGTATACCAAACACACTCAAATTTGTCTTTATTTACACTACACCTTTACCACGATACACATTTATTCAGTGTTGTTAGAAATCAAAAAATAGTGATACATTGTAATTTAAGTTATGGACTTACTTGTTGTTAAGTCATGAGTTGATGATTTCTAAGGTTGAGGGGCTAATTGTGATAATTAGCATTGTTGGTTAGTTTAGACTATAAATAACCCTCAATTCCTTAGAAATCATAACTTTGGCATATCCTTGACATAACCTTGACACATTTTTCATACTATTACATCTGAATATCACACACTT
This sequence comes from Erigeron canadensis, assembly GCF_010389155.1. NCBI lineage: Eukaryota > Viridiplantae > Streptophyta > Magnoliopsida > Asterales > Asteraceae > Erigeron > Erigeron canadensis. The sequence goes on along the minus strand of NC_057767.1, from coordinate 17,157,382 downwards.
GATCCCAATTCTCTCTCAACACACACACAAACACCAAGAACACACACACACACTAAACCGCCATTGTTGATGTGAATTCGAGTGATAAAATCGTGTTGTTACATGTGGTATCAGAGCAAAACATCGTTTTGATCTCGATCTATAACTGAATTCAATCACAAATCATCAAACAATCACCTTTTAATTCTGTTTTTAATCCTGTTCTTGTTCGTTTTTTAAAAATCACTGAAAATTCAAAAATAACCTCTCATATCACATAAAATCACAAATGTTTGTTCACCGTTTGATTCCTCATAGTTAATTACATAATCCTTTCAAGTTTCGTGTTCTAATTCGATCTGGATCAAAAGTCCAGATTTTGAGTTTTTGGCGCTAAAATTTGGGATTTGATTCTGTTGTGTTATAAGCTGAATTGTGTTAATCGGATCGTTGCTAAGGTGAAAACAAACTGTTTGCAAGTGGTTTCATGTTCCAATTTTCAGAAAATCAAAAGATATTGAAGTTTTAAAAATCGTCAATGGAGTTCATGTTCAGAGGTTGAAGACGACATTGTGAAGCTAAAGCGATCTTATTTAGATCGTTTCAGTTTTTTTTCTTTCATACTTACATTTCAGTGTTGTGGCTTGTAAAACGATACAAATTAGATCGTTTTGACAAGTGTGGTTGTGGTGTGAAGAGTTGATTGTGGCTAACTGATCCTTTGGATTGGTTTTGGTCAATTCAATTTCTTGAAAATAATCAAGTTTTGGTGAAATTCTGTGAAGAAATCCAAAACGATCTCTTTTAGATCGTTTCAGACTTTGAAAAACCAAAACGATCTCTTTTAGATCGTTTCAGTTTTGGTGAATCCAAAACGATCTCTTTTAGATCGTTTCATATTTCACTCAAAAAATTCCTGGTTTGATTACTTCTTGGGTAACTGATCTTCGTGATTGGTTTTGCTCAATTCATTCCACTACATTTCATAACAAAACTCTGTCCAAATTCATTCAGAATACTTAGAATTTTCATCCAAAATTCAATTTAGATCGTTTCATTTCCAATCAAAATTTAGATCGTTTCAATTCCTTTATCAATTTAGATCGTTTTCCTATCTTTCCAACTTTAGATCGTTTCATTCTATCTAATTTTAGATCGTTTCATATTTTTTTTCAAAAATCAATTCAAGTCTCAAATCAATTTCTAATGGCTACTCGTGAAGCGTTGGCTCTGGGTACTGATACAAGACCTCCAGTTCTTTATCGTGGTAACTATGGACTTTGGAAGAAAAGGTTCATGGATTATGTGGAACGTCAGACTAATGGTCACATGCTTAAGGATTCAATCATGAATGGACTTGCTATGCATCGTCATCCTACTACCGGTGCTATTTTGACTCCTGATCTTTTGAATGCCGAACAAAGAGATCGTACTGCTGCAGACAACAAAGCTAGGTCATGCTTGTATCAAGCACTTCCTGATGAGATCTATGGCTCAGTTGATTCTTATGACACAGCAAAGGAGATTTGGGATGAAGTTGCTAGACAAATGGAAGGTGCTGATGTATCCTCAACAATCCGACTGACAAATGTCTTAACTGAGTTTTACAATTTTCAGAAATCATCAAATGAATCTCTCGAGTCCGTATACTACAGATTCTGCAATGTAATCAATGAGCTGAGAAAGAACAAGGTCAAGAAAACTGAAATTGAGCTGAACATCAAATTCATCAAAGCACTTGGTCCCGAGTGGGAAGATTATGGAACTCAAATCAAGCAACATCAAGATCTGACCAAATTCACCATTAATACTCTTTATGAATCTTTCAAGTTGAATGAACATCAAGTTCTAAGCAAATATTCATTCAACAAAGTGCCAGAAGTTGTATCTACTGATCCTTTGGCATTGGTTGTTGAAAGAAAGGTTTCTGAGGCTCTTAAAAGAAAAATGACTGTTGTTTCTTCGTCTGATGAGGAGGGAGAAGATTTCTTGGCTCCAAGAGATGGTGTTCCTGATGAATTCTACCAAGCTCTTGCCGCTGTGACTAAGCATTTCAAGAAAAAGTATTTCAAAGCGAGGCCAACTAACAACAATCTTCGTACTTCATCAACAAGTGCATTTCCAAAGAAGGAACAATATCATCACAAGAGTTTTGAACAAGGTGAAACAAGTGGTTCCAAGAATGGAGATAAGAAAGCAGAAACTGAGAAACAAATCATGGAGAAAGGAAAAACATCTGACAAAAGTGTTACAACTGTGGAGTTCCTGGTCATTTTGCTGTGGATTGCAAGCTGCCTCGCAAGAAGAATTATGAATACTACAAGCAGAAGATGCTCTTGGCAAAGCAAATTGAAGACGGTCAAGCCTTGATTGCTGAAGATGACAAGTGGCTTTTGCTGACTGATGATGAAGATGAAGATCTGTCTGCAAATGTATGTTTCATAGCAAGGTTGAGCAAAGACAAAGTGTTGGAGACTGACAGCATTGACGAGAAATATCCCGATGATGAGGTAAATTTCGACTCTACTTTTTCATCAATTAAGGATAAAGAGTCTTGTAGAATTGCCTTATCAAACTTGACAAATCATTACACTTCTTTAGCCAACAAAAACAAGAAATTGAAAAATAGCATTTTATTTTCAAAAAGGGAGTATACAAAACTTCTTGAAGAAAATTCTAAACTACTTTTTGAGTATGATGCTATGAAACAAGAAGTTCAAAATTATAAAGAACAAATGTTGGTTAAAGAATGTGAGATGAATGCGTCTCCTGATTTTAAGTTATTGGAAAAGTGCCATAATTTAGAAAAGACCATTCTTGATCTTGAAAATGCCAATCAAGATCTTGAAGTTCAAAAGACCAATGAATGGCTTCGGGCAAATGCAAGACAAATGGATGTTGATATTCTGAATAAGAAGCTTTAAGAAGCTACACCAAAAACAATTGAACTCGAAAGAAAAGTTTCTGATTTAAATCATAATTGTTTTTTAAAAGGCACTGAGATTGAAAACCTTGAAAGACAAATTGAGGAACATAAGAAGAATATACTTTTCTATCAAGAAAAGTTGTACAAAGTTGAACAAAATCCTCTTTTGGATTTCACTACCTATTTCAATAAATCAAAGATTGATAGATCGGAACTTCTTCTTGGGTTGGGTTTTGAGAATATCACTCCATTGCAAAAAGCAAAAGAAGAAATTATACCTTTGTATGATGAGAAATTTTTGAGACATGGTATGGTACAACAATTCATTCGTCCTTTGAATGACGAATTTGAGACTGATGAAGTTGAGAAGATTCAAAAGAATAAATTTTTGGTTAATTATGATACTATCAATACTTCTTATGAAACGAAAAATTCAACAATCTTTGAATTAGAAGAGATTGCGTCTAATTTTCAAAACCAAGAATTTGTCATTTCTCCAACAAAACCAACTAAATTGTATATTCCATCCACATTTTTGGAAAAACAAATAGAAGGTTTACAACAAACAGTGGAATCTCAACAAAAACTCATTCATAATCTACAGTCTCAAAGTCCGAATTCAAAGAATGAATCAGTTGTTAATAACAAGAAAGTTTGTGTGAATGTTTCTACCCAAACTGATTTCAGTCTCTTAGTAGACCATTTCACTCAGACTACTTGTGATTCATCTACAAGTTCATCCACCCAGACCGTGACTGACTGTTCTGCATGTACTTGTCAAACTACTGCTACTTCTATAGCTGCAAATTATGTGCAATCTGATTTTTCTGATGAAGATCTTGCGCATAACTTAGTTTTGATATGGTAGTTTTATAGATTTTTCACATACGAAAATCTTGATGAGCTAGTTGTTCACCCTAAGCTTTGTGCTAGTATAGGTGTTGATACTTCTACTAAATTTTCTTGTGAAACCAAGGATGTTTCAGTCCAAGTCGAACTTATTCCTGAGACTACCCGTGGTATGATGTTGGACAACAAGATTCCTGATATTTCTACATTTTCAAATGAATTCACCAAAGATGATTTTGATAAATTCATGGAGGGAGAATATGTTTTTGACTCAGAAACTGAGAAAAAGATTGAATCTATCAAAATCATAAATTTTCAAAAAGAAATAAAAGGAGAATCTCAAAAACTAAAATCAGTGTCCAAAGCTCCAACATCATATTACTTCCAAGAACGAGTTAAACCCAAACTCGTCAAGGCTGAACAAAAGAGTTCTACCCCTTCTGTCAAAACTAAACAAAAGAGTCCTAACCCTCCAAAACCTGACAAACATGTTAAAAAGAAACAAGCTGAAACTTCACCAAAACCAAGGTATCACAAAGTGAAACTTCCAAATGACAATCCAAATGCTTCTTTGTCTAACTCTCAATCTAGTTCAATTTCTAAAGTGCCTAAGTCTAGCTCCGTTTTGCTAACTAAGGATACTTCAAATGGTGTAACTAGATATAGGGATAGATATGGATGGTTTTCAATTGCCAAACCTAAGAAGCAAGAAGTTTCCTCAACCCTAAAAGAGACAAAAAAGATGAATAAGTCTAAAACCCCTCGTTCTAATCTTCTTAGTGTCAATTCAACAGGTGGAAAGACCAAATGGGTTCCTAAGTCATTAGAACCTAAGATCAATTTTAAGCAATTGTCTGTTGAGGAAAAGAAGAAGAGGAGGAGGAGAAAGAGTGTTGGTAACAGAAAGAAAAGAGTTTCTGTTGATTTAAACAATTCATCTTTAGTGAACAATGTTAATAAATCCAAGGCTATGCCTTGTGGGGCTGTAAACAATGATAATGGTCGAGCTTGTTTGAATACTGTTAAACATGTTAATTTTAATTCAAATGTGAATGTGCGTACTTTTTATACGAATGTGCTTATTGATGGTGTGCTTGTTAATACTCATATTGATTCTAAAGCATGTTTGTATGCATATCCTAAGTTATACCCCCTGCCTGTGTTAACTAACCACAAAGGACCCGTCTTTAAGTGGGTACCTAAAGTCGGCTAAAATTTTTGATTGCAGGAAATAACCATCTGTGTATGGATACTCGATTCCGGGTGTTCAAAACACATGACTGGCAATAAATTATTGCTCAAGAATTTTGTTGAAAGGTTCATGGGAACTTTTCATTTCTTAATGATACATAGGAAATCCGATAAATGGTATACATTTCTTTCGGTCATTTCATTAATCCTTTCGATTTTTGAATGCAAACGGATCATTCTTATCCGGTTTCTTTTCTCATCACCCCAACACAGAAAACACCAACACCATAATAAAATGCTTATACCAACAACTTCAACCTTACATTTTAGTCACCCATAGGGTTATTTGGGTTGGATTAATGGTTTGGATTGATGAGTTGTTAGTTCATATATATTTGTGTAAACACCATTGAGCTATGGTTCTTTTGATTTCTTTTGACATTCTAGTCAATCAATGTTTGCATAATGACATTGGTTCCCAACATTGTCATTATGAGGGGGAGAAAATAGTATGATTGATTTTTGATTGGGGAAGAAATTAGAATGATTTTAAGGATAAGAAGATCAAGATCAATAGTGAAAGGATGCTCAATCAAGATGTTACAAAAAGTTCAAAAATGCTCATATCAAAGACTGTAATTACTCATGAATTGAGGAGGAGCATGATTACTTTCATAAAAGAATTTCCAAAACCTTATTGAAATGTTTACTCTCAAAAGTGTTCAAGATGATGTGACAAAGATCAAAGCTTCAAAGGACAAAAGGCTGAAGATTCAAGACAAAAGAAGAAAAGCTTCAAAAAGAGTCTTCATCAAATTAAAGATCTTCAAGTCATACAAAAACACTTTACCAAAAGCTACATTGCACATATCAAGGGGGAGAGTACATATTTCTGAAAATTCATTCCAAGACTTAAAAGAAAAGACTTCAAGATTCGAAGATTGAAGAATTCAAGACAAGTTCATACCTTTCGCATTTCAAAAGACAACTGTGATCTTTGATTCAACAATCCTCGAAGATTTAATACACACACACTCATTATTCTCTATTCAAAAAGGAACATTGAGAATCAACAAATGATTTAACTTTAAGAAGTCCAAGACCAAGACTGAATCAAGTTCTCCAAAGACAATGAGAAAGCTTTGAAGACTTGTTTCAACACACCAATTGTGTTCACCACCGGGCTCATCAAATTCATTCCTACAAGACAAAACAACACGTACTTCAGACCTTACAATATATCACTAAGGGGGAGAATGTTAGAAATCCAAAAATAGTGATACATTGTAATTTAAGTTATGGACTTACTTGTTGTTAAGTCATGAGTTGATGATTTCTAAGGTTGAGGGGCTAATTGTGATAATTAGCATTGTTGGTTAGTTTAGACTATAAATAGCCCTCAATTCCTTAGAAATCATAACTTTGGCATAACCTTGACATAACCTTGACACATTTTTCATACTATTACATCTGAATATCACACACTTGATCCCAATTCTCTCTCAACACACACACAAATACCAAGAACACACACACACACTAAACCGCCATTGTTGATGTGAATTCGAGTGATAAATCGTGTTGTTACAAGTGTTCACATAGAACACAGCTAACTCCCCCTGGAAACCAAATACCCTAAAGAAAACACTGTTTCTCATGCAATAGAACTCTTTTATTATGAGCAAGAACCTTACGGAGCATAAAGTTACAAAATCGATCACAGTAATTTTAGAATCAAAATTACTCTAACAAATCTTGTAATAGTCATGCTTAATACTGTCCTTACGATATACCTTACGAAGCATAAAGTTAAAAAGTCAGTCACAGTAATTTTATGATCAAAATTACTCTAACTCATCTTAAAATAGTTATGCTTAATCCGGTATATATAAGTAAGTTTTAGAAAGAGTAATTACTTACAAAAAGATCAGATATAGCAAATGAGTAAACTTAAATGCCATATGATTTCCATATCTTTTGCTGTAACGACTCCCCCTTAAAATGTTTTAGTATATTGAAGAAACTTTAGGAGGAATAACTACTTACAAGAAGTTCGGATGTAGCAAATGAGTAAATTTAAATGCTACATGTTTTCTTCATTTCTTTTGCATTAATGACTCCCCCTTAAACTGCTTTAGTACACTAATGTGGCTTTAGAAGGACTAATTACTTACAAGAAGATTGGATGTAGCAAATGAGTAAACTTAAATGCCACATGTTTTCTTCATTTCTTTTGAAGTAACTACTCCCCCTTAAACCATTATTTATATTTTTCTGTTGCATTTTATGAATAAAAGATAGTTCTTGAGAGATGGCAACTAAGGGTTACTCATTCTAGTCAACTGGACTAGCAACTCAAAATGCGATCGATCAAAGGCCTTAGTGTAACCATCACAAGTAAATCAACTTTGTATATTCATCACAGGATAACAACCATTAATTGAATAATAATGTTATCACAAATGATGCCTAGTTCTCTCCCTAATTCAGCTTGGACCATCCCTAATTCTCTCTCCCTGCATGGCGATTTTGAAACCCTTTTGTTCTCTCAATTTTCTGCCCTAAATTCGTGATTCTATTACTGGTTATGGTAGTCGATCGTGATCATGGTATCTCTTTTGGTGATCTGATCATATTCGATTTATTGTTTTTAGTGCAGATTTTCACGTTTTTTAGGCTTTTCTTTTTCCGTTTCTTATTCGCCAAAACCCTAATTTCGTTTCTTCTTTCTTCCTGATCTCTTACCTGGTCTGTAATCGCGGCTACCTCGTGTAGTTTAGCTAGATTAGTTTGGACCTGTTAAGGGATTAAGGCGACTGATTGACAAATTAGGGTTTCTTAGGGGTTAAGGTTTTTTTCGCTTTGTTTGTTCTTTATTGAGTCTACAGTTGTTTGTCAAATCTGGTTACTATCGGCTGCATGAGTTTATTTTGAATATGGAGAGATCGAAAGCTTCAGGTAATCCACCGGGGGTTGCCTCTAGAGTGAAAAATATTGATGGGAAACCAAGAGTTCCTATTCGTTTTATTCTCAAAAACCCTAATAAGGGTTCTAAGGATGGAAAAGTTGATGCTGCTCCTAGCGTCAAAAATAACGAATCTCCAAGGAGTGGCCAACCAAGTACTACAAAAGTTAATGTTAATCCGATTGTTGAATGCAACCAGGGTGATGTGAATGATGATGCAGCTAGTCGTGGACAATTTCCCGTCGGGAACTTCCCTACTACTAAGGATCAACTTAATGATAATCTAAAAGACAGAGTTGGGTTTTTTTCTTGCGAATCAGGTAGGGAAGATACATCCACTCCCATGGATACACAACATATCAAGCAAGACTCTAATCCTGAGAATTCAACACCAGCTGTTGGATTGGATGAATATAGGTACCCTCTTAATGATAGTAATGCACCAAGGGTTAATACTGATGCGCATATGAATAATGGTGATTAAGGAACAAATGCCAATGAGACATGCTACTAACGAAGGAGTCAAATCATCATATGCTGCAAAGGTACAAGTTAATTCTGATAATAGGAAAGTTAACTTTAAATTACTTGAGTCTAAAGAAGTTATCGATAATGTGGATGTTGTTATACCTAGAGAATCAGTGAACAGGTTCAAAGTCGGTATGAGAATGTATTATATGGTTATTTTCTGGGTGATCGTTTAGACTATCCAGTGGTTGAGTATTTTGCAAGGAAATCATGGGCGAAATATGGGATTAGTAAAATTATGATGAACGCAAATGGGTTTTTCTTCTTCAAGTTCTCAACTAAGGAAGGCATGGAAAAACTTTTGTCAGAAGAGCCTTGGCTAATAAGAAATACACCGATTTTCTTCAATAAATGGTCTCCTAATGTTATTTTGAGAAAGGAAGATATAAAAAAGGTGTCTGTTTGGGTGAAATTATATGATGTTCCTCTAGCAGCTTATTCTGATGATGGTCTTAGCTTATTAGCTTCGAAACTGGGTGTACCAAAGATGTTAGATAGCTATACTGCTGCGATGTGTTCAGAATCATGGGGGCGTAGTAGCTATGCTCATGCTCTTATTGAATTAGATGCTGAAAAAGAGCTGAAAAGTAAGCTACGAGTTGCGATTCCCGTTTTGGAGGGTGAGGGTTTTACAACAGTGTCTATTAAGGTGGAATATGAATGGAACCCCCCTAGGTGCTCAATTTGTTATGTTTTTGGACATAAAAATGAAACTTGTCCTAAACAGGTCCATAATGTAATGAAACTAACAGGCAAAACTGATGAGGATGGTTTCATTGAGGTGAATCGGAAAAAGAAGAAACCGGTCTTTCCGATGAACAAACCAAAGCCAAACTTCGAGTATAGACGGGTTGTTAAATCAAAGTGTAAAACCGCGCTTTAATTCGTGTTATGATGCGGAAGTAAGGTGATCAACAATGGTGGAAAGTGTGTGTGTGTTAGTGTGTGTTCTTGAGAGAGAAAAGTGTGTGGGAAGGTTACAAGAGATGAAGGCTTGAGGGGTATTTATACTCTAAGCATATTACATAAGCTCCCCCTCAACCTTACAATTAAAACTCAAAATACAATGTTTAGAAATACAACTAAGCACTATTTGAACATTCTCCCCCTTAGTGCTTGGTTGTCCATCATTAATTCTTTTGTTGTCTTCTTTTGTTTGCTCGTCTTTGCTTGTTCTTCTTCTTTTTATATCTTTGAGCAGCATTTGAAGTTGTTGGCTTGTCGATCTTAGAACTCTAGAAGACTCTCTTCTTGTAGCTGTTCCATGTGTCTTTCCAATACTTCTTAGGAATGAAGTGCCAGTTATCACCTTCAGGACGTTCATCCAGTGTCTTGATATTATCTTGGAAATTTACAGGAGGAATGTTATGAGGACCAAGTTCATGGCTAGGATTCCAAAGAACCTATGAACCTGTCTTGGTATGAATAATTCCTTCTTTCACCTTGGGAGTTCTTGCGATGATGAGATCTCTAATCCTTTGACGCATTTCAAGAGTATCTTTGATACGTCTTATATGTTCTTCTCTTTAGGACTTGATGTTTTCATCTTCTTCATTGTCAGAGTCTTCATCTATTGCACTCAGAATGGATAGGCAATATTTCAAAGTACCATCTGAATATTTGGGAAAATCAGAAGCACGAATGAAGATCTTTTTCTTTAGTCGATTGATGAAGACAAATCCATCCAAGTCTTCAATCAGATCCCCAATCTGAAATGAATCTAGCTCATAACCTCCTGCTCTTTGGTTTGGTCTTGTAAGATTAATCTTGCTAGTTCTTCTTTCTAAGCCAATTTGGAAGTCATTGAACTCAAAGAATCTGATCAATGCTTGAATATGACTTTTCAATGATTAGGCTTGAAGTAGATCTGGAGTCTTGATTATCAGATAAGTATATTGATAGTAAAGGAATAGGATGTCTGAGATCATCATATGTTGAAAGGATTCTTCTCGAACAACATAGATCTTACCATCAACACGGCGAACATTAAATCGAACAAGTCTGATATTGTTGGTTAGAAAAGGAACAAACAACTCTAGAACTTCAGTGATTGGGATTTCATGTTGTTGATACCACCATTCATTAGCTCCATGTATGCATCTCTTTGATCTTGATGTCTGAACAAAAAGAATGCTCTTAGTCGGTTCAAGGTCATATTGAGTCTTTCATTTGATGAGCAATAGATTTGGAAGGCTCTTTCTTCAAGGTATCTTGCTCTACACACAAACTCTTCAGGTTTTGTGCTTAAATCCAAAATCTGTTCATAGTTCTCAGCAAAGTAACCCTCATTGATCTGCCAAAATTTATCTTTTGAGATCCTTGGGTGGCTAACTCCTTGTCCAAGCTCAATGGGAGTCTCAAGATTTTCTTTGTTTCTGAGGTGATAGACTATCTCTTCAAAGATATCTTTTCCATATTCTTCTTGAGATATATGCTGAGATTGAGGAATAGCTTCACTTGTGGGAGCATAATCAGGATCATCAGAATCAGACTCATCATCAATGGCATCCCTTGGTAGAAATGGATCAGGATCACTTGACTCATCAGGATCAGGTTTTCTTATTTTTTTTAATTAAAATCGGATTTAATTAAATAAAAACAAGGGTTTTGTTTAATTAATTTAACCTATTTCAATGGTGGATTGAAACCTTTGAACAAGTTTTGAGTTATGTGAATTGACATGTTTTATGTGACATAAATTGCATGTTGTGTATCTTATTTATTTAAAGTTGTTAAATAAAAGGTAAAATCACAAGGAATTCATGCAAGATTACTTGTGATTATTACTATTTTATAGAGATATAAATAGTAAAGCATGATAGTCCAATAATTAGGGTTTATTGTGTGACTATGTGAATTTTTCGTGTGATTTTCCCGGTGTGCGACAGTTCACTAAAAACTTCATATCTTTTAATCTGTTATGAGTTGGAAGTTAAAATTTGGACTGTAGATATTCGACTAATAGGGCTACAATTTTGTAGTTCTGGTCGAAGGCTGAATCAGACTAGAAACAGGTCTAAACAGGTCGTCAAGCTACTGGAAATTTCCAGTCAGCATGTTTATTTGTTATTACTTGGTAATTAGGTTGTTTAAAGACTTACGCAATCAAGGTGACTTGATGTATGTGGTCTTCTTCTTCGGAAGGGGGAGACGGGATTTAAACATATGCATGAACCATATCGATCATTTTTAGGTGGCCCACATTAACTTGTTACATGATTAAATAGTTCGGTAATTGGTAAGTTTATTAATTTTTGCTTGTTTATAAGAAGGTAAGGAGATGCAAAAATTGTTTTCTTGGAAAAATATAAACTTGACTAAAAACTATCAAAATAGAGATTTCATTAATAAAATTGGAGTCTTACAACCTTGAGATACACTGACTCACCCATTTGAACAACGCTAAGAGAGGTATAAGCCGGAGTGCATTAGCCTTCTAAAAGGGCGGGTTTTTAATTGCGTCAATCGCAAACCTTTGTCCTTGCGCTTCTTTGTGCAATCAAATGGAGTTACCGAACTCTCTTGTGTTGTTAAGACTATACAAATAATTTTATTAAAACATAATGTTATGAAGACTATGCATGACTCTTCATACATAAACTTTTGATTCACATCAAATGCATTACCCGGTTAAAGTTAAGTCATTGCCACCCACTTTGATTAGAACACTTGCCAGTGCTTTTCGCTCCTATATGAGACCATAGGCGAATTGTATCTCTTCAAGGTAAATTACCACTCCGTTGTGAGACCATCGGTGGACTATCTACATGTTTTTAATTGGGCGACATAAAATGAGTTAAGAGGTGAGATCCTTGACCCATGACATTAGATGGGACAAAACATGCTTACAAAATACTTAACATCCCTTTGAAGTGTTGTTGTAAGTCCCATATGATGCAGAAATGTCCAGATTTGCTGAACTGACCCTTGCCAGTGAGCGGAGCAAAACAACTGAAGTGACCAGAATTTCTGAGGGAAAAGAAGATTCTGAAATGAAGTTAAATTCTGAGTTGAAGTCCATTTCTGAGCTGGTGCAGAGTTCTGAGCCCTTGATGCCATCTGAGTAAGCCATGCTAATTCTGCCAGCGATAGCCCATTTCAAACAAGTGTTCACTGAACAAGCTCAATCTCCAATTGTAACACTTCTCCAGTGGCAAGAAGCTCCATATACCACCCTCAAAAAACCATCAAAGAAAGTCTCCACTGAAGTGCTCCAGTCCACCGAAGCTCTCCAGTGACCAGTTCCAGTCTCCAGATGGATGCTCCAGATGTACGTCTCCATTGGAAGTCCAGATTTTAGTGTTTTTTTTTTTTCAGTTACCTTAATAAAATGTTCTTACTGCACTTGTGGGGTCCAATAAAGGAAGGGTGATAGATGTCCAAAGAAGATGACAACAAAGGAATGAATGTCAGGTCCTCTTGCAAAAGGAATCTTTCTAGAAGCTTTATCTGTCCATTTCTCATTCGCTAATAAATTAGTGGTTGTCCTTTGCACATGACAGTTTTTAGATTGTTTTATTATTATTTCGATAACTCCTAGGAAATAGTTTATGTGGCTATAAATAAGGGTTGTATTTCTCTTTGTAAAAGGCAAATTATGTTGTTGAATGAAATTAATAGAGCAGCCTCTATTACTTATCCAAAATCTTCATTTACCTTTATAGATCTTTGATCTTAGTGGTTTGGAGTGATCCCTTTATCTATATTTGTGGTGGTTCGTCCTTTATCAAATATAGTGGTGAGATCTTAGTTCTTCAATTCCTTTTTCTGTGTTTGTACCTTTATCAAACATAGTGGTAGGTTGGAGTGTTTCCTTTATCATTGTTTCCGGTGGCTTGGCCTTTACGAATTTTGGTGGTGGATTCTTTTATCTATCCTTTTGTTTATTGTCTTGTTTCTTATTTATTTCATAAAATCCAGAAAATACCAGAAATATTTTAATTCATTTTTGTTTAAATTCCGCTGTGCTTGAGTTATCGCGTGTCCTACGCATCAAATTTGGTATCAGATCCAGGTTTCCAAAAAGGTTTCTTAATCTTTTTATCTGTGGGTTTTTGTTATTTTGTTTGTAGGGTCAGATTAGATCGGTTGGAGTTGTAGTACTTTTTGTTTAGATCTGTTATTGTTGGTATTGTTTTGTTGAAGATTAATGGCTTTTAGAAGAAAAATGGCGTTAGAAAAAGCTCATATGCTAGGAGGGATAGGCAGATTGAAGATCTACAAGAAACACTTGGTAGAGTTCTTAATCTATTAGAAAATGGTGGTTTAAGGTTAATTAGAGAACGTGTTCTAGGTGAAAGTGATAATGAGTCTCAAGGTCCTAGTGAGAGATCTGATGATACACCCAGATCTTCTAGTGACTCTGATGAGTCTAATCAGTCTAGAAGAAGGCATAGGAGACATAAGGTGGATGATACGAAAGATATTAAAATGGATCCCCCAGATTTTGTTGGTTCTTCAAACCCTGAAAAATTCTTTGAATGGGTTCAATTTATGGATAGAATAATGGAAATAAAAGGTTATGATGATAAGAAAAGCTTTAAAGTTGCCATTATTAGGTTGAAAAAGTATGCTTCATCCTGGTATGATAATATGAAATCTGAAAAAGAATATAAGGGTAAAAGCAAAGTTAAGACCTGGTCCAAGCTGAAAGAAGTTATACAAAAGAGATTTGTTCCCCAGTCGTATAAGCAATATCAGTATCTTCTGATGAATAATCTGAAGCAAGGTACTAAAGAAGTTGTAGAGTATATCAGAAAATTCGAGCAACTGAAGACTCGAACTGGTGTGAAAGAAACTGAAGAGCATACTATCGCCAGATTCATTGGTGGGTTGAATGCTACCATTTCAGAAAAGATAGAGTTGCAGCCCATCTGGACGTACGAAGGAGCTTACAAATTGGCTCTCCAGATTGAGAAGCAACTGAAGAAGAAAGCCCAGTACAAACCTTTCACTAAGGTTTCGTCCAGTTCCAATCAACCAGTTCCGAAGCCCAGTGCAACTGGTCAACAGTCCTTCAGAGGCAAGGAGAAAGACACTGAAGGATCAAAAGAGCCAGTTGGAAGAAAATGCTTTAAGTGTCATGGTTTTGGTCACTTCCAGGCACAGTGTCCCAACTAGAGAGCACTCACTGCTAAAGAGATTGAAAGCTTACTATATGTTGATACTGAAGAAGGTGAACCAGTGTACGACGATGATGAAAGTGAAGAAACATATGTTGGTGCAGATGTTGGAGAAATTCTGGTAGTCAGAAGAGTGATGCATGCTAATGAGGTTGTAACTGATTTTGCCCAGAGAGAAAATATCTTCCATTCCAGATGTACTATTAAAGACAAGGTATGTGATCTGATCATTGATGGTGGAAGTTGTGCTAATGCTGCTTCAACTAATATGGTAGAAAAGCTGGAGTTACCTACCACAAAACACCCTCGTCCATACAAATTGCAATGGCTCAGTGAAGGATCTGAGGTAAAAGTTAACCGACAAGTTACTATTCCTTTTTCCATTGGATATGTTTATGAAGATAAAATTGTTTGTGATGTTGTCCCTATGGATGCTTGTCATATTTTACTGGGTAGACCTTGGTTATTTTGTAACACCCCGACTACGGCGGAAACACGAGATGCCACAGAACGACATGGTACAAAAGATTTAATGGAAAACATCATAATTAAAGTCTTAAAATCATCCCAAAATAACCGGTTACATAGTTCAAATTCAAATGTTTAAAACCATTACATAAATCCAAATCCGAATTAAAAAGATACTTGTTTGCATCACAAGCCTTCAAACATCAAACAATTACAAACATCCAGAGGCGGTCCATTAGCAAACCTACTGCTCTAAACCTGAAAAGCATGAAGAAAAAGTGTCAACTACGAGAGTTGAGTGAGTTCATAGGTTTTTAACTAGCAACATATACATATTAATATACCAATTATGATCAAAAATAAAGAACCACCAACAAGGACCTCCCAATATCTTTGCGAATATCCTTTTCCAAAAAAAACGTATGTTCAAATCTTAATACTCAAATCTTAATATCCAATCATTTTAACTTCAATTTCTTTTAACCACGAGGGCAAAACTTAAATAGCTTTTTGATGAATAAATACTTGAGCCACTACTACTACCATTTTCAAGTCCAAGCTTTATAATACTTCTTATCTTTGCACAAGCTGTCAATCAAGTGCCTTACTTATACTTGGGGTCGTGTCATGAGGACGACCGATTAAACTTACGTAGCTAGACCACCCTAATGGTCGGACTGGAAGTGATGGTCGTCACGAAGGCAACCAACCTTCCATCGTTACACTCTGGATGGGTGGACGACTCCTAGTTGCGCAACTATCTAACTACAGGCCTCCCTTAGGAGTAAATAGTAGTGTACCGAAAAGAAAACGGGTTGACAGAACTCAAGTTCATCATATAACAATTATCACTTGGAACATACGTTGTAACTTCATATCATAATCATACTTATCAGGAGTCATTTCATATATCAAACTTTCTTTCAAGAACGCTTCATACATATGTATAAAATAACTTTACTTATCATGTTTTTCACCCCGAAAGTTAAACACATAAAATAGTTTGAAAGGGGCTATGACTCACTTGATTTGAGAGTAATGGGGGCTGATCAAATATGAGAAGTGTGCTTAGTGGTGCCGTCCCTCAAGCAAGCCTAAACCATGGTATTCAAACATACACAACGTAAGTCTGGGTTACATGAACTAGTAAACTAGATCATGAGACGTATGCTAGTAGGCTTGCCTATCTTTGGTTGTTACTTAATTATGGAATCAAGGTGCATTATGATGTTCAAAATGTTTGGTTAAATTAGAATTGATGATAAGAGTAGTTTTTGCGTTATGCGTTTTTGTGCGTTTGTTGGAATTTCGGTAATTTGGCTTTGATTCGCGAGATTTCTTTTGTACACTTTGCTTTGTATTATTATTTGATATTGGTACTGTAATATTATGGGTTTTAAAATATAGTTTCTGATTTATATTAATTTCCTTGATTTATTATTATTTAATTAATTATTTATTCCATTTATTCATTAATTAATTAAATAATTCCTTATAATTATTCTTAGGTTCTTAAATTACCTTTAAAATTTATAGATAATTATATTTTGATTATCTACTGAGTATTATGCTTTTAAACTTGTAATATTATTTATTTATTTATTTATTTAAGCTTTATTATTATTTATTTAATAATAGTGATTAATTAGGGATTTTTAACTTAGTTATTTATTCTTAAATCATATGAAACTTGGTTCTTATCTTGTAATTATTTTTCTACAGTAGGTTTGAGTTATTTTATCATTGGTTATGTGAATTTGTCCAAGTTCATGATTTATATGATTTATTATTGATTTAATTATCCTTTAAATCCCTTTTAAGTTCATTAATTCATAAAAACACTTAGAAATCACCACAAGAGTTTTTGTCCAAAAATCCCAGGCCTTTCTAGGCACCTTTTATCAATAAAAATCTGTAACCATTCAACCTCTCTTGTGTCCTTATAATTTGATGACTTTTAAATATGAAAATCGTTTACCGAAATAGTGATTTTTGCCTCATTTTTCAACCAAATTAAGTGCTTCAAAAGGGATTTTTGTTCTTATTTCATTTTTTCCAGAATGTCCATCATATTTTGATGTCCTAATTCGTGATTGTGGTGGTGGTGTGCTATGTGCAATTTTGTGCTTTCGGTTGGTGATTATTTGACCCGAAAAAGTGATTTTTAAGCTTGTTATTGTCTTGAACCAACCAAGTTGAGTTTTGTAATATAAATATCAATTTTTCACAGTAACTTTGTGATATTTTCTTGGTCATTTGATTTTGGTGCAAGTGGGTGCTAAAAGTGCATTTTTACAAGCTTTCGGTTTTCGATTTCAAGCCTAATTTGACTTGTTTAGTTCCATACTTGTATTTTTGACATGTTAACAATTTTTCCAGAATATTAACACAAATATTAACATATTTTTCACTTATGACAAGCCTAGCTTCATCTCATAATCCAACAACAATCAAACCTTCTTAAATCTAGCATATATGCACTTTAATCAATACTTTTTAACATAAAGCTTTAACCATCAAAAATCCATCAACATAAAAATATATTTTCATGAAACATTCCAGAAATATATATGAAAATATTTATACAACATGTTCATCTTTTTATATAAAAAGTTATTTTACAAACTATCAACACATATCCACCTTTTTGATGCTAGCTTTTATAGATCCAACACTTTGTCAACAAAATCTATATTTTCATAAAATTTTCCAGAAATATAACCCTCATAATATTCATAAATATAACCATTTTTCAAAGGAAAAATCACATCAAGAACTATTAAACATATATCCACACTTTTGGGTCTTAAACTAGTTGAATCCTTGGATCTTTCTTCATGGATTCAACATGCATGAGCATGGAAAGAAAGATCCTATCAACCTTGCCCTCATCAAGTGTATATTCAAAAGAAAACATGGACTTTTGATAAAACCTTTTTAATATGAACAAGAACAAGATTAATCTAATAAAGAGATGAATATATATACCCTTGAAGAACACTTTTTGAAGATGAAAAATGGCAGAAATTTCGTGACTAAAATGGCTCTAAAAACCCTTGTTCAAACCTTGCAACAACCCTTAATCTATAGCTTAATCAAACCCTTTGTTAATCTAGCCTAAACCCTTATTATTAGTATAAGTTTAAGTTGGATTTTTGCCTTGTTCTTGCTCTCCTTTTTGGCTGCCGAAAATGATGAAGAAAAGAGGGAGAAGGAGTTTTTGAGAGAGAATTGATTAGTGTGTGTGAAATGGGTGTGTAGTGTGTGTTGGAGTGGTGAGTTCCAAGACTAAAAGCATGCAAAATTTGAAATGAAAAGTGTTGTGGGTGTGTAAGGGGGGGACGGCCAAGAGGGGTATTCAAGGGGTTTATCTCTTTTTTTTTATTTATTTATAATGTATAAGTTGTTGTATAAGTATATGTTAATTATGTATTTGTTTTGTAAGTGTTTAGTTAGTTAAATGTAAGTATTTGGTTGTTTTAGTTAGGAATATGTATATATGTGTATAAGTCATGTATATTTATGTGTTTGGATATATTTTTGTATTTTTAGTTGGTTACATAGGTCATTGGTTGTAAATTTGTATTAATTTTTAAGCTTATATGCTTACTTATTAAGTTTTCGACGCTTTTACGTACATAATACTTCCAATTATATTTTTAGTTGAAAATTTTATTTATCATGATCATATCTTCTTGATTTGGTTTTATTTTTGATTTGTTGGGCATTCCATAGGAATTTTGATTGGTATCTCAATTTGTGAGACTTAAGTTTTTATTATCGTATCGATTAATTACCTCTAAAAATTTTTGTTCCAAGGTATTTTCATTAGGTAAATCTTATAACATATCATTGGCTTTAGATTACTAATTTGGGGCATTACCTACTAGCTTCAAGTATAACTATGGCTTGCGGGAACATAGACAACCTAACTAGCACATATATAATATTAAAAGTACGGTTGTTACATATTTGATAATTATGTATTTCATAATGGTCGTGCAAACTCTTATTCATTATTTGTAAGTGGGAAGAAGGTCACTTTGACTTCTCTGAAACCTAGTGAGTTACTGAAAATCAATAAGAAAGACCAGTCCAAGTCTTTGTTTATGTCCCAAACTGAAGCTGAAGAAGAGTTAACTGGAGGCTCTCCAGTTATGATGTTACTGGTGCTTGAATGTACTGAAGACAAGGAGTTCACTGGAGTCTCCAATCTCCTGAAGAATTTACCAAAGGAATTCACTGATGTTTCCCTAGGAAGACTTACCTGAAGCTTTGCCACTAGTTAGAGGTATAGAACACCAGATTGACCTGGTTCCAGGTTCAGTTCTTCCTAACAAAGCTGCTTATAGATGTTCACCAACTGAAGCAAAAGAGTTACAAAGGCAGGTAGATGATTTGGTTGCTAAAGGTTATGTGAGAGCAAGTATGAGTCCTTGTTCAGTCCCAGCTCTCCTAGTCCCAAAGAAAGATGGTTCAATGAGAATATGTGTTGACAGTAGAGCCATAAATAATATAACTATTAAGTATAAATATCCCATTCCCAGATTGAATGATATGTTTGATGAGTTACATGGCTCCAGTGTGTTTTCAAAAATTGATCTCAGAAGTGGTTATCACCAGATTAAAATGAAAGATGGAGATGAGTGGAAGAATGCATTCAAAATTAAAGGAGGCCTTTATGAATGGTTAGTAATGCCTTTTGGTTTATCTAATGCTCCCAGTACTTTCATGAGGTTAATGAATGAAGTCCTCAGACCACTCATTGGTAAGTTTGTTGTTGTTTACTTTGATGATATTCTTGTATATTCAAAATCTGAAGCTGTTCATTTAAGAAGTGTATTTGAATTACTGAGGAAACACCAGTTGTATGGCAAACTGGAGAAATGTGATTTTATGGTGGAAATTGTAATTTTTCTTGGTTATGTGGTGTCAAAAGAAGGTATTTCCATGGATCCTTCCAAGGTAGAAGCCATCAGATCATGGCCAGTTCCTACTACAATCACTGGAGTAAGAAGTTTTTATGGATTGACATCTTTTTATAGAAGATTTATCAAGAAATTTTCGACAGTTGTGGCTCCAATTACTGATTGTCTGAAGAAAGGTGTGTTTGACTGGCCGAGTTCAGCCCAGTTAGCTTTTGGGTCACTGAAGGAAAAGCTCAGTTCAGCTCCAGTATTATCTTTGCCAGATTTTGATCAGTTGTTTGAGTTAGAGTGTGACGCCAGTGGTGTAGGCATTGGTGCAGTTCGCATATACGATCTGTTTGATCAATTGCAAGGCGCTTCGTACTTTTCTAAGATTGATCTACGTTCAGGATATCACCAGATTCGTGTTCAAGATGGTGACGTCCCAAAGACAGCTTTTCATACTCGTTATGGTCATTATGAATTCCTCTTTATGCCTTTCGGTCTAACTAATGCTCCAGCAATCTTTATGGACTTAATGAACCGTGTCTGTCGTCCGTTCTTAGACAAATTCGTCATAGTGTTCATAGATGACATACTCGTGTACTCCCGGAACAAGACTGATCATGAACAACATCTCCGATCTATTCTTCAACTCCTTCGCGACGAACAGTTGTACACTAAGTTCTCTAAGTGCGAGTTCTGGCTTCGCCAAGTACAGTTCCTCGGCCATGTAGTGAAGAAACAAGGCATTCATGTAGACCCGGCCAAGATTGAAGCAATCAAAAAGTGGGAGGCTCCGAAAGCTCCTACTAAAGTTCGTAGTTTTCTTGGGCTGGCCGGCTACTATCGTTGCTTTATTGAGAACTTCTCCAAGATCGCATTACCCTTGACCCAATTGACTCAGAAGACCAGGGATTTTGACCCAATTGACTCACAAGAGCAAGCTTTTCAAACCTTAAAGGACAAATTGTGTGAAGCGCCTGTTCTAACCTTACCAGAAGGCACTGAAGACTTTGTCGTGTACTGTGACGCTTCGCACCAAGGACTAGGCTGTGTAATGATGCAAAGAGGCAAAGTGATCGCCTACGCATCCAGACAACTCAAAGTACATGAAAAGAATTATCCCACTCACGATCTAGAACTAGGAGCGGTCGTTTTTGCCCTAAAGATTTGGAGGCACTACTTGTACGGGACAAAATGTACTATCTTCACCGATCATAAGAACTTACAACATGTGTACAATCAGAAAGAGCTGAACATGAGACAAAGACGTTGGGTAGAGTTACTGAGTGATTACGATTGTGACATCAAGTATCATCCTGGAAAGGCGAATGTAGTAGCCGACGCGCTAAGCAGAAAAGAACGAATCAGGATCCTATCAATCAAAGAAGCTGATCGTATAGACTTGAGACAACGCGTGATCGCGGGTCAAGAGATTGGATTGGGGTCAGAAGAAAACCTAAAGGCAGAAAGGTTAGGCCCAATCGCTCAAGAACTCGAAGTCGATGATAAAGGAGTCAGGAAGTTCAAGAACCGAGTTTGGATCCACAATCTGATGGACAGAGCGAACGTACTATTCAGACATTGGAGGACATGCTTTGTGCTTGTGCATTAGAGTTCAGAGGGAGTTGGGACAAACATCTCCCGTTGATTGAGTTCTCGTACAACAACAGCTATCACACTAGCATACAGTGTGCACCGTTTGAGGCTTTGTATGGACGTAAATGCAGATTGCCACTTTGTTGGCTTGACGCCGGTGAAAGAAGTTGGTTGGAACTCCCAGTGGTGCAGTACACTACTGACAAGATCACCACTATCAAAGAGAAGCTTAAAGCTGCTCGAGACAGACAAAAGTCATACGCAGACAAATGCCGTAAACCTTTAGAATTCCAAGTGGGCGATAAAGTTCTGTTAAAAGTTTCCCCGTGGAAAGGTACTGCCCGTTACGGCAAGAAAGGCAAATTGGCACCTCAGTACATTGGACCTTATAAGATCATCAAACGAGTTGGACCTGTTGGATACAAACTAGATCTACCAATGGAGCTTGGCAATGTTCATGACACCTTTCACGTGTCCAATCTGAAGAAGTGCTTGGCTGACGACCCAACTGTCATTCCTGTTAAGGATGTTCACATCGACGAGGGGATTGAGTTCACTGAAGAGCCCATCGAGATCATTGACAAGGATGCTAAACGGACTAGACAAAGTAGAGTATCACTAGTATGTGTGTGATGGAGTGCTAGGCATGGGTATAAGGACACTTGGGAACGTGAGGACTTCATTAAGGAGAAGTACCCTCATCTTTTCGATCGGCAAGACTGTTAATTTCGAGGACGAAATCCTCTAAGTGGGGGAGAATGTAACAACCGCCTTATAAATATTCTAATTAAGTTCCTTAGATCGTACTTTCGCCATCGGTGCGGCTAGACAGTTCAATTTATTTAAGTCCTCGACGTACCTTAGACGTAAAAATATGTGCTTATATGAAGGTCAATTTGATCTTAAATCTTGATTATGTGACGGATTATGAATTAATTCGATAAAATATGAAGGTTCGGTTCATAAATGTTCATGTCCATAATTGTTCTAGTGCAAAATGTTCACAAATAGTCCCTTGGAAAATACCTAGTGCATCCAATTGGAAAATGTATAAATAGGAAATTGTAGTGTGAGAAACCACACTATTCATTCATCACCTCCAAAAACCTTTCTCTCACTAAAAACACATAGTCAGGCTCTCCACCACCATTTTCACACAATAAAAATCACCATCTTGATTTTGGGTTGTTTGAGTGAAATCGTTTGTACTTTCGGGTTCCTTGTGACGATCAAAACATGTTTCTAGCATCAAATCGCAGGTAATAACAACATCTTTTTGAGAATTTGATCAAAATAAAAGTGTACTTTTTATGTTCTTGTTCTTGATGATTTGGTCCGATTTTTGTTAAGAAATTGTGTTAATAATCAATGGGTTGGTGTCTAGATATGTTTAACAACATTTTGGTGAACAAATTTGAGTCTTAACATGATTAAATTACAAAACCCATTTTTCAAATATGAACAAACTTGTGCTTGAAACCACCAAGTGTTCATGTGTTAGTTTGATTCTGAAATCTGAAAATGTGATAAGAGAATAGTGTTATTATGATAATATATACTAATAAAATGTTCTAACTCGTTCCAAGATCGACTTAGACCTCCATAGATTTGATTTCTTGGTTGTTTGGGCTCGTGTTCATGTGCTTGAGCTGCCACTTTGGCTACTCGATGTTGTTCGTGTTTGTGTTGGTTTGATGATGATTCATATTCTGGGTAACTGATCATATGATCGGTTTCGCTAAATCTCATGTTGAATCGACTTTAGTCATGACTATGGTGTTAAGTTGAATTCTAGAACGATCTGAATGGTGAAACGATCCAATTGGGATTCGCCCTAGAACGACCTAAAGTCTGTCCAAGCCAGAACGATCTCTTCCTGCTTACAACTATAAAACGATCTCCTTGCCATGAAATAAGACAATCTCTTTTGAAGAAGAAGTCTAAAACGATCTAAATACTATGAAAGTGAAACGATCTTAATGTCACAAATACTGAAAACGACCTAAATGCTTTGAGCTGGAACGATCTAAACAACCTCAACCTCAAACGATCTCTTTTGACTATGAACAAGAAACGATCTCTTTTGGGCTATGAACATGAAACGATTTCTTTGGACATGAACCTAAAACGATCTAAACTTGAGCAACATAAAAACGATCCAAAGGTGAACAACAGAGAGATGATCTAAAGTTGTGCAACAGTGGGACGATCTAAATAACAAATGTGAGACGATTTTGTGCATTGGACTTGAATTAATTTGCTTACATAAAACCCTAGTCGACCTTGTTCCTAATCTCTCTAAAATGATCTTAGTTCTTAAACCCTAATTCAATCAAGTTGCACACTTGATTAAGTACATCCAAGGCTACATTTTGGTACCCAAGCTAGTTCATAAAACGAACCAAAACTAAACGTTCAAATGTGCGAACCCTAATTGAGCTCTCTAACAAAGTTTTGAACAATTAATTAGTTATAATCATGATTGTGTGTGTACCAAGGCGTACAAAACGAGTTCAATTCGAGTACTTAAAGTTCAGTTCGAGTCAAAGCATTTTCAGTTCTTTAAAGACCAAATCATCGGTTCATCAAGAACATTTTGTGGTTAAATAATCACCAAGTCTAATATATGTACGTATTATGTGATCAAGGTGTGCTTGGATTTCGATAGATATATCTTATCTATCTCTGTGCTTGTTCTCTGTGCTCGATAACTATGCGTGTACCAGGTCACTGTGAGTTCACTTATCCCCTTTTCGTACATTTTGTTCAAAGTTCTTTATCGGGCACTGAAAAGCATGGAAACTATTTTTGTATTTATATATATATATATATGTTCTTGAACCGTTCTACGTACTATTTTATTATCGTATGAAATGTTTATGAAGTGATTCTGAATTACCTTCTAAAGTGTATTTAGATCTTGAATGGGCAGGATGTTGAATACATTTATATTACTACAAATGTTCTCTATTATGTACTTACTGATTTATGTACGAGTTCTACTTTTACTGCTATCAATTCATATCCCACAGTTCAGGGAATGAACCGTAGGTAATCATGGACAGCGCGGCCCACCCTCATTCTCTACAGTTCTGGAGGATGCATATTATCTGTACTTGTTCTTATCTGGATCATATATTTAGCTTACTTGTTTACGTGAGCTTACTGGTATATTATTGTTCATCTTTGGCCAATCGGGTTAGCAGTAATTATATACATACATATAAAGTACATTACTTGTTCTTAAACTGATCTTGCTATTACGAAGTACTTTTGATAAATGTACTGACCTTATGACTTGTTCTTATTATACATATTATTATTATCATGTATACCTATTAAGTACTTTAAGTGAATCTCACCGACTACTTTCGTAGTTGACCCTTTTGAACTTACATGCTTTTCAGGCTAGGCTATTAGATCCTCTAGCATAGGAGTCTTCCCTCTCTCAGCTCATTCCTTGGTGATTGTTCGTACGTTCAAGATCAGTAGCTGTGAAGACTTCCTTTTGCTCATTTCAGTTCAAGACTTGGTTCTGTAAAGACAATTGTCATGTCTTTCTTGACATTGACTATTCTGAGAATATCCCATGTGCTGTAATAACTTATGATACTACTTACCTGTTAATGTTATTGGCTGTGTTTGAACTTGTACTATGCGTGCTTGTGCTTATCTGTGCATCCCGTATATTCCGCTTTAGCGGGGTGTTACATGCAAAATGGGTGGAATTTTTGCAGTCTTATTCCTTTGTTTCTAAACATAAAGCTGGAGTAGCAAATGTTGTTGCTGATGCACTTTCTAGAAGATATTCATTGCTATCAATTCTGGAAGCAAGAGTTCTTGGATTTTCTTTCATTAAGGATGTATGCTGCTGATCCAGACTTTTCTGATCGTCTCACTGAAGCTCACCAGAAAGGACCATATGTTGTTCGAGATGGTTTCTTGTTTAAAAATGGTAAGTTGTGTATGCTTAGAGGTTCCATCAGAGATTTAGTAATACGAGAGGCACATGGAGGAGGTTTGGCTGGCCATTTTGGCATTAATAAGACTGGAGAGATCCTCACTGAACACTTCTACTGGTCAAGTGTACTGAAGGATGTCCAGACTATCATCAGTCGCTGTCCAACTTGTCACCAGGCGAAGGGAACTTTTCACAAGGGTTTGTATCCTCCTCTTCCAGTTCCAAGTCAACCATGGGAAGATCTTAGCATGGATTTTATTGTTGCACTGCCCAGAACTTAAAGGGGAAAAGATTCAATAATGCTGGTTGTTGATCGTTTTTCGAAGATGGCTCATTTTATTCCTTGCAATACTACAAATGATGCCTCAGCAGTAGCAAACTTATTTTTCAAAGAAATTGTTCGTCTACATGGAATTCCAAAGACCATTGTTTCAGATAGAGATGTGAAATTTCTAAGTTATTTTTGGAAGACTTTATGGAGATTGATGAGTACCAGATTGATGTTCAGTACGTCTCATCATCTTCAAACTGATGGACAAACTGAAGTGACAAATCGTACAATTGGTATGCTATTGAGAACACTGATGAAGAAGACGTTGAAAGATTGGGATATGAAGTTAGCTCATGCTGAGTTTGCCTTCAACAGAGCTCCTAATTATTCTACCAGTAAATCCCCATTTAAAATTTGTTATGGTGTCAATCCACTGACTCCCATTGATTTGATTCCATTTTCAATTGAACCAAAAGCAAGTATTGAAGCTGAGGCTAGAGCTAGAGAGATCAAGAAAATTCATCAACAAGTGATGACCAGAATTGAGAAGACTAATGCTGAATACAAGGCAAGAGCAAACAAGTCTAGAAAACAGTTCAGTTTTGCTCCAGGTGATTTAGTTTGGGTGCATCTGAGGAAGGAAAGATTTCCAGCAAGAAGAAAGAACAAGTTGATGCCCATAGCTGAAGGACCATTCAAAATTCTGGAGAGATACGGTGAAAATGCTTATAAGGTTGAGTTACCTTGAGATATGGCAGTTTCAAGTACATTTAATGTTGGTGATTTGATGCCTTATCTGGAAGATGAGTACCTCGAGGACTTGAGGACAAGTCCTTTTTTCAAAAGGGAAGAATGATGCAGAAATGTTCTGATTCGCTGAACTGACCCTTGCTAGTGAGCGGAGCATAACAACTAAAGTGACCAGAATTTCTGAGGGAAAAGAAGATTATGAAATGAAATTAAATTATGAGTTGAAGTCCATTTCTGAGCTGGTGCAGAATTCTGAGCCCTTGATGCCATCTGAGCAAGCCATGCTAATTCTACCAGCGATAGCCCATTTCAGACAAGTGTTCACTGAACAAGCTCAGCCTCCAGTTCTAACACTTCTCAAGTGGCAAGAAGATCTAGATAGCACCCTCAGAAAACCATCAGAGAAAGTCTCCACTAAAGTGCTCCAGTCCACTGAAGCTCTCCAGTGACCAGTTCTAGTCTCCAGATGGATGCTCCAGATGTACGTCTCTAGTGGAAGTCCAGATTTCAGTTTTTTTTTTCCAGTTACCTTAATAAAGTGTTCTGACTGCGCTTGTAGGATCCAATAAAGGAAGGATGAAAGCTGTCCAAAGAAGATGACAACAAAGGAATGAATGCCCATGTTATTTCTAACGGTTTGTCGGTCCTCTTGCAAAAGGAATCTTTTTAGAAGCTTTATCTGTTCATTTCCCATGCTAATAAATTAGTGCTTGTCCTTTGCACATGACAGGTTTTAGATTATTTTATTATTATTTCGATAACTCCAAGGAAATAGTTTATGTAGCTATAAATAAGGGTTGTATTTTTCTTTGTAAAAGGCAGATTATGTTGTTGAATGAAATTAATAGAGCAGCCTTTATTTCTTATCCAAAATCTTCATTTACCTTTATAGATCTTTGATCTTGGTGGTTTTGAGTGATCCCTTTATGTATATTTATGGTGGTTCGTCCTTTATCAAATATAGTGGTGAGATCTTAGTTCTTCGATTCCTTAATCTGTGTTTGTGGTTGCTAGAACTTTATCAAACATAGTGGTGGGTTGGAGTGTTTCCTTTATCCTTGATTCCGGTTGCTTGGCCTTTACGAATCTCGGTGGTGGATTATTTTATCTATCCTTTTGTTTATTGTCTTGTTTCTTGTTTATTTCATAAAATCCAGAAAATACCAAAAATATTTAACTTCATTTTTGTTTAAATTCCGCTGTGCTTATGTTATCACGTGTCCTATGCATCACCATATCTCTAGGAATCGTTTACCTTTTCAGTACCGTCTTTTTTAGCTGATCAACAGATGAAATGATTGTATGTCAATTGGATCCTAGCCTTAGTGAAAGTAATTTGTTAGATGAATTTAACAAGGGTAAATTACATTTCTTAAGGATCCTAGCCTTATGAAATGATTGTCTGTTTTGAAGATCGCAACAACAAATCCTTCTCAAGGCTTTCAGGTCGATGCTAGAAAGGGAAAGACTTTCTGGAACCAACTTCAATGACTAGTTTTGTCAACTGAGAGTAGTTCTAAGAGGTGAAAAGAAACATGATGTCATTGATGAGCAAACACCGTTGTTCCGAGAGCGAATGCTTCAACTAGAGAGTTGACTGCATACAATGCTCAATACGATAGACACAATGAGGTTGCTTGATGCTTGGAAGCATGAATGCTGAGCTTCAAAAGCAATTTGAGAATTCATTCCCATGTGATATGCTCAACGAACTCAAGTCTTTGTACGAAATGCAAGCCGGAGTGGAGTTGTTCGACCTAGTTGATCAACTTCATGACTTGCGACATGAGCTAGGAACATCGGTTAGTCCTCATGTACTCTAGTTGAAGAGGTACTCATGAGCAATTGGAAAGGTTGTACTATGGTTATCATCCGGCTATTACTATTAGCAAAATCCTAAAGTCTTTTCAAAAGGATTTTGAGGAGTTTATGCGCTATTATAATATGCATAGCATGAGTAAAACCAAAGCTGAACTTCTTGCCATATTTATTGAGTATGAGAAAAAACTTCCAAAGAAATCTGGTACACCCCAAGTTCTAATGATCAAGGGGGGAAAGGTTCAGAAAGCAAAATAACCGTCAGCTAAGGGTAAGAAGTTTGGTAAGGGAAAACAAGTGTGTTAAATCTCCAAACCTTTAAAGACCCTTCAACAAAAAGGAGCATACGGCTAAAGTATCTAGCTGAGTTGAATGCGAAGAAGAAGCAAGCTGGTTCGACCAGTGCTTCAAGTATCTTCACAAATGAATCATATGTGTTGTTATACAAATAATAATTCAAATAGCAAAAGAGTCAGGTTTAACTTAGACTCTAACTATCTTTGGCATTGTCATCTTGTTTAAATTTTTTCACGAAACGCATTTACAATCTTCAATGAGAAGAGATCTTACAATTAAATGATGAATCATTTAATAAATGCGTGTCTTTGACATTATCGTTAGCAACAAACACATTGAAAGTCTTCAATAAGAAGAGATCTTACAATCAAGTGATGAATTATTTGATAAATGTGTATTTCGGCATTGTCGTTAGCAAGAAATGCATACTTCAAATTGAAGGGATCTTAAAATCAAATGATGAATCATTTGACAAGAGATCGTTAAATCAAATAATGAATCATTTGATAAATGCATGTCTTGTGTTTTTGACAAAATGACAAGAAATTATTTTCTGTTTTAGACGGAGAAGGTTAAGAATCTACTTGGACTTATACATAGTGATGTATATAGCCTATTTAGACATATGTCAAGGAAAGGTGCTAGCTACTTTGTCACTTTTACGGATAATTTCAGTCATTATGGTTATGTTTACTAGCTGAAACATAAACATGAAGTCTTCGAAACATTCAAGGAATTTAAAAGTGAAGTAGGAAATCAACTCGGTAAAATCATCAACATTTTTCGTTAGGATCTAGGTGGAAAATACTTAAGCCAAAAGTTTAAGGATCATCTAAAAGCTTGTGGAATTATCCAAGAGCTTACTCATATATAAGGGTATATCTGAAAGGAGAAATCAAACCTTGTTGAACATGGTGAGATAAAAGATGAACCTTAAGACTCTCTCATTTTATTTTGGGATTATACTCTGGAGATTGTTGTATGCATTCTCAATACGGTTTCAACCAAGAAGGTTGACAAGACACCGCATGAATGTGGTGTTAAGTGCATCTTAGTAGGACACCAAAAGGAAACAATGGGTTACTACTTCTACTTTCCTACCGGAAACACTATTAAGGTATCTCGATTTGCTGAGTTCCTTGAAAGGAAACTCATATCTCAAGAAGATAGTGGGATGATTGTTGAACTTGATGAGACTCAAGAAGATGTGTCAACTTCTGAAAAGACTAGCAATCATCAACTTGGGGGGGGGGATGTTCAAATAGATGAATCTCTAGATGAACTTCAAGTTGAAGATGAAGCGATTCCAATTCGTAGGTCCTCAAGGACAATACGTGTTGGTGAAAGATTAAATCTTATGGTTGAATATGAAGAACACGTAGTAGGAGATTTAAATGAACCTCCTAATTTCAAAGTCCCATTATCGGATCCAGAGTCTGACAAATGGCTTGAAGCTGTGAAATGTGGAAATGAACTCCATGAAAGATAATCAAGTATGGAGCTTGGTTGATCTTGTACCAAATGGTAGAACCGTTGGGTGTAAATGGATCTTCAAAAAGTAGACCGACGTGGATTGAAATGTACACACTTATAAAGCTCGTCTTGTGGCGAAAGGTTATACTCAACTTTATGGAGTTGATTATGAGGAAACATTTTCTCCCGTTGCGGACATTAGAGCTATTAGGATCATTTTAGCCATAGCGGTGTACTATGACTATGAGATATGGCAAATGGATGTCAAAACCGCTTTCTTGAATGGTTTTCTAGACAAGGAAACATATGGTACAACCAGAAGGTTTTGTCGATCCAAAACATCTCGACAAATTGTGCAAACTTCAAAGGTCAATTTATGGATTGAATCAAGCATCAAGGAGTTGGAATAAAAGGTTTGATGAGGAGATCAAAAGTTTGGTTTTGCTCAAAATCCTGATGTGCTATGTGTCTATCACAAAGTTAGTGGGAGTAATGTTACTTGGGTTGAAATGACATTCATTTTTGGAATCAAGATCTATAGAGATAGAAGTAAAACGGTTGATCAGATTAAGTCAAAGTGCTTATACAGATAAGATCTTGAGAAGGTTCAAGATGGAAAATTCTAAGCGCGAGAAATTTGCTGATGCAAGCACTTAATTTATCTAGCAAGAATGGTGCTTCTACAACTAAAGAGGTGGAGCGTATGAAAAGAATTCCTTATGCTTCGGTTATGGGATCTATCATGTATGCAGTAAGATGCACTAGACCTGATGTTGTGTTCGCTAAAAAAATATTTTTAGCCGATATCAGTAAATCCTTGAGAGGATCATTGGAGTGATGTGAAAAATATTTTTAAGTACATGTGGGCTACTAAAGAATTATTCTTCGTGTATGGTTGAAATCCCAATACAGAATTCAAAGTGAATAAGATACTGTGATGTTGGATTTCAAGATTGATAAAGATGATACAACATCTTATTCGGGATATGTCTTCGTTTTAAATGAAGACACCATGGAATGCTTTGAGCTAAAAGCAAACCACAGTTGCTATGTATGTGACAGACTCTGAGTATATCGCCGTCTCTGGGAAGATGACATGCAGGTTGTCTGGATTAGAAAGTTTATTTTTGGATTTTAACGTGATAATCCTCAAATAACACACCTATGGATCTGTATTGTGATAATTCGGGAGCAATTATCATTGCCAATGAACCTGGGATTTAAAAAGGTGCCAGACATTACTAGAGAAGATATCACTACGTTCGTGAGCAAATCGAATCGCGTGAAATCAAATTACTCAAAGTTCACATAGATTATAACTTAGCGGATCATTTTACAAAGAAATTGTCAAAAGGAAAAATCAATAAGCATGCTATGGGCATAAGTCTTATATATTGCTAGTTATATCATGTAAATCTGTGATTGGTATTTGGATAATGGGATGTTAAACGATTGTTATTTTTATAAATGTATAAGTGGTTTCATTTTATAATAATTGTGTCCTATATTTGCATGTTTAGATCCATGAATATTTGGAAATATTCTAAACGTCCATTGTCAATTAACTATATGGGAATATAGTAAACTAAGGAAAATGTGAGAGATTGGTGAAAATATTTAAGGAAATATTTTGATCGTACCAAACTCACATGATAATAGGTGAATATCGGACTTACACCACTTAACCAATTGTCATTCTATGGATCAGCGTCATTAAATGAAATTCGGGAAATGGTTACTTTATTTATCCTTAGACTTGAGATACAAGTGAGTTATGCAGGTGTGGATTGCATTTCTTGATATAGTTCTAACTGTCTTGAACAAGGTAGTAATAAAAGGCTATTTTCAGAGATGTTGAGAAACGACATGGTGAGACACTTGTAGTCAATATAGGATTTGTTCCTTCAATTTGCAACTGAAGTATGATACTATTTGGCGCCCTCATTGATTAATTAAGATGTTTGTATTCACATACCCAAATGAACTCAAGAGAATGTCTTGATTAATTTGGTAATCTTGATTAATTGTAAAAATGAGAAACATAATCGTTAATTTATGAAATGACATTGATCCATATTCATAATTAACAAAGGTATCTGAACAAAGGATATTAAAGACTAAATCATTTCAAATAGGTAATTTAAGAAACTATTCTTAAATATTTACGGGAGCAATGGCGTGTTACTAGACGCTAACCAATGTTATTATCTTTATGATAACATGCTCAAGTAGGAGCTGTTGGTATGTGATCACGTTATAATAAACGCATGTCCGGAAATAATTTAAGCATATGGGGTCACACGAAATGACACGGTAACTCTATATTATTAATTAGTATATTATGTAATATATTAACTAAAAATATAATTAAGAATTAATTAATTATGGATTTAATTAAATAAAGAGGAGGTGGAAAAGTGAAAATAAGAAATTAGAGTTGTTTCCTAATATTACTAAAGGGGCTGAAAATCTCAAGGGATTTTTCCATTGGGATTACTTGGTCACCAAGTTTGAAAACCGTAATTATTAATCCTATATATAGAGGGCTTAGGCTTAAGGATTTTAGACACACATTCACAATACATTCAATTGTGGAAAATCTCCTCTATCCCTTCTCCTTTTGAGTTCGACCGAAACCCACATAGGGGTATTTGGTTTTTGTGAGTTCGAACAACCATATGCAACATATATATATATATATATATAATTAATGCTAAGGCATTAATTATGGGTTTTACTTTTGTTAGTCGACAACAATAGTTTTGTTTCATGGGGTTTTCAAATTAGAGGGTATAAACAAAGGGTTGTTTGGTTTGTGATTCTGGCACTAGCATACGGTATAAGGGTGTCTAGTGTACGATTGTAGAGGGGTTTTACTTTAAACCCTAGATAATAATAATCTTATTATTAATAATTATATTGGAAGCTTTGCGCAAAGTTACCACATTTCAATTCTCTCTTTGTTAATTAAGTTGATTGCGTATACGTTTCTTTTCATTACGTACTCGTGAATTGTTATATGTTTATATGCTCATTTTATAACATGCAGATGATTTCACTTCATATGAGTATCAAGGATATGTATTGCCAGACTTATTTGATCTCCTTTTTTGAGAAGTGTGATTTGAAGAAGCTGTATGATTTGACACTTGTCTGAAATGACATTCTCCAACTGATTTGTTCACTGAATCTTTTCATCTTTGAGTTGTAAAGCATGCATGGAAAGTCTTTGAGAAGAACCAACAAGATTTCCTACAGATTTCTTGTATTGTTCTTCTATCATATCTTTTCCATTTTCTTTCAGAGATTTATTTCTCAGATTTCTCTCATTAATCCTAGATAAAATGTCTAATGAGTGACCATCACTGCTTGAGCATATCCTAGTGTCTGAAAGTTTTGACCTTGCATGAGTCAATTTTCTATTCATTCCTTTACTTGGATACTTACTAGCAGCATGACCCTTCGTGACATATGAAGCAGGAAATCCTCTTGACATTTTTCTTCTTATTGAATCTTCTAAGATTTTCTTTCGTAATAGGATTTCCATACTTAGTCATCTCTTCAATGCATGAAAGTCTTTCCAATGCTTCATCTATTGTTTTCACAGGAATTAATGGAGTTGACTTTGAGTGTCTCAAATGTAATGTCTCGTTTTCTTCCAGAATTACTCCTCTGTTTATGGATGTCTCATCAACCCTGGAGGTTTCAGGAACCAGACGAGGTACATTTTTATGATCATTGTCCCACTTATGACATACATCATGCATTTGACTGACACTCAAATGACTTTGACTAAGATGTTCAATATGATACACCTTATCAAGACGATGATTAGTGACGCTCACATTACCATGACCAGTTGTGATCCCCTGAACGGATCCGGCAAAGTTCACCTGAACATCAGAAACCTTAACAAAGTCTGACAGAACACTACTATCTCCAGTGGCATGAATAGAACATCCAATATCGATGTTCCACATGTTGTCAGTCCTTTCTACTGAAACTGGATACTTAGGGGGTGCTTGGTTGGGGGGTATTTAGGGGTAAGTAATGACTAACATAATGAATAATTATGCTTGGTTTTAAAAAAAGTGGTTCATGAATACTAAAACTAAGTAATGAGTCGTTATAGACCAAATTGGGGGTGATAACTATCATTACCCATGTTTCATAAAAAATGAAATAAAAAAACTACCATTTTTTGCATTTATGCGCCTCTCCCATGTCCCAATATTCTCGATCATGCAGTTATAGTCTACATTATGCACATTGTTTAAATATATTATATTAATACGCATTAATTCAACTATAATGATACTATACTTAATTAATGTTGATATACCAAAATATATATAGATATAAGTAGAAGACTTTTAAATAAATAACAATTTTTATACTTATTTAATTAACTTTTATATAATATATATGTTCGTAAAATAAACCAACCTAACCAAGTAACATCAAAGGTAATGAAATACCTAATGCATTCCCTAGCATTACCTTTGCCTTTCCCATTTCCATTCCTTAAAATTGAACAAAGTGTGAGTCCCTCGATAGCTATAGATCGCTCTCGAGATCGTCTATGATTATGTCGTGAGTGCGGAATCCTCACGAGATAACTAGTTTGATTAGTAAACTGGTATATCGCTAATTATCAAGTAAATAATCAGCCGTATTATGCTATCTTCGTTTCTATAAGATATAGAACGAACTTAGGTGTCTGGTGTACTTGTATGTCGAACATGTTCTTTATTTTAGAGTATTCATTCGTATATATATGTTTTGAGTCGAACTGGGCTTGCTGGGCTTTGTTCTTACGAACTTAGCTGCCCAGCCCATGTAACGAAGTTAATCTTCGTTTGTACCAAACGAAGTTTATCTTCGTTTGCCTCTAACGAAGATATACCTTATCTTCGTTAGATACAAGACTTAGTTATATTCCTAAGTATTTCATCTTAAAGAATCCTAACACATATTGTGTTTGTACTTGTATATTACACAACAAACATCATACATAACACACATATATATAACACCAAAACATGTAATCGATCATTACCAAACATAAAGTCCATAATCTATCAATTACATATATAGATACGACATAAATTAACATAATGTCTCAATCTAAACGACATATCAAATCTAAGTTGCTGTTGTCACATCAACAAATCAACAAACTCCCCCTTGACAGCAGCACCTTCGATTTCTTAGTCTTCAAAATCTGATCATTCATCAAACAACAATCTTTTGCTATTTGCATGAATATCTTCATGTAAGCAGAGCTGAAGTATCTTACGATATCTACTTTCTTCATGCTTCCAAAATGGCAAAAACGAACACTCTGTATCGTACAGCTTTCTCAGATCATTTCTCGAGAAGTTCACCAGCTGCATCGGATCATAAACTCTTCTCAACAAAATCTGCTTCTTTGAATCTGCATACATCTTGGCTTCACCAGAATTTCGATCAATTTCCCAATTATCCATCTTGTCCAAGACATCTTGTGCCCATTTCTTGGCAGGGACCTTGATCATGCATTTAATATCATGTTGAACAAACTCAACTGTTTTATCTGGTTTGACCACTCTTTTCTTCGATCTTGGCTCGATCTTAAACTGTGGTTTATCAGAATCTTTCATATTCTTCCTTAACCAAAATCTTTTCTGAGATTCTTACCAACCACATCAGCTAAGCCATCATCGCTTGGATTGATAATCCAGTTATTTCCAAGCTCATGTAAATCTTCTTCACACAAACTTCTGAAATGTCTCTCACACCATGCTAAGTACTGACAACCCTCTGGTCTTTTAAGCACAAACAACTTCAATTCATCATCATAAAACCAACTCCAGATGATTGTCTTGTACTTTGCAGCATCTTTATCTGAGATATGAGTCCAATACAAATTCGGTTTCCACGTTTCCCTATGTACTATCCAATCATTTACTCTTTTCTCGGGAACACGTCGATCAACAATATGTAATGAATCATCATCTCTGAGAGAAACTGGAAAATCATTTGAATTGAATGGTCTTGTCACATTAATCTCATATTCAGATGGAATCGACACATCACCATTCTTAGCATACACAACAAAATGTAGAACTTGAGTTAGGCTGCTGAATGGGACTTGAAGCATTCTTTCTCTAACATCTGATCTCTGCTGATCCAGCACTCTATTCTCATCAATCAACGGATCTTCAGGAATTGAGTCCCATACTTCGTCAAACCCATAAGGCTTCTTGAATATATCTAGATTTGGTTCAGGGACAAATTCGCCTTCCTCGAGCTCATCACCATCAAAGAATAAATCTGTATAATCTGGATCATCTATTTAAATTTACACAAATGAACACCAGAATAAAAGAATAATCATGATAATTATAATAAAGATGAAATGTACTTGTATTAAAATAAGATAAATTACATTTTCATTACATAAAATGTCATAACTTATTACACACAATCAATTATACATTCTATCTAACAATCTTTATCATAGACAAAATTAGAAACCTGAATCACGAGGAGCACCAGAAGGACCAGCACCAGAACCAGAAGCACCTTGCTGAGAAGTATCACCTCCTGTCTCCCCCTCGATCGCTGCACCCTTTCCTCTATCTTCAACTGGGCGAGAAACATTCCTTTCAGCAGCATTATCAGCATCATCATCGTCATTCTGACGTCGTGGTTGAACCGCTGACAATCTGCAGACCTCTTCAGGAACTTCTCCCCCTTGATTCTTGACCCAGTTGATCAAAAATGTTAAGGCAGCGCGAGTCTCAGTGAGTTCAGACTCCAAAGTGCGAACCCTGGTCTCCAAAAGATCAACACGACATCCAAGAACAGGAGCAACAGCAGCAGTCGGGCTTGGAGGAGCAGGCATTGCTACAGAAGAAGCTTCAACAACACGTCGACGCTTAATTCTGGTATATTGAAGATCAATACTCCCTTGCCTCTTCACCGGACTAACCGAACTTGCTCTGTTCACAGGGTCTTCCATATCTTCAAAGATCTCTCGCAATTCAGAATCATGCTGAGCTGCAACATCAGGATCAATCTCAGCAGCAGGAATTGAGTTAGCGGAATCTGAAATTGCTGGAACAGCGTGACAAGCTTTGCTTCTGCGTTCTCTATGAAACAAAACACCCGCTTGATCAAACGACTGATGCGAATGATCGCTTTCAGAAGCAGCCGCAATATCATGAATCATCTTAGTTCGACGTTCAGCAGCAGCAGAATCATCTGTGTCTGTCGCAGTTGTAGCAGCAGAACCGTCGGAACTAGCAACATCATCATCATCATTTCCAACATCCGAACCAGCAGACTCATCCCCAGAACTCTCAACACCATCAACAGAACTCGCTGAAGAACCAGAATCAGAATCGTCATCAGCAGCATCCACAAACATATCATTCTCAAGACGAGATTGATAGTTTGGATTAATCAGGTGACCAAAAAGTGGTGGATCATGGAGACCAGCCACATTACTCGTATTTGCCTCAAGATCAGCAAAAAGACGCGAAGGCGAAGCATGAAGAACGTAGCGAGGACCTTGGTCATATTCTAAGTCTGGACAAAAATGTCTAACTATAGCCATCACAAATCGAGGATACAGAAGAAATCGCTTTCTCCCCCTAGCATTAATCTGATCAACAAACTCTTGATAAAAATATCGGGAGAAAGGATAAGGGCGATTATATACCAAAGCAACCATCTGCGACGCAATCTGTGCAGATAGTTGATCAAAGCCAGCCTTGCGATTGCTCAAACAGACGAGCAATGCATACGCCAGATACCTCCATCTTCCCTGAAAACCACTCTTGTCAAAAGGAAGTTTGACCTGGCCAACAAATCCCATTCTCTGAAAGCAGCGAAGAAGGAGTTCGAACTCGTAAGTCATTTCAACATCTTCCTCTTCTTCTACGTCTGGTTCTGCTCCTAGATGCAAAATAGTGCGGAGCGACTCAGCATTGAAATCAAATGTTGTGCCTTCAACAGTTGCTCGTACAAAACTTTGGCCATCAACCATGACTTCATGAGCAGTGGACCAGAAAGAATCAATATACAGCTTAATCAGTCTCGGCGAATCACAAAAAGCAAAAGATAATCGCGAGCGAGCAATGTAGTTGAACATTTCATGAAAATGTTCGCAATTATGCTGATCTGGATCTAGGTTCAGGGCAAGATTGTGCTTTTTCACAAATTGACGAGGAGCGAGAGCCATTTCTGCAAAACCAATCACAATATCGAAACAAATATAAATAATCATGATAAATGGATTGCAGAATTGAAAAACCCTAATTTAAAAAAAAACCTAATCTGAAAAACCCTAATTCTTAATTTCGCAAAATAAGTCTGAACGAAGATAACCAATAAATTCGTTAAGTAGACAGAACAAAGATAGAAGCTAAATTCGTAAGCAATAACTAAACGAAAATAGGTCTTAAGTTCGTAAGAATTAAACCTAAATTAACACCTAACGAAGTTTAAGTTCGTTAAGACTAAACTGTACATGCAAGTTCGTAAGTTATAAAACTTATCTTCTAAGTTCGTAACCTATAAACGAAGTCTAAGTTCGTTTGAATAAACCTAAGGGTGTTAAGCTAAATTCGTTCCTCATCAACTTGGGTCTAAGTTCGTAAGGCATAAAAGTAACTTCGTTTCTACCCAAGTTAAATTCGTTCAATTCAAAATCTAAGTCCATGTGCACACATCTAAATTCGTTTTGAACTAAAGTCTAAATTCGTTCACACAAGTCTAAATTCGTTTGATCAAACCAGGTGAATGATTACAAGAATTTTATAAACATAATCAACACAAATCAAATCGAAGATACATGGAAACCTAAATCATATTCGTGAATGAAAAGAACATTAAAAACTTACTTAGATCTCAGTTTGGACAATGAATCAAGAAAACGAATTAAAGTGAGAGAAAAGAAAAAAGTTTGTGTTTTAGGGTTTTGCTCGAAAATGAGAGTATTTTTCGTTTGATAAAGAAATAACGAAGAAAAACCCCTTTATATATGGAACTAACAATGGGCCAACTATGGGTCGGGCATAACTTCACAAACGAAGTTAGCCAAACGAAGATAAACTTCGTTTGAACAAAGGTGTGTCGAACGAAGATAGCAGTTATCTTCGTAAGAACAAATCTGAAAATATTCCGTAGTTCAGCAAAAATTTCAGAGTTTCATCCAAGCAATCTTCCAAAACACAACCCTTTATCACAATCTGTACATAGCAAAAACTCGTTAGATAGCAACCTGTTCATGCCGTGTACTAAAAACGTGCTTAGCACCCAAATTCATAATCATAATGTAAGTAGATAACCGAACATTATAATCTTGAATGAAAACCCATGGTTTAAACGCTATCCTGAAAATAATCAATTTAAATATGAACCTCATTACCAATATGATTATGACACCGAGAACTTCCTTGGATCATAGATATGCATGACAGCAAACCATCTTGAAACACTTAAGTCCCATACTAGATGCCGTCTACAAAACTTAACAAACAATGAACTATCCAACAAAATTCACTGAAGAACTTAGTAAAGTTTCCAAAAGTATGTCATAAATCATAGCATGAAATTCAAGGAAACTAATATCAAATTTGATTATTTTCATTAAATACATGAATCATAAATAAATAACTATTCCAAAAACCAGTTCATGTATTCATCCTTCACATGCTCTAATCTGCATCACAAATATTATCACTACACACCAAGGATCTTATCGTAATGATATCATCCATGTAAATAACAATGCAGTAACAGAAGTCAGCATTCCAACGTTATCTTCTTAACCTGAACACTGCACACTTACCACAGAACTCATCAACGCATTGAGAACAAAACAGTATAATGCAGAAAATTCAAGTTACAATCATACTCAATCAGGGTTAACAAATATGAAATAACTAAAAATCTAACAAAAGATCAAGGGAGGTCATTTCTTGTCAAACCCTAAAATGTCACCACACAAATTTAAACAAACCGATTAATAATTTGGTGACAAGTGAAAATCATGAGATTTCAAATGACTTTGACATTTCACATTACACTTGAAAAGATCTTTTTCTAAACTTTAAACAAATTAATGTCCATATTAGAAAATCTTCTTTGTGAACAGTCTACACAACCTCATTAAAAATTCACATGAAGGAATTCAGCAAAAAATATACTCAGAATTTGAATAGGATCTCTCGTGCAATAAGAACTTATAAAAATACTATTTTGACTCAATTAAAAAGAAAAATAACACAGAATAAAAATTGCAGAATAATAAACTAATCTAAATTCTAATTAACTAGACTTTATACATTATTCACATTAAGCATGATTACTGCTGATTAGATCAGTTTAGCATGTTACATAAGCCTGCGGGTGAGAAATAATTCTCTTATTATAAGTTCTGAACCGTGACCCAACAGCGATTACCGGTATGTTTGTCCTCTTAAACACTCGGTACATCCAGTTTCCATTGAGTTATGACACTTTCGACATACCCTGGCCAAGGACAGTCACCATGTAACCCGAGTAGCCTAATATGCCATTTGAATAGTTTGCGAACTTATGTAACCCACATTCAGATATACTTTCGTAATCGATACAAGCACTAAGATAAAAAATATTCAATATATTCAAGAACATCCTTAACCAATCATGAGACACTTTGTGGATAACTGAATTGAATTACTTTGTGATTTCACATATATGCTTCTGCATTTCATGATTTATAAGGAACCCGTGATTTTCTATGAGATCCATGTAGCGAACTTTCTGACAACCTATCCCAAGTTGGAAGCTTTAGGTAGGCTAGGTATACAAAGATACCCCGAGGACATACTTGTCCGAATCTCAAAGACCACATTAGCCCCTTAATTTGCATATAATTGATTTGCATAACAATATCACATTTACTTTTATGTTCATGATTGGTAGAGGTTCGTGCCTATTCATTGAACAAATCTTATAGTAATGCTAGATCTTTCACAAAATTTAAGGACTAGATCAATTCATTACTGAAAAGCAAGCAATCTCAGCCATATATCTGAATATGTTTCCCACAAGAACATTATATAATTTAAGTTCAGATTGAAGGAAACCTTGGTACTTTGTGTCTACCGATATATCCCAAATTGTAATCACTGAACTAAGCAGTTATATTACGATTAAGCAGGCTTAAAAGCTAAAGTATCGTCACTTCTCCTCATTTAGCGCAGTAACCTTACTTTATTCATATTTTTTGGATTTTCGATTTTTCAATGTTTTTGAATTTTTCTTGACACTCTATATACAAACTTATACTAAGACAACTCTTTTTGTATTTTTATGACACTATCTATGTACAACTTATACTACAAAGACACGAAAAATACATTTAAGTTCTTTGAGAGAAACTACTCGGCATTCTTCATACCATTGAGTTGAAATAACAACTCAAGACGAGGTCCATCAAAAGCTTTAGTGTATAAATCAGCAAGATTATCATCAGTAATAACCTTTTCTAAATGAATAAGCTTTTTCTCAAAACAGTCACGTATGAAATGATACTTTATATCTATGTGCTTGGTGACTTTAAAGTTTTTCGGATTCTTGGTAATATCTATGGCAGACTTATTATCAATACAAATAGGAGTATTAGAGATATTCATACCATAATCGCGCAGTTGTTGCTGTATCCAAAGCACCTGAGAACAGCAATATCCAGCAGCAATGTACTCTGCTTCACAGGATGACTGTGCAACAGATGTCTGCTTTTTGCACTGCCACGATACAATTCTCCCCCCTAAAAGCTGACATCCACCTGACGTTGATTTCCTATCCGAGTTGTCACCACCATAATCCGAATCAGTATAAGCTACAAAGTCAAAAGAACCATACATGGGATACCAAAGACCTAGACGAGGCTTGGCTTTCACATAACGAAGGATTCTTTTTGCAGCTTTCAAGTGAGACTCTTTCGGATTAGCCTGATATCTAGCACACATAGAAACAGCAAAGGTAATATCTGGACGTGAGGCTGTCAGATACATCAAGGATCCAATGATAGCTCGATATTGAGTGGCATCGACAGATGGATCATTAGGCTTATCAGGACACAACCCATGATTAGTCTTAATGGGAGTAACAGCATCCTTAGCATCAGACATGCGAACCGAGTAAGCAAATCTTTAACATACTTGGTCTGATGTATAAAGAAACCATCTTTCAGTTGATCCACCTGTAGTCCAAGGAAGAAGGTTAATTCCCCCATAGCACTCATCTCAAACTTAGCCTTCATGCTCTGTTCAAATTCCTTGCACATTTTGTCATCAGATGAACCAAAATGATGTCATCGACATAAACCTGTACAAGCAAGTAGTCCTTCCCTTTCCATTTAATAAACAACGTGCTGTCTATAGAACCTCTGGTAAAACCACTTTCCTTCAAATGTGTTGACAATTTTCATACCACGATCGAGGAGCCTGATGTAAACCATATAAAGCCTTATCGAGACGATATACTTTATTAGGAAAGTCTGGATCCTCAAAACCGGCAGGTTGTTCGACATACACTTCTTCTTTAATATCACCATACAAGAAGGCACTCTTTACATCAAGCTGATACACCTTAATACCCTTATAACTAGCATATGCCAGAAATAATCGAATAGCTTCAAGTCTAGCTACAGGTGCAAATGTCTCATCGTAATCAAAACCTTCTTGTTGCTCAAATCCTCTAACCACCAATCGAGCCTTATTTCGAGTGACTACACCTCTGTCATCGCGTTTACAACGAAAAACCCAACGCGTTGTTAAAGGAGATTCACCCGGAGGTAAGTCAACTAACTTCCATACCTCAAGCTTTCGAAACTGAGCCAATTCTTCTTGCATCGCCTCAACCCATGACGGTTCCTTAAGAGCCATTCCAACATTCTTAGGCTCAACCTGAGAGATAAAGCAGTAATACAAGTACCAAGTAATTGCCCCAGTATCCTTAACTTCAGCAAACATACACGACGGTTTCTTAGATTGATTCCTCGTGCGAACAGAGGCAGAAGCATCACCAATGATTTGCTTGACTGGATGATCCTTGTGGACTCTGGTTTGAGGAACCTTATCGACAGAAAGATCATCTCCCAAATTCGTCTGCACATGTTGCTCTGGAGTTTTGTAATCTGGAGTGTTAGGCTCCTCCTGAGTTCACCTTCCGTGTCATCAGTATCATAGAAAGGAGAATCAGGTAGAGGTACATGCAAAGGATCAGTAGGAACTATAGGAGCAGGCTCTAAGTTGAATCTGCTACTTTTGTCCCACTAGATTCTCCAGATTCAGAGGTAGGCTCAACTATTGGTGAGGAACCAGAAGAAGAACCAGAAACCGGTCCACCATCCAGAGGATCATGAAGAGTAACGACATCCTCCACTGTTGGAACACCTGCAAAAGAAACAGGACCACGAAAAGAAGTGAAGACACCATCATAATCAAAATGATTAGCAGGACCAAGGTGTACAGCAGGTTTGTGACTGACAATTACGACATTTGTACCAAGATCTACTTTGCCAGTCTTCTGATTGTACACTCGCCTAATCGGTGTACTTGGAACATAGCCCAAAAAGAACCCTCCTCAGATTTAGGTTCAAATTTCCCTTGAGGAAGAGTTTTAAGAAAAGTGCACGGAACA
Source organism: Erigeron canadensis (assembly GCF_010389155.1). NCBI lineage: Eukaryota > Viridiplantae > Streptophyta > Magnoliopsida > Asterales > Asteraceae > Erigeron > Erigeron canadensis. The sequence goes on along the minus strand of NC_057767.1, from coordinate 17,113,592 downwards.
CCGAAAGGCTCAACATTCTGTAAATTGGGCTTTTTGTTGTGCAATAGTTCATAACTAGTCTTCTTAAACCGTTTAACTGTCAAAACCCGATTCAGAATGTGACAAGCTGTATTCACTGCCTCTCCCCAGAAAGTAATAGGAAGCCCTGAATCAGCAAGCATCGTCCTGGCTGTCTCAATTAACGTCCTGTTCTTCCGTTCAGCCACTCCATTCTGTTGTGGCTCATATGGTGCACTGTACTGATGTTGAATTCCTTTGGTCAAGCAAAATACAGTAATAGTATTATTCTTGAACTCAGTACCATTGTCACTCCTGATTCTCTTAACTTTGACTCCATGGACATTTTCAACTTGCTTGACAAAATCCATAAATCGTTCGGCAGTCTCATCCTTGGTCTTCAGAAAAAAACCCATGAGTACCTCGAGTAATCATCAGTGATCACTAAACAGTAAGACATCCCTCCAATGCTTCTTTGTTCACAGGACCAAAGAGATCCATATGAAGTAATTCGAATGGTTTGGAAATAGAGTTGAGTACTTTGGATTTATGCGGATTCTTATGTTGCTTCCCTTTCAAACACGGTACACACTTATCTTCCATCCCAAACTTCTTAACAGGCACACCATCAACTAACCCAAGACTGATAAGTTCATTCATCTTCCGAAAGTTGATATGTCCCATTCTACGATGCCATAGGAGAGATTCAGACTCATTTGCCTTGCTCAACAAACAAAGGGGCTCCTTTGGATTATCAACACCTAAAATTAAACCATAGATGTCTCTCTTCCTAGGAGCTTTGAGCATAATCCATTCTTCTGGAATAACAAAACCCGGCTTCAAGATGTATGCCTCCTTTTCTGTGAAATGAACATTGTTGCCCTTATCACAGATCTGTGAGACACTCATTAGATTGTGAGTAAGTTGTTCCACATAGTTAACTCTTTCTAGAGTTAGTTGTCCATTGACGACATCTCCTTGACCGGTGATGTTGCCGCCCTTGGAACCAGCAAAACTAACATATGACCCATTTATACCAGTATAATTGGACAAGAGCTTCTTGTCCCCTGTCATGTGCCTGGAGCATCCACTGTCAAGGTACCACAAATGAATAGGTTTCCTAGGAACTCCCTGCACATAAAATGAGAAATATTAGTTATCATTGGGGACCCAAACCTTCATAGGTTTGGGTCGTCCCTTCTCATCCTTGAGAATCAGTTCAGTCCAATATCCATTGCTAGAAGCCGTGGGTGTGACTTGATTCTCAACTTGTCTTCTCACTGGAGAAGACGTCTGACCGCTCGTTGGAGAAGGTCTTGGGGAATGAAGGCCAAAAGAGGGTCTAACACTCGAGTGAAGTCGGTTATAAATGAATTACGACTGGAGATGTTTGTGACCGACTCGAACTCCCACTGAGGGTAGTGAATCTTTGTCCCATAGGAGAAGAACCTTTTGGTGGAGATTCACGTCGTTGAGGTATAGTAAACGTTTTGTGAAGATTGAACTTTTAGTCTTATAAACCTGTTATCATTACCCAACCCCCTTTTTCCTTCCGAGGTGGAAACCTTTGAAGGAGAACCCATCTCCGAGGTCGATTAGGACATACACTGTAAACATGACCTTTTTCATGACAAGCAAGCAAGAGAGGACCTTAGTTTTTTCTTTGTATCTACCTTATTATTGTACTTACAGATCACTATTGTCCACTGATTTACTTGTTTTACTAGGATCCTTATGGTCTCGTTTGGTCGGTGATATCCTAGACTTACTTGGGACTTCTTTCGAGCAGGCATTAAGATATGCTTCAAAGCCTTAGTTGCTTCGACATAACAACTAATTCATCTTCAGATTGACTATCCCTAGACTGCTTAGGTAAAGGAGTTTGACGCAACTGACTTAATCGCTTCATATCCTTATATCAACATCCCAGACTTTATCAATCCTCTTAGGGTCAATTGATGATAACGGAATTCTAACTCAGTGTAGACCCTACTACTCTTACGAAGTGTAAAGTGAGTAATACTGTCTTTTTGACCATAAGAAGTGGACGAATCTAGGACGACACCTTTCAATTTCTCTTCCTTGGTAGGTTGAGAAGAAACTCCTTTAGATGTTGCTGTCTCCTCAGTCAAAGTAGGCTTAGGAGACGAGTCTTGAGATTTACCAACATCAACACTAGGTTGAAGTAGGACTTCCGGATATTAGGTTCTACAGGAGTAATTATTGTTGAAAGGAGGAGGCATGCTATTGTAAGAAACCTTAGCAGAGTCAGAACTCTTAGATGGAGAGTCCCCAATTTTTGCATATGCATCAAAAGCTCATCATGTCTAGCTGAATCAACCTTAGCTTGTAAGTCCACTATTTCTATTCTAGCATCAGCCAGTTCTTTCTCAATAGTACACACTTTTTAGCTAATAATGCATAAGCTTCACCACCTACTCTTTCTACAGCCACAGCATGTTTAACTTTGTCTTTCATAGCATTAATGTCAGACTCTAAAGATTTAATCCTATCCTTTAAAATTTTTCTCTATCAGTGACAGTTAAATCTTTTTTAATCAATTTATCTCTTTCTTCATGAGCAGCATAACAACAGATTCTAAATGCTTAATTCGTTCATTCTTTTGTTCAATTTCATCAAACATTCGATTAACAATTTTGCAAACATGAACAATAGTACGAAGAGAATAAGATACCTGTTGATCTGCTTCTTTGCAGTCTGCCATGTACGCAACAAAGTCATCCACACTCATGCCTGCTGGAATTTCATACTCCTTCATCTGCTCTTCAATCGTCTTTTCAACCTTTTCAGTAGCAGAATCGTCTTTGTTCTCAGCAGCGTTCACCTCTCCAGAATCTTTCGTATCAGCAACCTCAACCTCTTCATCCGACTCAGAATCAGTGTCATATACCTGAGTAGAAGATTCCAAGTTCGAGCTTTGAGCATTTTCATACAGCTCATCACTGTGGTAAACTGAGGTGTCCAAGAAATCCTCAACAGAATCTGCTATTTGAGCCATATCATCAACTATTTCGGCCAAATAAGCATTATTAGTCTCATCCTGTGGAAGATTCCAGACATAAGAACCATCAGGTTGAGCAGCTACGATAGCCTTGTCATTGCTATTTCCAGTAGTATCTTCAGTCAACAAGAGAGCTCTACCACCTCTATCTTCCGGGTAGGGGTTATGTTGACATCTCTCTTTGGTCGACATTCTTTGGCAAAATGTCCAAAGCCATCGCAATTATAGCACTTAACCTTTGACTTGTCAAAGCCCTGAGTACCCCCATAAGCTGTCGACCTGTTCGTTGCATAAACCGTTGCACTCTCCTGGTGATCATCGCCAAATTCCATTTCAGATCCATTTCTTCAACATCATCTGGATCTATTTGGTCATAATCTTCATCAATGAGTGCTGGATCCGTGATCCTCCCAGCAACAAAAGCTTCATGTGCAGCACACATTGCGGCAAAAATTCATCCTTCCCTCAGCAGATTTCATATCCATAGCATAGACTTGTAACCAGCAGAAGTAGATGAAATGTTACCAAACGACATATTTCCTGGCTTGGCATTCTCATTTCTTTCGAGCCTTGAAACCAGCATCAGAAGCCATGAAACCTGCAGAATCATCTCCATCCATAACACAATTAGACCCTCTTTCGTGCCAGAAGAACCAACCCCAGAAAAGAATGCATTAATATCAGCTGTAGGATTCTTCATAGTGGCATGATAAGAGATGGATCTTGTGTGAAGTTGTCTTGGAGATCCTTTGCCTTATCCTTCATTTCTCTGTTTCTTAATGTGGATATAACACCATCTATACGAAGAGATGCATAATCAGCTCTTTCTTGCAATCCATGACGAAATTCTTTATAAGCTTTCGGCAGACCATCCAAGAATTTATCCACTATCTCAGTAGGAGTATACTTAAGATCAAAATAGGCTAACTCAGCAAGAAGATGTTGAAATCTCAAGATAAGATCCTCAACTAGTTCGTTCTTGGTAGCATTAAGCAATCAAATTGTTTCTTAGCATCTTAACTCGATTTTGCTTCAATAATGGATCACCTTCACAGTGAGCTTCAATAGCATCGACAATTGCTTTGAAGTCTTGTACTCCTGTTTAGGAACAAGGCACTAATTCTTGAGGAATGCACATCCTAAGAGTAGAAAGAGCCTTAACTTCAACAGCATACAAGGATTTTTCTTCACCTTTTAACTCTCCTACTTTGTAATTAGTTGTAACACCGTTTACAGTAAGAGTTGGCCATTCATATCCTTCAGTGATCATAATCCACATGTTCAAATCTTCCGTTGAATATAATCTTCAAATCGACCTCTCCACGCCCAGAAGTCAGCCAATGAAACTAACTTCGGTGGAGAATTAGTACGTCCAACGAGATGATCATGATAGACAAGAGAATTCAGGTATTGAGCAACAGCAGTGTTGGTTGACGAGGAAGCCATTTCGTAAATTTCTGCACTGAACGAAGATAGATCTTAAATTCGTTTGAATGAGAGAAACGAAGATAGGATTAACTTCGTTTGCAGAAGGAAACGAAGATAGAATTATCTTCGTTGAAGGAAAGAAACGAAGATAAAGCAAATCCGTAAGGTGAGAGTAACGAAGATAACTTGAAATTCGTTTGAAGGAACTTAACGAAAATAAAGCTAAAAACGTTGGAAGAACTCGAAACGAAATGATGGTTAAGTTCGTTTGCTAATTCGTTTGAGAAAACGAAGTTAGCGACAGTAAGGGTCGGGAGGTTGATTTTCAGAGAAAAGAATCAAACAAAACGATCTCGAACCTTCGATAAGAAATCGATTGGCTCTGATACCACTTGTGAGTCCCTCGATAGCTATAGGATCGCTCTCGAGATCGTCTATGATTATGTCGTGAGTGCGGAATCCTCACGAGATAACTAGTTTGATTAGTAAACTGGTATATCGCTAATTATCAAGTAAATAATCAGCTATTATGCTATCTTCGTTTCTATAAGATATAGAACGAACTTAGGTGTCTGGTGTACTTGTATGTCGAACGTGTTCTTTATTTAAGCATTCATTCGTATATATATGTTTCAGAGTCGAACTGGGCTTGCTGGGCTTTGTTCTTACGAACTTAGCTGCCCAGCCCATGTACGAAGTTAATCTTCGTTTGTACCAAACGAAGTTTATCTTCGTTTGCCTCTAACGAAGATATACCTTATCTTCGTTAGATACAAGACTTAGTTATATTCCTAAGTATTTCATCTTAAGGAATCCTAACACATATTATGTTTGTACTTGTATATCACACAACAAACATCATACATAACACATATATATAACACCAAAACATGTAATCGATCATTACCAAAACATAAAGTCCATAATCTATCAATTACATATATATACGACATAAATTAACATAATGTCTCAATCTAAACGACATATCAAATCTAAGTTGCTGTTGTCACATCAACATACATCACACAAAGCACAACCCCTTATGATAGTCAAGTTGTCAAAGGGTTCACTAGACCATATGGCTTATCCTTGACTTTGTTAACTGCTCACAACTATGTTTTTTCAGGTTATCTGATGTTTATTTTCATCACTTTCTTACATTCTGATTCTGAATCTCATGCACTCTGAGCTGATCTCAACCATGTAGCATTGTTACTTCTTCACATAGGCCCCAGCTATGAACCTTCCTGTTGAACACCAAAGCTCTTGACCCATTTTGGTTAGAG